>NC_080112.1:91538972-91903540 GCF_950005125.1 Chionomys nivalis
AATTTTCTGAATCATTTGAGCTAAAACCCCATCGCACAGCCATAGCCTTTAAATATATGTGGTGTGGCTATAAAGTAATGTGACCAGTTTCCACAAACCACACAAGAAAACTGGGCATGCTATTATATATTCATACCGAATGTTCTGAATTTTCCATGAATACAGAGGACAGGAAATCCAGAAATAACCCCCAAACTTGTTTTGAAACTAATTTCTACCTCCACCTTCAACAAACCTTTTGCAAAGAGTCAGTAAAGAGAAGTCAAATTGATTTATCCACACCACCATGTTTCTTCTTATCTCTTCTCTTGGGCCTGTTTATTTTATTGTCTACTAATGCAAATACCAAAGAAAGTCACAAAATAAAAAAAAAAGTCAAAAGGAAAGGGAGATTGCAAAGCGATGACAAATGAAAAACAGCCTGCTTGTGGAGTAAGAGAAACAAGTATGAGACCACTGGTCATGAGGACTGCACTGAGAGCAGAAGTCAGTGTGTTGACTTCTTGCCTTGTTCATGGCACAAAGGATTTCCTCCTCAATGAGGTGTCTAAGTTTCAGCAGTAATGGCATGACCTTGATTGTATGTTACAGATGCAGGATCTGAGGGCACCATAACATACCTTAATGAAAGACAAGTAAATCATAAATGTACACAAGAGAAAAGTTAAGAAATGAGATAGCATGGTCATTATTTGCATATGAAATGTCCCCCCCTCCAAAGGCTTATGTGTTTTGGTGGTGTCCTTGAAGTGCTACTGAGAAGAGATTGGAACATGAGGGTGTTACTATAGCAATGCATTAATCCATCAATGAATTCATCACTGATTTTGTTACTAGGATGTAAGGTCTGGTTGGAGGAGGTAGATCACTGTGGGTTTGGCTTTGGAAGGTGTATCTTATCCCTAGTCCCTTTCTATGACTCCATTCTGCTTCTAGGCTACATGAGGTGAGCCATGAGCTACATAAGCATACTTCTGCAATACCATTCCACCATATGTCCACCTTGCTTTAGCCCTAGAAGCAAGGGAGACAGCTAAACATGAATTGAACCTTCTGAAATTATGGGCCCAAATAGATCTTATAGAATCAGATGCTCATTTTTTTTCACAGTCCATAAAGGCTCTTTATTTATGTTTTACATCTCTAGAAAAAGAATCCCAGGATTTTCCCTCCTGTGTGCTTTCGTCTTGCCTCTTCATGGTCCATGATGCCAGCTGAGGTGGTCAGTAGAATGAAGCCAAACTGGCGGGACGGAAGCAGATTGTTCTGCCATTTTTCTAGGTCTTTGAGTTGCACATCAAATCTAGGGCTTATCACTCCACACTTGTTCAACCTGCCTGTGAGGTTCACGACGATCTTCCCAGCTCTGTGGTCATCAATGATTTCAAATTCACCGATGTAACCGTGCTTCATCATCACGGTTAGGAACCGAACGATGACTTTGGAGCAGGGCCTGATGAGGACCTGGCGTTTGCCTCTCTTCTCTGCATTGTTGATGCTTTTGAGAGCATCGGCCAGGACGTTCATGCGCACCATGGTGGCAGCGTGGGAAGATGGCCGAAAGCCAGATGCTCATTTTTAATAGAGTTCTAGAGCTTTAAGGGGTGAAGATCTTCAGAAGTCTACTAGTCCAATCTCTTAATTTCAATCATAAAAAGACTGAAACTCAGAAAGAGGAATTGACTTGCAAAATTTATTAAACTAAGCCGGGCGGTGGTGGCGCACGCCTTTAATCCCAGCACTCGGGAGGCAGAGGCAGGCGGATCTCTGTGAGTTCGAGACCAGCCTGGTCTACAAGAGCTAGTTCCAGGACAGGCTCCAAAACCACAGAGAAACCTTGTCTCGAAAAAAAAAAATTTATTAAACTAATAAGCTCCAGAAGCATGGAGAGAAACTTGGTGTTCCAGGTTCTAATCTAGAGTTATACTCAACAAACTCTATATCAGTGCTACATACATGTCAATATGTATGCAAATGACTTTGGGATCTTTTGCTAGAAGCTACTACTAAGGAGAAGTTGTTGACAGAGGTTTCTGTCTTGCCCAGTTCTATAGCCATTCAGTCCCAAAGAAATACATAGAGGTCTATACTAATTATAAACTGTTGGCCTATTAGCTCAAGCTTTCTTATTAACTAATTGTTACATCTTATATTAGCCCATAATTCTTGTCTGTGTTAGCCACATGGCTTGGGACCTTTATCAGCTAGGCAATCTCATCTGTGTCCTCTGCATCTGGGTGACAACTGCAGACTGAGCCTTTCTTCTTCCCAGAATTCTTCTATACTGCTCACCCTGCCTATACTTCCTGCCTGGCAACTGGCCAATCAGCATTTTATTAAACCAATGAAACTGATAAATCTTTACAGGTTACAAGACCATTGTCCCACAGCAAGAAGTAACATTGACTAATGAGATAGACAACCTTTCACCTTAAGGGGAGGGAAATAAATCTATTTCTGTCATTTTAGCTTATTATTGAAAGCCAGGTGATGGGACTTCCTCAGCCATTGGCCCTCTGGAGTTTTCCAAGATGGGGTGGCTATGGCTGTCAGCATTTTCAAGGTCTCAGAGTGAGTACATATGAGGCAACAAGAGAAGGCAGCTGTGCTGACAATAAGGAGCAAGCAGCATTTGCAGTTACATCTTCTGGTAAATTCCCAAAATAAGGAGAAATAAGAATACTCTAAGAAGTAAATTCTATCCCACCTGACACTTCCATTTCTCAAGACCACCAGGAAGTGTCAATTTCACCCCAAGTGCTTATTTTCCTCTTTCTGTTCTTCCTTCTCTAAGATCAGATCAAGTTTTTCTTACCACCTCTTAGTGCTTGTTCATAGTCTCAGGTTTTAAAGTGAGCTAAAAGGAGACAGAAGAGGGGGATTGTCAGAAAGCCAAAGTTATGTTCTGTAAGAAGAGTATGCTATTGGTATGGCATCTTGAACCTCTGTCTTAAAAGATACAGAGAAAAAAAAAACATAAAGAGCTTTCCTACTTTCTCAACATTTCATTTCTGATTACCAAAATTATACAGGGGAGTACTCTCTCCCATTAGCCAATTCTCTACTGGACACTAACTGGGTGCTCTATACTTTAGCTCAATTATGTCATTGTCTGCTACGATGTAGTATCAGATTGCACAAGCTGATGCCTCAGTTCGGCAAAATTACACCCAACTAGTTCAGGTGCCAGTCACAAATAGTATCTTATCTCCTGTACTTGGACTACAAATTGGGAAGTCCCTGCCTTTTTGAGATAGTGGTATAACAGTGACACAGACGTTGTGGGAATAACAACCACTGCCTCATTGGCTTTAACTCCACCCCATGAAATAGAACCCATGCCTGATACCACTCAGGTGGCTAGGTACCTAAGACCAGCTATGACTAGGGAAAACCACATACTAGTGTTCAGTTTAAGGAGCATAGCAATAAAATGACTCCTAATGACATTATGCTGGACTCATAGATCAAGATTTCACTCTGACATCATCGGAGTAGCTTCCTCTTGCAGTAGATGGTGACTGACACAGATATTTGCAACTGGACAATATGCAGAGAGTGAGAAATTGTGACACCCTATGCCTTAAATTGGATGTCTTCATCAACTCTATCCCCTCAGGATTCAGGGAGCTATGCGGAAGAGGAGGCAGAAAGATTTTAAGAGCCAGAGGGGATGGAGGGCACCAAGAAAACAGTGTCTTCCAGGAACAACAGGACTGACGCACATCTGAACTCACAGAGACTGTGGCAGCATGCACAAAACCTACACAGGTCCTAGCCGGACAGAGTCCAGTGCCGAGAGGGGATGTAGACACAATTTCCCATCCCTAACCAAGAAAATACCTTCGGTTGACAACCACTTTCAAAGGGAAAATGAAGGTTCCGTGGGTGTATAGACCATGTTCATGGGAGGGGTGGTGCTCAGTAGTAGATGGCCAACACAAAATAAACTCAGTGCTGCTTTGGGAATTTTTGTTTTGTCTCATATTGCTTTGGGCATTTATTTTTTTTAAATTTCATTGGTCTTTTTCTTGTGTATTATGGATTCCAATTTTGTCTATGGGTTTTGTTTTTCTCTCTCTCTCTTGCTTTTTCTGAGTGTGGTTTTTTTGTTTCTTCACTTTTTAAAAATATTCTTTTTTTTCTGTTTTATTTGCCTGTTTGTTTTCTAGAGAGAGAAAGAAAGCATGGAGTTGATGAGTGGGAATGTGGAGAAGATCTAGGAGGAGATGGGGGAGGGGAAACTGTGATCAGCATATATTGCAGGAATTTTCAATAGAAATAAATAAATAAATTGAGTAGTCCAGTTACTCCTTTCTCAGGTTTTTGATAAGCTAGGAAAGTGAATAGAACCAGGGAGGGCAATGTGATGACTCAGCAGATAAATGTTCTTTCTGCCAAGCTTGATGAGGTGTGTGCAATCAATCTGTAAGCCACTCATGGTACAGGGAGAAATCCGACTCTTTCAGGGTGTCCTATGACTACTACATAGGTGCCATGGCATACCCCCACACTTAGAAATCAGCAGATGGCATGCACGCGTGTGCATGTGCGCGCGCGCGCACACACACACACACACACACAAATAATGAGAACTGGCCCTTAAAGTTGTCCTCTGATATCCGTGTACAGGAGTTCATCCTCTCATAGACAACTACATGAACTTACACCATACACACATATCAAACAGACACATACAAAGATTAAGAAATGAGAGAGAGGTTTAAACATGGCTCAAAGGTTAAGAGGACTTGCTATTGGTTGGAGAGGATCTAGATTTAGTTCTCAGCACTCACATGACAGCTCACAATTGTTTGTAACTCTGGTTCCAGCAGTTCAGATACTCTCTTCTGACTTTTGAGGGTACCAGATATACATACATGGTGTTCATACACACCCACAGGCAAAATACTCATACGCCTAGAATAAATAAATCTAAAAACAGTTTTAAAAAGAAAGGATACAGATGAACACCCAGATGAAGAAGAACATGGCACAAGGCCTGGAAATGTGTTGAACTGCAGCAACTTCTGTCTTTGTTGAGCTGATATGTGTTTGCCAACTGTGAAATTCTGAATTCTGCCTTTGTGTGTGGAGGGTATTACACAGTCACCATTGATTACACCATTGTCATTGATCAACTCAGCCCTCAGTTCTTCTTCCCCCATGGGAGACTGAAAGATGAGCTTAAGTTTTAATCCTCTCATCATGTGGTTGTTTCCCTGGCAACTAGGTCCTTTAACCATCAGTCATCTGCTGGCATACAAAAAGATTCTTATCTCTTTGGAGATTCCAAGCATTTTTGGAGTTATATGCTAGGAGCCTGGGACATACTTTTATTATTTCATAATTTCACATCTTTAAATCTTAAAGAAACATCTGTAATACCTGCATGAGTCAAAATTCCTACATAGTAAATGACTGCAATCTCGCTTTCACAACAATAGATTTTGAAGATCAGGAATTTTTTCAGAGCTTTGCTGAATACTTAGTGATGGATAGGATGGTATGGAAAATTCAAGATAGTATCACTACATTCCCGTGTCTTGTGCCTTTGTGGAGACTGGACTTATATTGAATTCTTATAAAAACTAAGATTCTTACATAGAAATTGTCTTCCCTCACATGTATTATTTTAGAAGAAGCAGGTAGAAACTGGATATTTTTTTATAAACTAACAAAAGAAATCATGTAATATAATTACTGCCATATCATGCTGGTTGAATGAGTTATGAACTTCCCTTGATAGAAAGGGAGGGAATGTTGACCTTGTTTCTGAATATAAGGAATGGTAACGAACTTGAGGCTATCTAATAAAACACCTTAGTGTATAATAGTTATATAGCACTATGAGAACCCTAGACGGAAACAGCTATACCGCCAAAGATCTCTCTTTCCAATATAGTTTGGAGCCCACACAAAATTACAAGCTCTCCTGTTGTTGTAACCTTGGCCTAACTAATTGTGTGTATGTTTAGTGGTAGAAGCAGTTTTGGGGTGGAGGAGGTTGTATCTAGAAACCTGGCACATAGAACAAGGACATTCAAGGATGCTCAGGGAATATGACAGACTGCTTTCACTCATTGATTTAGCTAGATAAATCATCCCACAAAATTGATTATATTATACCATCCATCTCATTTTAGACATTCATTGTAAACAATTTGACAACTACAAAAAATCAAGATATGAGGCTGCATAAACATAACACACACAACTAAGGATATTTGTTGGGTCCCCCCCCCCACCTTTCGTGAGACAAAATCTTGGGATGTAGCCTAAATTGATCTTCAATTTACAGTCCTTCAATCTCAGCCTCTAAGTACTGAGATTTCAAATATCCCTCACCACTTCCACCTACACATCACATCTTACTTTGGTGTAAAATGAGAAGGAGAGTGAGAACCCAGAAAAGGATGTGCATAATCTCTCTTTCCTATCTCCCATCCTCTTCCTTTTGTAGAACATACACATGGGCTAGCTCCTTTCCTCTGTCCTACTAAGATTGCTTAGACACGTGGAATGTTTCTTTCTGTACTAGCCCCACCTGGAATCAGAAAGGATAAAAAGAATATACTAAGTAGAAACAGGAGATAAAAGACAGCCAAGAGAAAGAAGTCTGTTTATTAATTTGTTTTAGCAATATATTTTCTATACTTCATCCTAGCGGAGTGGTCTAATTGTGTGGCCCCAGCAGGTCACAGACTACATGAGTGAATACATGTATCCCAGCCGGGACCTGAACTCACTATATATAGGAGGATGACCTTGAGCTTCTGATCCTACTGCCACTATGTCCAGTTTATTCAAATGTGCAGATGGAACCCAGTGCTTGATAGGTAAGCACTCTAGAAACTGAGCTACACCTGATCCATTTATTTCATTGCTTTTTAAAAATTAAACCTCAAATTTTTACAAAACAATTTATTACAGTTATTGATTTAGTTTTGAGGAGAGGTGTTTGTGTACATCACAACATACATGTGGAGGCTAGAGGACAACTTCTGGGGGTCAATTCTTATGTTCCATCATGAGGACTGAACCCAGGTTGATTGACAAAAGATCATGTACTCTCTGAGCAGGCTGAGGGACTTTGATACTCTCTCTTCTTTATTTCCCTGCAGTTAAAGTGTGATATTCTCTCTTCTTTATTTCCCTGCAGTTAAAGTGTGGGCCACCTACTCTCACCGATGACTTACTCTGTGCCAGGCATTGTACCAAGCACATTATATGTATTATTCTACTTAAAACCCATAAGGCCCCAGGACACTTTCCCTGAGAGGGCAGAGATCAACTATGAGCCATCTGGTGCCATGAGGCCTGGGTGCAAGGACAGTTACAACTTCACCCCAGGACACTTGCCCTGGGTTGGTAGACATCAACCATGAGCCACCTGGTGCCACGTGACACTGGACAGTTGGGTACCATTATAGTAAATGAGTATATGGTGGGGAAATGGGAGAGAGAGAAAGGGAATGGGAGAGGGAGGAACGCAGAAAGCTTCGTGTGCTGAGGAGAGGCAGTGAGGAACAAGCTGATGTGGGTGGCCTGCTTGCCATCAAGGGCCATAGCGAGGTCCAGGCCTGGGCTGTTGCCAAGGGTTGTGGCTGGGTTCATGGCCCTAACGCAGCAATGGTGGTCTGTCTTGATGTTCATGATTCCTGTTACCACTGAGGGGCCTGCGGATGCCTGGAGTCTGGGCCACCACCTGTGACCACGTTGGTGTTCAAGGGATATTCCTCAACAGGGGCCATGCTGTCACTTTCAGACCTGAACTGTGGCCAAGGGCCATGTCTAGCTTCACGGCCCTAACACAGCCAGTGTCTGCCTTGATATCCATGGCTCCTGTTAATCACTGAAGGCCGAGCAGATGCTTGGGGGTGCCCATCCACCTGGGGACATGTTGGCGCGTGAGTACCTTACTGCGACTGGGGCTATGTTGATCTGAGTGACCTGTGATGATGACATCTGGACCCAGATTACAGTCAGGGTCCATGTCTGGACCTATGGACCTATTGCAGCCTGGGTCTGTGTTGATGTCCATGGCCCTTGTTGCCACCAAAGGTCACACAGATTCCCAGGATTTGGGCCACCACCTGTGGCAGAGTTGGTGTCTGAGGGTTGTGCCAGTGATGAAACCATATAGAACTGAGTGACATGTGCTGCCAACCTGGTCCATGGTGTCATACCAGCTAAGCTGCAACTGGAGCCATGTCTGGGTCCGCGGCCCTGCTGCAACCATGGTCTGTGTGTAGTCTGTGGCTCCTTTTACCACCGAAAGTAATGAGGACAGGGCTGCTGGCTCCACCCCTCACTGGCTACGGTACTAAGGAGAACAGGCTCTGTCCCGCAACAACCCAGCACTCAGGAGATCAGGCCCTGCACCTTGCCTGGGCAAAAAGTAAGAGCTGGTTCTGGTGGTGTGGGTGTTGGTGAGTCAGCCCCAGGGGGTAAGAGCAGGAGAACTGGTCCCCCTTTCTTGTTGCATTGCAACATCCATCCTGCAGTGGATGAGCTGGGGGTGAGGTGCTGGAGAGCTCACCCTGGTGATGACAATGAGGAAAGGCTGGCAGGCTGGCAAACCCAGCTACCGCCCAGGTCCAGAACCAGGGCTTTGAGTAGGTCTACCTCAGCATTCACCTCATCTATGAATTGCTGGAGCAGGCGAAGGGGCTGGACCTGCCAATCCAAAGCTTCAGGATTTCCATCATACAAGGCAACACCAGGATATCCAAGAGGAGTCCCAGTGAGGACCCAGAATGGACGGTGCAGCAGAAGTCAGAGGGTTCAAACCAGACCAAAGATTCATTGCATGAACACTTCCAAGTAAAGATGTATGGACTAAAGTGTATACTGTGTGAATTACTGTGTTACACTACAGCTTTTATGTTGAGACTTTTTTCTGTTGTTTGTTTTAATTTAATTTTTTGCTGTTGTTGTGGCAGATTGCAAGGGCAGAGGGCAGATACGAAGAGACAAGGAGATGAATGGGGTCAGGATGCATGATGAGAAAAGAATCAGTAAAATGTTTTATAAAGGATCCACACGAATTATATGAAGTATATGATATTATCTCTAGTTTATGGGTGAGAAATCCAAGGTTCAGTAAGTTGCAATAACTTGTGGTTCACATTGTGACCATAAAGCAAAGGTTAGTTTGGAACTCAGGTAATCTGTTTCTCAAAGTCTTCAGAGAGTGATCTCTGTGTTTTTCTCAGCTGAGCAACATAGACAATAGTAATTGCAAAGTTATAAGGACAATGTGTTTATCATCAGTAAAACTGTGTAGGAGCTATGTGTAAGTAACTGCTATAAATGGCCAATATTAATAAAACAAGATTAGATACTTATAAATAGCAGATAATTATAGAAATGATAGTTAGCATTTCCAGTTTTTAGTGTACCAAAAGTTAATGAATCAGTTTAGTTATATGGATCTATTACTTCTGCACAACAACCTGGATAGCAGGTAGTATTACGATCACAGCTTACATCTGAGGAAAATGAAGCATACTGAACATAATTAAGATTGTTGCAGTGAAGTGGCAAGCAGTGGACTCAACAAATATTTAAACGCAGTAAGTTTAACTAGGGAATAAAAGTTAATAATCATTATACAGAAATGTCTTTTTAGATTGCATCAGTCCCTGGAAGCTGAAATTAAAGACACTGTTAATCCTTTTGAAAAGGTGAAGATACATGTCTTCCTCTAGATGAACAAATCGATTCCATTCTGGTTAAATTTGTTAGGAATCATTAGTGAATGAGGAGGCTCTATGCTAACCACTTGGAAAAGATATGAAAACAGCAATCTTCCAAAGATCACATCTTATTATTTATTTTCTTTTTTAAATAAATAAGTTTATTTTATATTATTTCTTTTATATCCATAGCATTTTCCTTTTCAACTTTAAAGATCCCTTAATCCTAGAGCTCTTATATTATCATAAGTTAGTGTCATAGCTGCCTTCAGCTGTCAGCCTGACAGAACCCAGAGTCATCTGAGGAGAGGGACCATTATTGTGTGACAAAAATTTTCCTAGAGAGATGCAGCACACATATCTACTCACTCCACATAGGGAATCCACAACAGATGAAAGTACAGACACCACCAAAGTTCAACTTGGTGAACCAAAGAGTTTTATTAGGGTTACTGGAATATGGGTAAGGGGTTACTTATAGAAGCAGGAATGATTTAATGACAGCCTCATCACCCAGGCCCATCCCAGCACGGGTGACAGCTCACAAAACTGGGAACCTGGAACACACTGCACAGCCTACAGGCAGCTTAACATGTTGGAGAGATCCTTTCTAGGTGCCTCAGTTGGTCTAAACCTCGTCTAGGCAGCTCGTCTAGTTTCTGCTTTTTTTAGGCAGCTTCTCTGGTCTCAGTGTTCTTTTCTAGCTTGGCTTGTCAGAAAGTCTTCTTTGCACCTTCATTGCTTACTCTGAGAGGGAGGGGCCTAGTGAATCTGGTCAGTTTCAGGGCCTTCCTGAAGCTATTTTGATTTATTTGCCTTCCTGCTTAAGGAGCTTCCCTGCCAGATGGAATGTTTCAATCTCTGAGGAAACTGTTACACAACAAACCTCAACTCAAGAATTGTTCATGTCAGTTTGGCCTGGGGGCTAGTCGATGAAACATTTTCTTTATTGCTAATTGATGTAGAAGGGCTTGTCACAGTATGGGTGGGGTCAACTCTAGGCAGGTGGACCTGAGCTGTATAAGAAAGGTAGCTGGGCAAAGCAGAGGGAATGATCTAATATGCAGCACTCATCCATGATGGGCCTCTGCTTCAGTTCTTGCCTCTAGGTACCTGCCTTGAATGCCTGTCCTAGCTTCCCTTCATGATAGAACTGTAGTCTGTCAACTGAATGAAACTCTTTCTTCCCAAAGTTGTATTGGTCAGTGTTTTATCACAACAAAAAAGAGACTAGAAAAGTCAGTCTTGTTTCCAACTTGTACTTCTTCCACTTCTCTAGAAATGGTACCTCACATAGAGATAACTGCCTCCCTTGCCATATTCTACTTAATTTGTACCCAACAACAAGCCTGATGCAGAAATCATAGTCAGAAATCCTTATTACTATAATAATTTAGCTTTTCTTTCATGCAATCTCAAGAAATGTCAACCCTTTCGACAACATATTACATACAAACTTATAAACTAATTGATTTCAATGTTTTCTAACATCTGTTGCCACCCACAATTGATCTCCTCATCTCTCTCTTCTCCTTATAAACATGTATCAGGAAAACAGGCTTCTATGCTCAGAAACTATACCATGTTTATTTTTATCTCTTCATGTGTTTTCACTTGCCTATTGCTTCCTTTAAGAATGCTATATATTATAGCTAAGGTAACACAATTCTCTTACTGTAATAGGCTTTTGATATTTCATACATCATCTTGGGTTCTATAATATAATGTTCGTGATATCTTACTGTAATTCCCTTTGTTCTTTATGCCAATGATTGATATTTCCTCATTATTTATTCTTCTCTCATACAATTCATCCTGACCAGAGTTTCCGCTACTGCCACTCCTTTCAGGCACCTCCAATCTCCCCTCTCCCCAGATCAACTCCTTCTCCATTTGCCAGATCCACTCCTTCTCCATTTGCCTTCAGAAAAGAACAGGCCTCCCAGGGATATTAACTGAACATGACATAAGATTTAATAAGACTAGTCATGAACTCTAATATCAGGCTGCACAAGGCAACCTGGTAGGATGTCATCCTATCATAGCTTTCCATTTAAAGTCAAGCAATACTTTAATTCAAAGTTATTGTATGGTTGTGTTTGCTATATCTCAGTTCAAAGCAGAGCATCATATAAGATAAAAATGTATTATCAGAGAAAGAGCCACAATAGCTCTATAAAAGGATTGCTCCACATTTCTTAAATGTGTATTAACTGACCCATAGAGTTGAAACACATATAATGTAAAACAAACAGTTCTCCAAACATGGTCAACAGTTCTCCCCAAGATTTCTTAGAACAATGAAGCTCAGACACACGTAGAACTCAGAAACATCCACTAATCAAGAGGATGATGTTAATATTTTGAAAAATATTCCAGAAAAAGAAAACTAACAAAAACCACTTAAGGATTATTGAAAATACAAAGTCCTCATAGTAAAACCCATGGTAAATTCATAGATCGCACAAAAGGAAGATCTTGAACAGAAAGTAATGGTATTGGTTACAAATCCTTGTACTCACAACACTGCACTGCAACACACACACACACACTAAAAAGCTAAAGAAAATAAATCCACATCAAAAACCTAAAATGAATCCAAAGTAAACAGAAGGAAATAATTAAAAATTAATGAATGGAACAGCAACAAATCACAGAAATGTATCCTTAGATAATATGAAGAAAATTAGCAAATATCTAGAAAACAATGACAAAAAGAAAACAAATGATTAACATCAAGAATGAAAGAAAATATCACTGATTATAATGATTCTGACTAAGGCAAGAGGATCTTGAGTTTGAAGCTAACCTGGGCTACACAATGAGACAGCTTCAGAAAACCAAGTGAACAGCAAAGCATTACCACAGATCTTGAAGACATCAAAGGAGAGTAAAGGAACATTATAAAACCTCTGTACATAGTAATTGGCCATTTAGAATAAATGGACCACTTTCTTGAAAAACATGAAGTATCATGAGTGACTATAGCCTCTAAGTCAATTATGTACATATGTAAAAATGTCCTTCCATAGACAGTGCCATGTATAATTACCATGTATAATGAATATATAAGATCAAATATGTATTAAAAATAAAATACCAAAATTGACCTCTAAGGACAGAATTTTGAACCATGACCAAAGGAAGTCATTCAAGAATAAAAGTAAGTATATAGGAAAACATAAAAGCCAGTAGCTTTTTTTTGTTTTATTTTATATTTTTTGCTTTTTAACTACTATTTTCCCCGTGTAATTTAAAATGTATCAATGAAGTAATGATTATAAATTTATATTCCACATACTATATATGAAAAGATGCAAAATTGTATTAAAACGACAACAAAGGGCTGTAGAGATGGCTCAGTTGTTGAGAGTGCTTCCTGCTCTTGCACAGACCCATGTTCAGTTTGCAGCACCCATATCGGTCAGCCACCCATAACTCCAGCTCGAGGGGACCCAATGTCCCTTTCTGATCTCCACTGGAGCAAGATGACAGATATGATCTCTCTATTATTTTTTATGGCTGTAGGTAGTGCCATAATAACCTTAAAATAAAAGTATAATTAAAAATCAAAACACACAGAAAAAGATCAAATTTCTGAATGGCATGATAATATATCTTAAATAGGATTATAACTGACTTTTACTTTTCATCTGGCTGGGCTTAACGAGACTTTTAATTGGTCGAATATGAACTACTGTATTAGTATATTCATTTGTGTTATGTGAGCAGATTAGCGTGGAATCATAGGTCTCTTATTTCTCTCTGTCTACTTTCCCACAAGCTTCTGAAGTTATTTAAACAGTCTCCTCATACAAAGCATTGACTTCATGCCACTTCACTCCTATCTGCATTTCGATCTTACATTTACTCTGTAGAGTCTACCACCTGCATAGCAAGGATCAAAGGCATACCTTAAGGCTAGGATCTGGGAATGGATTGCAGGTTTTAATCTGAGGAAAACACAGAAAGGATTTAGAACATTAGAGGTGGGGGCCACAAGAGCCTTAACTCCATCTCTCATAAAATACACAATAGCAGACCATGGTAAATGAGAACAGGGTTTGTGGGAGCTGGTGGTGTTTTTATTTTGTGCCCAACACATTCAGCTTTAAAAGAGAATCAGAAGTAGGCATCTGCATTCTTTTTCTTTTCTAGAAATGCTGATTCTTATATTCTGGGGAATTAGTACTTCATCACTCATAAATGAAATGGCAGATCTCTGTAGAACATTTTTAAAACACCAACGTTTGCCTTTTATTTTAAAAAGCTGTCACCTCCAGCAGAGGGAGGAGCTATGATATGAGCAAGGGGAGGGGTAAAGACCATGATGGTGAAATCCACAGAAATGGCTGACCTGAGCTAGTGAGAGCTCACTGAGTCTGGACTGATAGTTGGGGAACCTTCATGGGACCAACCAAGGGTCACTGAATGTGAGGGACAGTTGTGAAGCTTGGGCAGTCTGTGGGGCCACTGGCAGTGGGACCAGGATTTAACCCTTAATGTGGGATGTCCTTTTGTATATGTGCTCTTCTTGGTTAATGAATAAAGCTGCTATGACCTATGACAGGGCAGAATATAGCCAGACTGGAAGGGATATAGAGAGAGCATAGGCAGAGTCAAGGAGATGCCATGTAGCTACAGAAGAAAAAAGACACCACTGCCAGAAACTTTCCCATAAGCCACAGCCTTGTGATGACACACAGATAAATAGAAATAGGTTAATTTAAGATGTAAGAGTTAATAAATAAGAAGCCTGAACTAATAGGCCAAACAGTGTTGTAATTAATATAGCTTCTGTGTGATTATTTGGATCTGGGAAGCTGGGAACCAAAAGAACAGTCTCCCTTTACAAAATGGGGCCAGTGTGGGGCAACTACATTCACATAAAAACAGAGAGCTTGGGAAGGAATTCTAGACATAAGAGAACTGAGTTAAGCGCAGCTTCTTGGTGACCACATTTTTTTTCAGATAGGTTCTATTTGCTGGTGGTGATCAAAGTCAAGGCTCCTTTAAGAAAAGGCTTCCTGAGTCAGCATAAGCAGCAAAAACAGAGGGACTTCTTTATAAAATATATTCCTGTTTCATGCTGGCAGAACACACTCTGGGTCTTTTGGGAGGTCCTGCACTTAAATGGAGTTTGTGAGCAGCGTGCTACTAGTTGCTTAATGGTGGCATAGATCTGCTATGTTCCTGGAGTTGTGGTGAGCATGGCTTGCAGAGGCAGGGAACATACCTCTGCCATGTTAAACTGGGTGGAGCAAACAGGCAGGACTGTTGAGTTGGTCCTAGACACGCTCACTTAGCATTTTAAAAAATAAGATGCTGCTGGTCAGAAAATGATCACAGATGTGCAATAAAGAGAGATTCATATGAAAAGGGCCTCTGAATGGGTTATAGTGTTGGATATATACATAGGCTTGGGAAAGAGAAGAAAAACAGTACAGACAGTTATAAAAAGAAATTGGTTGCTGGGCGGTGGTGGCACACGCCTTTAATCCCAGCACTTGGGAGGCAGAAGCAGGCGGATCTCTGTGAGTTCGAGGCCAGTCTGGTATACAAGAGCTAGTTCCAGGACAGGAACCAAAAAGCTACAGAGAAACCCTGTCTCGAAAATCCAAAAAAAAAAAAAAAAAAAAAAAAAGAAAAAGAAAGAAAGAAAGAAATAGGTTTAAAAATGAAACAAAGTCTTTAAAGAGATTGTAAAAGTAATATAAGAGTATAGACAGTCATAGATTGAGTAAAGAAAAATAAGCTATGTAAAGATAGAATTTACACAGAGTCTGGATTATGTATATTATTGTGTTTTCTTTAAACTTTTTGACTGTGAATGAGCTAACTACAGAGAGACATTTCATTGTATGGGCTGCTAAGTTAAACCAACATATACATTTTAAAGTTATCTTGATGTCAAAATTTTAGTCTAAGGATATGTTACTTTGGAAAAGAGGTTTTGCTTTTGTTTACACAGAAGATAAGAACCTGTGGATTCTTTCAAGTCTAATGTGGTTTGGTGGAACAAGACCCTCTTAAAGTTCTCCATGAACCCTAAAAATACTTTGCCCAAAATAGCAGGAAGCAGTTTGGAAAAAACAAAGCCCAAATCCCAAAATGATTGTTTATAAATGTTTATTTCATTTTGAAAGGGTTGCTTACAAATGGTTAATGAAAATAAGGGGAATATGATATTGAGATGAATACTTTGCAGTGGTATGGATCTTGATTTATTGATACAAATTTAAGGTTCATTTTATTTGCATATTTCTATTCTTGTTTAAGCTATTATGTGTTTGTGCAGCTCATTTAAAAATGTAATGTATAATTCAAAAGTTATGGATTAATAGTCATCTATGATAGTCAAACATAGTCATGTTAGATTTTCAGAGATATATTTCAGATAGAAAGGTATTATTCAAGTCTTTCAAAGATCTACAAAATACAACATTTAAAATGTTTTAAGAACTTAGACTTTTCTCGACAGTGAGACATGTCTTCCTCTGGCAGTACCAATTACTTCAGAGAGGTTGATGGGCATTAAAGAAACTCACTATGGAACTTGCCTTCAGTGTGACAAGGCTATCCATTTGGGCAAGAAATTGCTCTTACCTGGAATGTTTTTCGTATGTTGTATGAACTGCACATGCAGGACCCACAGAAAAGTGACCACTGAACTTTCCAAAAGATGGGATGGTCCTTTAGGGTTCCTGCTTCACAGAAGGAACTGCCAAACATTCTTCAGGACATAGAAGAAAGAAACTGATGAACTTTGCCATTACTAGGCAGAACAGATCTTCAAATTTCCTGCTTCATGGAAAATTCTGTTGGATACTATGGGCCTGTAGGCTAAAGATGGACACCCCAACATTGCAGAAGAAGTTTGGGTGACTATTCAGACAGTGAGATGTCTCTTTTAATTCTAGAGCTTTGGAAGTCAATTACAATGCATTTCCTATTTACTTAGGTAATATTATATCCTTCTGGGTTTCTTGATAGAGTTGAAGACAAGGAGTTATAGTTTTCCTTAGTTATGATAAAAGATAAATTAGATATGAAACTTTAGACTCACAAAGATAGGATAGATAATAGAGTATTTTCCTTAATTTACCAAATATAAATGGACAAAATATTGTAAATATAATTCTTGCTTAATAATTGTATATGTAATTTTATTATGTTAAATTGAAGACCTTCCTTTTTAATTAGACAGAAAAGGGGAGGTGATGTAGGATGTCCTTCTATATATGTTTTGCTTTTATTAGTTGATGAATAAAGCTGCTTTGGCCTAAGGTAGGGCAGAACATAGCCAGGCTGAAAGGGATATATATAGAGAGTAGATGGAACCAAGGATATGCCATGTAGCTGTTGAAGGAGATAAATGATGCTGTCAGAACCTTTCCAGTAAGCTATAGCCTCATGGTAATATACAGATTAATAGAAATGGGTTAATTTAAGTTATGATAGTTAATAAGAAGCCTGAGCTAATAGACCAAACAGTGTTGTAATTAATATAGCTTCTGTGTGATTATTTGGGTCTGGGCAACAGGGAAATGAAAGAGCAGTCTCTCTTTATAATCCCTAGTGCTTGATCTGGCATCTTGGAGCACATTCTCTTTGGAAGGTTACCTTTCTCAGCCTAGATATGGGGATAGGGGGATAGATGCTTAGTACTTCCTCAAAGTGATGTGTCAGGCTTTGTTGACTCCTCATGGGGGACCTTTCCCTTTCTGGGGAGTAGATGTGGCGGTTGGTGTGAAAGAAAGGGTGGGGTGGGAGGTGGGGAGTGAGTGGGAATGAGGATAGCTGTATGGAATGAGAAAAGATTTTATTAAACTAAAAAAGCTTTCACCTTGTTCCTCTCTCTCTCTCTCTCTCTCTCTCTCTCTCTGTATGTGTGTGTGTGTGTGTGTGTGTACAATTGCACCAATTTCCATTGCAGGTCTTGAACAGTTTCAAGCAGTTTTATTTGTTCCTGTCAGCTATTTGTCATTTTTTTCTTGATGATCTTGACATTCTTTAAGAAATTTGATTTCCTCCAATTTTTTGCTTATCTTTTCCTCCATTTCTTTTTTCTTTTATTTTTAAAACAATCTTATTTTATATACCAATTCTAGTTCCCTCTTCCTCCCATTCTCTACTCCCCCCACTTTCTCCCCACCCCACCCCAAACACTCCTCAGAGAGGGTAAAACCTCCAATGGGGAGTCAACAAAGTCTGTCACATCACTTGAGCCAGGACCAAGGACCTCCCCTGTATCTAGGCTGAACAAGGTATCCCTCCATAGGGAATGGGCTCCAAAGAGCCAGTTCATTCACTAAGGATAATTACTGGTTCCACTGTCAGTGGCCCCACCAACTGCACAAGACACACAACTGTCACCCTTATTCAGAGGGCCTAGTTCGGTCTTATGCAGGTTCCCCAGATGACAGTCCCGCTAGCTTTGATCAGCTGTTTCTGTGAGTTTCCTCATCAAAGTCTTGGCCTCTTTGTTTATAATATAACTGGAGTTTACATAAAATTTGCATACATGAATATACAAGTCTTATATTGTAGTAGGAGCTGCGGGCTATGTTCCTGCTGCCCCAGCTCCCAGTTGCCTGGCTAGCTTATGCCCCGAAATAACAACACACAAACTGTATTCTTTTAAACATTGCTTGGCCCATTATATCTAGCCTCTTCTTGGCTAATTCTCACGTATTAATTTAGCCCATTTCTAATAATCTGTGTAGCACCCAAAGGTGCGCTTACTGGGAAGATTCTAGGCTATGTCCATCCTGGGTTGGAGCTTCTTCGCGTCTGCCCCAGAGAGGAGAGCTATCGAGTCTGAGCTCACTTCCTCTTCCTCCCAGCATTCTGTTCTGTTTACTCCACCCACCTATTTTCTAACCTATGAGGGCCAAGCAGTTTCTTTATTTTTTAACCAATGACCTTCCTCCATTATTATATCATATATTGACTAAGTAATTTGTTTTATTTTAGTGTGTGTGTTTGTGTATGTGCCAGGCACATGTGTGGATGCTGGAGGATAACCTTCAATTCTTTCTTTTTACTATGGGTTCTAGGATTTAACTTAGGTTGTCAGGCTTTCATAGCAACTGAGCAATCTTGTCAGTTCCTAATAAATTCTTTTTTTCCTAATAAATTCTTATTTGTCATAGTTGGCTTCCATTATCAACTTGACACACCTCAATTGAAGAAATGTACACGCTGTATTGGCATGAGACATTTGCTTAGTTGTTAATTGCTAAAGGAGTAGTCAACACACTGTGAATGGTACCACAGTTCCTGGGCTATGTAAGAATAATAGCTAAATATGAGCCTGAATGAAAGACAGTAGGCAGCATTCCTGCGAGGTGTAGAAGGAACAGCGGGCTGAGTTCCTGCCACCCAGCTTGTGGCTGCCCGGCTAGCTTATGCTCCGAAATAACAACACACAAATTGTATTCTTTTAAGCACTACTTGGCCCATTAGCTCTAGCCCCTTTTTGGCTAACTCTCATATCTTGACTAACACATTTCTAATAATCTGTGTAGCACCACAAGGTGGTGGCTTACTGGGAAAGATTCAGCATGTCTGACCTGGTGGCTGGATCCATGGCGTGTGAGTCACTTCCTTCTTCCTCCCAGCATTCTGTTCTGTTTTCCCCACCTATCTATGTTCTGACCTATCAGGCCAAGCAGTTTTCTTTATTAATTAACTAATGAAACAACAGATAGACAGATGACCCTCCTCCATCACCAAGGTCTTCTCTTCAGTTCCTGCTTTTAGGTTACTACCTTGAGTTCCTTGCATGACTTACCTCAGAAGTATAAGATAAAACAATCCTTTCCTTCCACATGTTTGTTTTTGGACATGGTACTAAACTAGGAAAATATTGATTGCATTTATTGATGGGCTTTATTCATCACTTTTCATACAAGCATGCCTAGTACTTTGACCATACTGAGTTGTTGTTGTTGTTGTTGTTTTTTCCTGGCTAGAAAGAACTGAGTATCTATAAAACTGAGAATGTCTGTTTCTTCCTGCTCCCCCACCTGGACCAGACACTAGAAAATCAAATTACCTTGCTTCCCCTCCTCCCTTTCTCTCTCTTCTGAATCTGGCTGTGAAATCCTGGAAAGTTATTCTGACTTTCTTCTTCCCTTGAAGATTCTCCTGTGACAGATGCTCTGGCAAGACAGAGAACTACAAGAATGTCAATCAGCCAACTTTGCCAAAGTTCTAGCCAACTTTGTACCCTGCATCATAAACCTTTTTCTGCTCTATCAGAGTTCACCAAAGCTAATCACTTCATCAAACTTCACACAAAATAGGCACTTTTCTTGATTCTTTGGGCTTTCACTGTTGGAGAGTTCTAGCTAGTGTAAAATGTATAATTAAAGGTAGTTGTGTGTTTTCCTCCTGATAGTCTGTCCAGGACCCCTACAGGTGTAAAAGAAACTTCCCTTGAACATAGAAGAAGCACTACTAATTCTGGAGTGTTGAAGTTGATCTTTTAACTTGCCTTTAATATGAATACAAATTACTTCATTGATCAAAAATGAGATTCTATTTGTTGTGGAGTAATATTCTATCAGACAGAGGTAGCACATTTTGCTCATCTATTACATATTGAAGGATATTTCTATTTTCTGATCTTAGGAGATTATGAATATTGTTATAAACAATCACAGAGGGCTAGCATTAAACAATTAGAATGCATTTTCATCATTTTCACTTCCATTTCCCTTTCATTCCCATCTCAGTGAACTCCCCATTCCCAAAAAATGCCCACCTATTTCTTGTGTCTTTTTTGATTGTTCTATTTTTTGGAGTCTCCCTGAGTTTAATTAAGGTATCCTATATGAGCATGGATAGGGGTTATTTATTGAACTATGGGAAATTTAACTATTGTTATATCATGCAAGAAAATGACTCCCTGTTCCCTACCAAGCAATAACTGCCAATAATTGTTCATGAAGTCATTCCCCTATACATAACAGGATGTTGATGGGTCCAATTTTGTTCAGGAAATGACAGATGCTTGTGAGTTCATGAGTACAAAGGCCATTTCATGTCCAGAAGACATCATTTCCTAGCATGCTACATAAAGAGTTTTTATGTATTATTTTATGTTCACCATCTTATTTTTAACATCTCAAGTTATTAACTTTTTGTTTATATTTGAATAAATAGTTGTTTGTATGTACATCAAGTTGTTTTCATGTGGCAAACTGGGTTTTCTAAGATGGAGGCCATCATAGCTACTATTCTACAAGCTGTTTTGCAGTATGACCTTGTCATTATCCTATTAAGAGATACTTCTTTCCATATTGAATTTGGGAAGCTTCATTAATCACTTAGAATGTAGTAGGACAGGAGCTCGGTACCAGGAGAGACATCATTGGGCAAGGAGAGGGGATCTTGGCACCAGGAGAGCCATCATTGGGCACGGAGATCTGATATTGTCACCAGGAGAGACATCACTGGAGCACCAGGAGAACCATCACTGGGGAGTACCATCACTGGGAAGGTACAACAGTAGGCAAGGAGACCTGATCCTGTAAAAGAAGATCCATAGGAGAGCATTCGGAGGAAGAGATGGGCAGGCGCCAATGCAAGAATTCACCCAACAATCTGAAAAATAATATGAAACCACCAGAACCCAGCGACCTCACATCAGGAGGACATGAACACCTTAATCATGAAGAAGTAGAAAAAACTGACTTTATGAAAGTGATTGACGCCCTTAAACAGCATGTAAAAAATGCCCTTATAGAAATGGATGAGAAGTATAACAGAAAGTTTGAAGAATTGAGTAAATCAGTGAATGATACCCTAGGAAACCAAGGAAAAACAATCAAACAGATAATGGAAACAGTTCAAGTCTTGAAAACTGAATTGGAGGCAAAGAAGAAAACACAAACAGAAGGCTGGCTGGACATGGAAAATCTAGGTAAATGAATAGAGTCTACAGAAACAAGCATAACCAACAGAATACAAGAGATAGAAGAAAGAATCTCAGGTTCTGAAGATACCATAGAGAAAATAAACACGCTGATCAAAGAAAACAGCAAAGCCAACAAACTCTCATCACAAAACATTCAGGAAATATGGGACACAATAAAAAGACCAAACCTAAGAATAATAGGAGTAGAAGAAGGGGAAGAAGCGCATCTCAACGGTCCAGAAAATATATTTAATAAAATTATAGAAGAAAACTTTCCCAACCTAAAGAAAGATATACCTACGAAGGTTCAAGAAGCATACAGAACACCAAATAGGCTGGATAAAAAAACAAAAACAAAAACAAAAATCCCATCGCCATATAATAATCAAAACACAAAGCATACAGAACAAAGAAAGAATATTAAGAGCTGCAAAGGAAAAAGGCCAAGTTACTTATAAAGGTAAACCTATCAGACTTACACCTGACTTCTCTATGGAAACAATGAAAGCCAGAAGGTCCTGGATAGATGTACTGCAGAAACTAAGAGACTGTGGATGCAAGCCCAGACTACTATACCCAGCCAAACTTTCGTTCACTATAAATGGAGAAAACAAAATTTTCCAGGATAAAAACAAATTTAAACAATACGTAGCCACAAATCAAGCTTTACAGAAAGTAATAGAAGGAAAATCACTAACCAAGGAGTCCAACAATGACCACAATATCTCAGACAACTAGAAACCCTTCACCAGTGCAACACAAAGAAGGGAAACACACAAAATTTACTACTAAAAAAATGACCGGAGTTAACAACCACTGGTCATTAATATCACTTAATGTCAATGGACTCAACTCACCTATAAAAAGGCACAGACTAAGAGATTGGATACGAAAACAGGATCCAACATTCTGCTGTTTACAAGAAACACACCTCAACCACAAAAAAGACACCTACTCAGAGTAAAGGGTTGGGATAAGGCGTATCAAGTTAATGGACCTAAGAAAAAAGCAGGAGTGGCCATACTAATTTCTAACAAAACTGACTTCAAACTTAAAACAATCAGAAGAGATTGAGAGGGACATTTTCTACTCATAACAGGAACAATTCATCAGGATGAAGTCTCAATCCTGAATATCTATGCCCCTAATACAAAAGCACCCACGTACGTAAAAGAAACATTGCTAAAACTCAAGGCAGCAATCAAACCACACACATTAATAGTAGGAGACTTTAACACTCCTCTCTCACCAATGGACAGGTCAATTAGACAGAAACCTAACAGAGAAATAAGAGAATTACTGGAGGTAATGAATCAAATGGACTTAACAGACATCTATAGAATATTCCACCCAAATAAGAAAGAATATACCTTCTTCTCTGCAGCTCATGGAACTTTCTCGAAAATTGACCACATACTCGGTAACAAAGCAAACATCCACAGTTACAAAAAAATATCTGTAACCACCTGTATCTTATCAGATCACCATGGATTAAAGCTAGAATTCAACAACAATGCTACTCCCAGAAAGCCTACAAACTCATGGAAACTGAACAGTCAACTACTGAACCATACCTGGATTAAGGAAGAAATAAAGAAAGAAATTAAAGTCTTCCTTGAATTCAATGAAAATAAAGAAACAACATACTCAAACCTATGGGACACTATGAAAGCAGTCCTGAGAGGAAAGTTCATAGCACTAACTGCCCACTTAAAGAAAACAGAGAAAGCACACATTGGAGACTTAACAGCCCACCTGAAAGCTCTAGAAAAAAAAGAAGCAGACTCACCTAGAAGGAGTAGAAGACTGGAAATAATCAAACTAAGGGCTGAAATCAACAAAATAGAAACACAGAAAACAATTGAAAGAATCAATGAAACAAAAAGCTGGTTCCTGGAGAAAATCAACAAGATTGATAAACCCCTATCCAAACTAATCAAACGGCAGAGAGAGAATTTGCAAATTAATAAAATCAGAAATGAAAAGGGGGACATAACCACAGACACAGAGGAAATTCAGAGAATCATTAGATCTTACTACAAAAGCCTGTATGCCACAAAACTGGAAAATGTAAAAGAAATGGACACTTTTTTAGATGAATACCATATACCAAAGTTAAACCAGGACCAGGTAAACAACCTAAATAGACCTGTGAGTCATGAAGAATTAGAAGCTGTTATCAAAAACCTCCCTTCCAAAAAAAGTCCAGGACCAGATGGTTTCAATGCGGAATTCTACCAGATCTTCCAAGAAGACCTAATACCTATACTCCTAAATGTATTTCACAATATAGAAACAGAAGAGTCATTGCCAAATTCCTTTTATGAAGCTACAGTAACTCTGATACGAAAACCACACAAAGACTCAACCAAGAAAGAGAATTACAGGCCAATCTCACTCATGAACATCGACGCAAAAATCCTCAACGAAATACTGGCAAACTGAATCCAAGAACACATTAGAAAAATTATCCATTATGATCAAGTAGGCTTCATCCCAGAGATGCAGGGCTGGTTTAACATACGCAAATCTATCAATGTAATCCATTATATAAATAAACTGAAAAAAAAAACCATATGATAGTTTCATTAGATGCTGAAAAAGCATTTGACAAAATTCAACATCCCTTTATGATAAAAGTCTTGGAGAGATTAGGGATACAAGGGACATACCTAAATATAATTAAAGCTATTTACAGCAAGCCGACAGCTAACATCAAATTAAATGGAGAGAAACTTAAAGCCATCCCACTAAAATCAGGAACACGCCAAGGTTGTCCACTCTCCCCATACCTCTTCAATATATTTCTTGAAGTCTTAGCAATAGCAATAAGACAACATAAGGGGATCAAGGGGATTCGAATTGGAAAGGAAGTAGTTAAACTTGCGTTATTTGCAGATGATATGATAGTGTACTTAAGCGACCCCAAAAACTCCACCAAAGAACTTCTACAGCTGATAAATACCTTTAGTAATGTGGCAGGATACAAGGTCAACTCCAAAAAATCAGTCGCCCTCTTATACACAAAGGATATGGATGCAGAGAGGGAAATAAGAGAATCATCACCTTTCACGATAGCCACATACAGCATAAAATATCTTGGGGTAACTCTAACCAAGGAAGTGAAAGATCTATTTGACAAGAACTTTAAGTCTTTGAAGAAAGAAACTGAAGAGGACACCAGAAAATGGAAGGATCTCCCTTGCTCTTGGATTGGGAGGATCAACATAGTAAAAATGGCAATTCTACCAAAGGCAATCTATAGATTCAATGCAATCCCCATCAAGGTCCCATCAAAATTCTTCACAGATCTTGAGAGGACAATAATCAACTTTATATGGAAAAACAAAAAACCCAGGATAGCCAAAACAATCTTATACAATAAACGAACTTCTGGAGGCATTACCATCCCTGACTTCAAACTCTATTACAGAGCTACAGTAATGAAAACAGCGTGGTACTGGCATAAAAACAGAGAAGTCGACCAATGGAATCGTATAGAACACCCGAATGTTAACCCACAAACCTATGAACACCTCATTATCGATAAAGGAGCTAAAAGTGTACAATGGAAAAAAGAAAGCATCTTCAACAAATGGTGCTGGCACAACTGGATGTCAACCTGTAGAAGAATGAAAATAGACCCATATCTATCACCATGCACAAAACTCAAGTCCAAATGGATCAAAGACCTCAATATCAATCTGAACACACTGAACCTGATAGAAGAGAAAATGGGAAGTACCCTACAACATATGGGCACAGGAGATCGCTTCCTATGTATAACCCCAGCAGCAGAGACATTAAGGGCAACATTGAATAAATGGGACCTCCTGAAACTGAGAAGCTTCTGTAAAGCAAAGGACACTGTCACTAAGACAAAAAGGCACCCTACTGACTGGGAGAAGATCTTCACCAACCCCGCAACAGACAAAGGTCTGATCTCCAAAATATATAAAGAACTCAAGAAACTAGACATTAAAATGATAATTAACCCAATTAAAAAATGGGGCACTGAACTGAACAGAGAATTCTCAACAGAAGAAGTTCAAATGGCCAAAAGATACTTAAGGTCATGCTCAACCTCCTTAGCGATCAGAGAAATGCAAATCAAAACAACTTTGAGATATCATCTTACACCTGTCAGAATGGCTAAAATCAAAAACACCAAAGATAGCCTTTGCTGGAGAGGTTGTGGAGAAAGGGGTACCCTCATCCATTGCTGGTGGGACTGCAAACTTGTGCAAACACTTTGGAAATCAGTCTGGCGGTTTCTCAGAAAAATTGGGATCAACCTACCCCTGGACCCAGCAATAGCACTCTTGGGAATATACCCAAGAGATTCCTTATCATATGACAAAAGCATTTGTTCAACTATGTTCATAGCAGCATTATTTGTAATAGCCAGAACCTGGAAGCATCCTAGGTGTCCTTCAATGGAAGAATGGATGAAGAAAGTGTGGAATATATACACATTAGAGTACTACTCTGCAGTAAAAAACAACGACTTCTCGAATTTTGCATGCAAATGGATGGAAATAGAAAATACTATCCTGAGTGAGGTAACCCAGACCCAAAAAGAAGATCATGGGATGTACTCACTCATAATTGCTTTCTAGCTATGGATAGGCGGCCTCTGAGTCTATAATATGTGGTCCTAAAGAAGCTAAACAAGAGGGCAAACCCAAGGAAAAACATATAGTTTTCCTCCTGGCTATGGATAGTAGACAAGAGTGCCGGGCAAAAAATTGGAATCTTGGGGGTAGGGTGGGATTGGGGTAAGGGGAGATGGAGAAAGAAAAGGTGAAGGAGAGGATGAGGGGAACTTGGGGAAACGGGATGATTGGGGATATAGGAAGGTTGGATAGGGGAGCAGGAAAACTCATATCTTAGTTAAGGGAACCACCTGAGGTTGGCTAGAGACTTGAACTTGGTGTGGCTACCAGATGCCCAGGGCAATGTCCGCAGTTAGTTCCTTGGGCACCTGAGGATAGGGAACCTGAAATGATCCTATCCTATAGCCATACTGATGAATATCTTGCATATCACCATAGAACCTTCATCTAGCGATGAATGGAGATAGAGACAGAGACCCACACTGGAGCACCGGACTGAGCTCCCAAGGTCCTAATGAGGAGCAGAAGGAGGGAGAACATGTACAACGAAGTCAGGAAAACGAGGGGTGCACCCACCCACTGAGACAGTTGGACCGATCTATGGGGAGCTCACCAAGGCCAGCTGGACTCTGACTGAAAAAGCATGGGATAAAACCGGACTCTCTGAACATGGTGGACAATGAGAGCTGACAAGAGGCCAAGGACAATGGCACGGGGTGTTGATCCTACTTCAGGTTCTGGCTTTGTGGGAGCCTAGATAGTTTGGATGTTCAGCTTCCTAGATCTGGATGGAGGGGGGAGGACCTTGGACTTTCCACAGGGCAGGGAACCCTGACTGCTCCTGGGACTGGAGAGGGAGGAGAAGAGGAGTGGGGGGGAGGGGGAGAGGGGCGGGAGGAGGGGGAGGGAAATGGGAGGTGGGGAGGAGGCGGAAATTTTTTTTTTCAATTAAAAAAAAAAGAATGTAGTAGGACAGACACTTTGTTCTCTTGGCATGCTTGATCTCTGAATTTACGCAAGCACCTAATAGTAGGTGCTTATATTCATCACTTTTCTCCTCCTTCAGACAGTGACAGAAACAACTTGAGAGAAGAAAGGATTATTTTGCCCCAGTGTTACAGAAGATACGGTCTGTCATGGCTGGAAAGGCATAAATTTCTTGGTACAGTATTGTGAGAGCCTACAGCTGCTTCTTCCCATATCTTGACCAACCAGGAAGCAGTGTTTGGTACCCAAAGTCCAGAAGCTGGTTAGGGTCACAACTCTAAAATGGGCTATCCAAAGAAGTCTACCTCCATCAGTTTGTTACACCCCATGACTCAAAGGTTCTACACTCCCCAAAGTGGTACATCCATCCATCTGGGGATCAAGTGTTCAAATGAATTGAGTTTAAATCTAGAATTGGCTTTTATTAGCAATCCACAAACCAAGCATGAACCTGTCTATGAAACTGATGGAGGTGGGTCTTGTATTAATCTGTTGCTTTCATTGATTAATTAATAAAGAAACTGCCTAGGCCCATTTGATAGGCCAACCCTTAGGTGAGCGGAGTAAACAGAACAGAATACTGGGAGAAAGAAGCCGAGTCAGTGAGTCGCCATGATTCTCCCACTCCAGACAGACGCAGGTTCTTTCCTGGTAAGCCAACTCGTGGTACTACACAGAATATTAGAAATGGGTTAGATCAATATGTAAGAGCTAGCCAATAAGAGGCTGGAACTAATGGGCCAGGCAGTGATTAAAAGAATACAGTTTCCGTGTAATTATTTCGGGTAAAGCTAGCCGGGAGCGAGCGGTGGGACGCAGCCCCACCACTCCTATTACAACATGAAACAGAAAGGCTCTTTATAGAACTGAATGTAGTAGAGCACACCTGTAATCCCCCATACTCGGGAGGTATAGACAGGAGGATCACAATAGTTCAAAGCCAGCCTGATCTACACATGCAGGCTAGTCTGCATGCCATGGTAATGGGTCTTTGTAAAAACAATAATAACAAACAGTGCTCCAGTGAGCATGGCAGATCATTTAGGAAACAACACAGTACACAAAAAATGTTGACAACAGCTAGTAGATATAATATTTTATATTGATTGGACACCTTTAAATTGGTTATGGTGAATATACTGTTTTCTTGAAAACTGTTACTTTAAGTTCAGTTTGACTATATTGAATCTACCATAAATAACATTATTTTGGTCTCTTTAAACTAGTTTAGGAGCTCTGCCTTCCTTAAATCATTTATTTATTTATTTACTTATCAATTTACTGTTCATTTCCTTTAAAAGTTTATTGTATATATTTATTATACATGCCTCTATGCTACATAATGATATTTTCATGCAAGTGTTTATTATATGGTGAGCATATTCCTCCTGCAATTATTTATTTTTTGAAACAGAGTCTTGCTGTATATTCCAGACTGTCATTAACTTGGGATTCTTCTGTCTCAATCTCTTATGTGTTGGAATTATGGGTGTGAGTCCTATGTTCAACTTTTAACTTTACAAGAAACTGCAAAACTGTTTTCTGGAGATGTACTCCCACCAGTAATAGTATCCACTGCAATGCTCCCTGATTGGAGTACAATGGTCGTTCTTACCATTGCATTTTTTTATTATTGTTATTCAAAGTGCTGGGGTGGGGAGGTCCAACCCAGGGCCTCATGTAACAAGTGCTATCCTTATAGCTACAATTGTTCTCAATCCTCACAGCATTTGGGGTTTTCTTCCTTCCTTCCTTCCTTCCTTCCTTCCTTCCTTCCTTCCTTCCTTCCTTCCTTCCTCTTTCTTTCTTTCTTTCTTTCTTTCTTTCTTATCTTTCTTATTATTTTAGTCATTCTGATAAGTGTGTAGTGATACTGTTATTGTAGTTTACATTTCTGTAATTGAAGATAAAAGTGGATACATTGCCTCATGACTAATTGCTCCCCATATATCCTATTTAAAGTACTCATTAAAATTTTCTTATTCATTGTAATTATTTAGTGGGTGTCTGTGTTTATGCCACCTGGTGCTTGTGAAGGTCAGAGGACAACCTTCATGAGTTAGTTCTATTGAACTCAGTTCACCAGAATGGTATAGCAAGTACCATTGAACTATCTTGCTTTGCATCCCTCATTTTTTTCCGTTTTTTAAAAAAATTAAAGTATAATCACTTCATTTTCCCCATCCTTTTTCCTTCATCTAAATCCTCCCATAACACTCCCCCTAATCTCTCTCAAACTCTTGGCCATTTATTCCTTAATAGTTATTATTACATGCACACACACACATACACACACACACACAAATGCACAAGCACACACGTGCGTGCAGGCTCGCACACATACATGTGAGAGAGATGCAACTTGTTGAGTCTTTTTAGTGTTGTATGTACATGATTTTAGGTTTACCACTTGGTATTGGCCACTATTCCTGTATGAGGAATGACTACTTCTCCTGCTTTCAGAGTTCCTTAGCTGCCTGTGGTTCTTTTGGTAAGGGAAGGGCCCCATGAATTGTCACCCTTCTACTTTAGTATGCTTATTTCTGTTCTCCTTGCTCAGTTCTGATTTAGGCACCCATACTGCTAAGATATCATGAATGAAGATTTTCTGCTATTTTTTGATGGTTTCCTTCAGACCCTTTCTTTATTCTTCTTTTGCCTTATCTATTCTTTATTTTCCTGGTGATTTCCTATTCTCATTCTTGATGTTTTCCTTCTAACTCTCTCCTTCCTGATGTTTTCCTTCTAACTCATTTTAACTTTCTCATTCTTGCTGTTTTCCTTCTAGCCAATTTTAAATCTTTCTCACTCTATCCTTGTTTCTTCCCTTACAGCTTATAAACCCCAGCAAAATCTTTCAGGCAATATAAAAATTGCAATGTGGTTACATTCTGTTTTTCAAGTGAATGATTACAATAAATACCAAAAAACAGTTTAAAACAGCATATTTTCCATATCCCTTACATGATTAAGCCACTTACTTATTGCAGGTGAAAAACAAATTATCCCAAGATCCCACATACATTCATACCCAAGCAACTAGTTCTAGAATAACTATGTGGTCAAGCAAGGTATTCTTGTCAGGTCTTTTACTAGGAGGTTGAGTTTTGGAGTTACAAAGAAAGAGCCAAATACTTTATTACTTAGTTTGAAATGTGATCTTATAAGGAATTTTAAAGAAATCACAAACCTAAACTTTTATATATGAAAAAGAATCAGTCAACTCTCTTTTAAATCTTTAGGGTACATACCCACTCATTAATAGTTTTTTATTATCAGGATATTGAGGACAGAAATGGGTATAAGGAATTAAGTTACATAATCCCACAGTAGATACCCTAGTTGTCTGGCTCTTAAAGTGTTTCCATCCTCTCTTCTACAGTGTTCTCTGAGCCTTAATTGTAGGAGTTGTGTTATAAATGTAGTCTTTGGGTCTAGGGATGCCATGATCATTTGTTCTTTGCATTTTGACCAGTTGTGGTTTTCTGTAATGGTCTTTGTTTGTGTAAAGAGAACCTTCTTTGGTGAGGATTTGAAGTTATACTTATCTTTTGGTATAAGGATGAGTAGAATGCAGTTAGAAATTATAATGGTTCAGGAAAATCTGAGATCTATGACCTGACTAGCCTCATATAGTTGGATAAGTTTCTAGTAGTGGCATGATTTCCTCTCATGTAAAGTGGGCCATGAGTCAATTAGGTAGTCTTTGGTCATAGCTAAGATGTTAGTGCCACTATTGCATCCTTAGGACTGTCTTGCAGTACTAGTCATTACTGTGTTTCATAAGTATCCTAGCTGTGTAAGACTCTTGATTGCTTCCCTCCCTTAGCATCACTACAATGCACTCACCTTCCAGTACTTTGAAAAGCTAATCCCCAGGAATGCGGCTTTTGGAACAGTCCAGTTCAAATCCTCTGAGTCTTATGTCCAAAGTATAGTGCTTTTTTTTTTTTTTCAACAGGGACTTACCTTCAATTTCTGGAAAGCAACCAAGAGCAATAGCAATAAGCTATATTGCTTGAGCTTCCCTTAGCAACACCTTCTTGAAAAGAAGTTTCTCATTCCTGATGCTGGGGTTATAGTCTATAGTTCTTGAGGATAGTATTATCAGTTCAAGTGGTATAATTTCATTTCAGCGATATAACAATGCAGAAGGAAAGGGAGAACATAGAAATAGAAAACACTAAAGGTACTTGAAAAAGGCACAAGGAATAATTATTTTATATTTACCTAAAATTACATACAATACTTATGAATGTATTCGTACACACATACATGTTTTTCATTGTATTTTATTCTTAAGTAATATTTTATTATGTGAGTAAAGCATTGTTTATTTAATCCTTTATTGATAAATGCCTGGGTTGTTTCAAGTTCAAACTACTGTGAATAAATTTTTACAAAAATCACATAAAATTCTTCTTCTAAATATATATTGTCATTATCTTGGATAAAATCCTAGTGGTTGAACTGCTGAATCATAAGGTGCAGTGCTGTAAGAAAGTGTCATGCTTTTTCAAAGTATCAAGAAACACTTCTATTATCCAAGGTGCCTTAGGAATCTCCGACTCGTTGTTTTCCCAGGATTAGAAGTGCTCTGTATTCTGGAAATTGTGGAGGTGGCATAATTTGCACACCCTTCCTGGATCAGAATTGACTTATGAATATATGTGGCTCTCTCAGCAGCTCTGTGCTCACAGCTGTCAGCCCTGGTCAGAGGGCAGTAGGAGGTTTAATTATAATGCTTCTGACAGTTCTGAGCAGAGAAGCCAGTACCTACTGCAGCAACAGCTGAGCTCTGCCTGAAACTGCCATGTGGAAGGCCCACCTCACAGTTATTTGACTCCTCTCCTAGAAGCTTGCTTAATGGAGCAAGAGTTTCATGTTTCCACATGCTCAAGCCCTGTTCAGATGCAGGTGGCATGCACACTCCAACTTAAGAGGCCTTATGTCACTTTCCCCAGCTTGACATAGTGTTAGTTGCTGGTGCAGGATATGCTCAGGGAGACCACTTCAAAGGGGAGCTCTCAGATCAATTCATATTCCAGATTTGCTTTCTCTGAATATACAACTTCTGATTGCCCTTTGCCAAGGTTGTTCTGTGATTCATTACCAACTTGCTTTCCCCATGACTGATTAGACGCTCAGGGTCTCCAAGAGAACAGGGAATCTTGGTTCTCTCTGTCCATAAATTCCCTATACTCCCTCTTATAAATTGAGCTGTGATTTTCTTAAAAAGGGATTTTTTTTCTTTTATCATTTTCACATGGATTCTGTCCTGCAGGCTGGCCTTGTAGCTCTGGCTGGCCCTGCACTTGACCCCCCTGCTTCCACCTCTGGGTGTTAAGATTGTAGGCGGGCCTCATTTCACCCACTCTCTTGGCTGCACCTGTTTTGTGGAAGTGGATATTTTCTACTCTGTATTATTGGCATCAAAAGTGATTTTCCTCATAAAGTATTTAAAATTATTTATAAGGATAAATCAGATGCAAAAGAATATTGTAAATTTCACGTGAAATGAAAGAAAGACCGGATAGGGATATACAGTGAATCCAGCAATGCTATTTTGACACTTTAGTCCTCCTGTTAGTGACAGCCATATGGGAAGGAAGAGCTGTGCTTGATTCATTTTCCTATTTCACGCAAGATCTAAACAATTCTTTAAAAAAGGCCTTACCGAGATCTAATTAACATACTATAAAATTCACCCATTTAAGTAAAAAGTTCAGCAATAGAGTTGTACAATTATCATCATAGAATATTTTTATTATCCTTGAAAGAAGTCCAATATCATTTAGCAATTATTCTCTATTTCCCCGTGAACCCAACCCCTGAATATCATGAATCTATTTTCTACCTCGTGGATGTGCCTATTCTGGATATTTCATAAAAATTGACTCATATAATACGTCGTCATTCATATCTAGCTTCTTTCACCTAATATAATGTTTTGATCATTCATGTTAGGGGGTGTGTCAGTACTGGATTTTCTTTGATTTGTGCACAATATTCCACTCTATGTTTTTTTAAAAATCACATTTTGGTTGTTCATTCATCTACTGATGGACATTTGGATTATTTACTTTTTTGACTATTATGAATAATGCAGTACGCATCTATGTAAATGAATTTTGTATTTCCTTGGTATCTGCCTAGGAGCAGAATTGCTGGATTGTATGGTAATTCTTATTTTCATTGCTGGAGAAACTGTTTTCTAGACTGTTTTCCAAAGCAAAAACACTATTCTGATGACAAGAGGCTGAAGGCTCCAGTTTCTCTAGTCTTGTCAAAACTTTCATAAAATTTTTCCCCTTATATCTATTGTTTGGCTCTTTCATATACATGTACGCAATGGATTTTAGTCAAATCTACCCACACTACTACCTCTGGGATACCCCTAAACCTTTTCTATTCCAAACTTATGTCTTCTTTTTTATTATTACCATTGCTAATAACTCTCCAAATCCAATTAATGCTGGAAATGTATGCACTGTATGGGACTATCCATTGGGGGCATAGGCAACCTACCAGTGGCCATCTGCCAAAAGAAAAGTGACCCTGTCTTCCTCATCAGCCCTCAACTCTGGATAGCTTCCACTCCCAAAAGGTTGGGCCTCATATACTATTCCCAAAATCCCTGCTAAAATTTTGACTGGCTTGATCCTGTATGGCAGCAGTTTTCAACCTGTGTGTCATGACTTCCACAGGATTCACATATCAGACATTTACATATCAAATATTTACATTGCAATTTATAACAATAGAAAAATTACAGTTATGAAGTAGCAACAAAATAATTTTATGGTTTGGGGTCACCATAACATGAAGAACTATATTAAAGGGTCACAGCATTAGGAAGGTTGAGAACCACTGCTATATAGGTTTTATACAGGCAACCACAATTGTGAGTTGACAAATGTATAAGACATACCATGTCCAGAAGACAGATCCCCTTCCCCTTCTTGGATCTTCCTCCTCTTCGGTGATGTTCCATGATCCTTGACTGTGTGGTAATTGATAGATAAATACCATTTTGGGTTGTACTAACAGTCACTTATTAGTACTCTGACAAGTTATGACTATCTGAATTAACAGCTACCCAATGCAAAAGGCAACTTCTCTGACCAAGGCCAAAAGTAGCACAGATCTATAGGTATACACATGCAGTCTAGAAGGTAACTTGATAGCATGAATATCTAGTGAAACATCACCAGTAGTGCTTCACTAGGACCCATGGGCTTTTGATCAGGATCACAATACCAAACATGAAATTCCTCAGAGGTATCAGGCCTCAAATTCAAGGAAAAGGTGATTGATTATGCCATAACCATCACGGCACTATTGCACCTGTGGGCACAATTTGCCTGGCATACTGTTGTAGCATTCAGGGTCCAGCACTGGGTGAGACCACTGATGTCTTTTCTCCTCCAGTGTCCTGCATAGCATGTTCCAGCACTGTGACTAGTAGTCAGGAGGGAAAGTTTCCTGGTCTGTTGGCTTTGATTTCTCTGTGTCTTGCAATCAAAGTGGTGATATTCCGCAATGTGGTCTTGTCATCTCGTTTTGATATGCAAAAAGAATCAATGGTGATATTCTTTGGGTACCCTTGGAACCTCCCTGACAAAGCCACTCATATCGAGGCATCTCACTCCTGAAAGTGAGATTAACAACCCATGTCTTCTAGGAACAGTATTGCCTACACCTGTAGGATGAATAAGTTTTGGGTAAATCCACTGGTTTGTGATCTAATTAAAAATGCATAATATAAAAAAGAATGGAGGTATCCCATCAGTACCTTTTATTGTATGTCTTCTTTTGTTCTGCCTTCCTAGTGAATATTTAAATAGAATCATATATTGGTTTCAATTTCTCTAGTGACTAATTATATTAAGTATCTTGTCATGTATTGCCCATCTGTGTATTTCTTTGGAGAAATATCCACTCAGAGACTTTACTTATTTTAAAATTTAAGTTGATTCTTGTGTGTGTGTGTGTGTGTGTGTGTGTGTTATATGTGTGACTGTGGCTCCTTACATGAAGGTAAGGGTTGATGTCAGGATGTCTTTCTCTGTCACACTCTGTCTTATTCATGTCACATTTTGTGTGTGTGTGTGTGTGTGTGTGTGTGTGTGTGAGTACCCATACCATAATGATGTGTGTGTAGAGACAGATGATCATTTGTGGGCATAAGTTCTCTCCTTCTACTATATGGGTCATGGATATCAAAGTCAGCTCATTAGGATTGGCAGCATTTGCCATTATTCACTGAGCCATCTCACTGCCTTCTACCTTATTATTTATTTTTGACATTGCATTTTAATTGCAAAATTTCTTCTTTCCCTTTCCTCCTTTAAAATCCTCTAATATACCAATCTCCACTCACCTTCAAATTCATGATCACTCTTTTCACCAATTGTTATTGTGTGAACATATGTATTTTGCATGCACATACAGTCCTAACTAGAACTCGTTGAGTCCATACAATGTTACTTACATGTATGTTTTCAGGACCCACTGCTGGTCACAAGACCACTAATTAGTGTGCTTTTCTCTGGGAGGGTCACTTTTCCTAGTCCCAGTTTTATTCAATTGTCTATGGAGTTGAGGCCTTGTGAGCTTTTCTGCATCCAGTCTGGAAAGGCCATTGGTGTCATCCTTGCTTCACTCCCATTTGAGTAGTCACATGTGAGACTTGATGAGTGTAGCTTCATGTACACCTTGGTGATAAACAATGGCTCTATAATTGGACAATCTCAGCAACAGGAAAACCATGCCTGGTATTGGAAGCCTAGCTAACTACTCAGTGATAGTGAAGCCATGGTTTTTGGAGGAGAATTTAGAACCTCTAATTAAGCCAGCTGTCTTAGTTACTGTTCTAATGATATGAAAAGACACCATAATCAAGGAAACTCTTATAAAAGAAAGTATTTAATTGGGGACTTGCTTACAGCTTCAGAGGGCTAGTGCTGTGGGACAATGTACCCTGTCACTTGTGTTTAAAATAAGCACTGATTGGCCAGTAGCCAGGCAGGAAATATAGGCAGGGAAACCAGGCAGGAAGTAGAGACAGGGTGACAAGAATTCTTGGAAGAAGAAAGATTCAGTCTGCAGTCATGACTCAGCCACAGAGGAAGCAAGATAGCCTCACCGAAAAAGGTACCAAGCCAGAAGGCTAACACAGACAAGAATTATGAGCTAATATAAGTTGTGAGATTTAATAAGGAGACTGAGCTAAGAGACCATTAAGTTTATGATTAATATAGACCTCTGTGTCTTTATTTGGGACTAAATGATTGTGGGACCTGGTGGGACAGAAACCTCTGCCAACAGGCTGGTCTATGATTATCATGGCAAAAATCAGGATAGCAGGCAGATAGACATAGGGCTGAGAATTCCACATGCTAATATGCAGGCAGGAGAGAGAGAGAGAGAGAGAGAGAGAGAGAGAGAGAGAGAGAGAGAGAGAGAGAGAGAGAGAGAGAGAGACTAAGTATGACATGGACTTTTAAAACCTCAAAGTTCTATTTCCATCCATTTGCATGCAAAATTCGAGAAGTCATTGTTTTTTACCACTGATATTCCACACTTTCTTCATCCATTCCTCCATTGAAGGGCATCTAGGTTGTTTCCAGGTTCTGGCTATTACAAACAATGCTGCTATGAACATAGTTGAACAGATACTTTTGTCATATGATAGGGCATCTCTTGGGTATATTCCCAAGAGTGGTATTACTAGATCTTGGGGTAGGTTGATCCCAAATTTCCTGAGAAATCGCCACACTGATTTCCAAAGTGGTCGCACAAGTTTGCATTCCCACCAGCAATGGATGAGTGTGCCCCTTCCTCCACAACCTCTCCAGCAAAAGCTATCATTGGTGTTTTTTAATACATGAACTGGTTTTGTGGGAGCTTAGCCTGTTTGGATGCTCACCTTCCTGGACCTAGATAGAAGTGGGAGGACCTTGGTCTTCCCGCAGGGCAGGGAATTTGGACTGCTCTTCAGTATCGAGAGGGAGGGGGAATGGAGTGGGGGGAGGAGAAGAAGAGTGGGGATAGGGGGAGGGGAGTGGGGGAGGGGGCAATATGTGGGAGGAGGAGGAGGGAAATGGGAAACGAGGAGCAGAAGGAAATTTTAATTAAAAAAGAATAATAAAAAAAGAATATCCAACAAAAAAATAAAAAAAATAAAAATAAAACCTCAAAGTTCAATCCCAATGACATTCTTCTTCCAACAAGGCCACACCTTCCCATTTGTCCCAAGCAGTTCCACTAACTGGGCACCAAGCATTCAAACACATTAGCTTATAGGGTCCATTTTCACTCAAACTACCAGAACAGCACAATCCTAACAACAATTTATAAACATTTACCCTTATACCCACAGAAAAGTGTATCCAACACCTGTCATCGGGGAAACTTCTCTTTGCAACAGATGGAGACCACTAGAGAAAACCACAACAAATAAAAATGCCGAGCTGGAGAGCCCAGTCCCAATGGATACATCTGCACAACACTCCTACACCTAAAGTTCAGGGAACAATATGGAAGAGGGGAATGGAAAGATTATAAGACCCAGGAGATCAGGGAGTTTACTGTGAGAGTGTGTCTTCTAGCAACAGCAGAAGCTACACCTATAAAGTCTCACCAACATGATCTACTTTATTTTTTAAAGAGTTTCTCACTGAACCTTGCTGTGTGACAATGATCTTGTACCCTGTAAAGATTTGTCACTTGTATTGGTTTAATAAAACGCTGATTTGCCAGTAGCCAGGCAGGAAGTATAGGCAGGGCAACAAGAATAGTAGAATTCCAGGAAGAGGAAAGGCTCAGTCTGAAGTCATCACCCAGATGCAGCAGAAGCAAGATGAGAATGCCTCACTGATAATAGATATTAAGCCACATGGCTAACACAGACAAGAGTTGTGGATTAATGTAAGATGTAAGAGTTAATTAATAAGAAGCGTGAGTTAATAGGTCAACCAGACTATAATTAACATAGACCTCTGTGTGTTTCTTTGGAACTGAATAGCTGCGGGACTGAGGTGGACAGAAACCTCTGTCAACAGAACCTAAAATGTGCTGATTTAGCTAGACTGGTTGGTCAATGAGCCCTCAGGATCTGTCTGCCTTTGCACACACATCCACCTGTCCCTGGCATTGATGTTATAGACAACCAGCAATGCTCAAACATTTGTGTGAGTGCTTGATCAGCAAGCAGCTTACCCACTGAATTATCTTTCTAGCTCCTTGTTTTTTATTTTACATGTGGAAGAGTTCTTTATCCATTGAACCGTACCCTTAGCACCTTCTTCTTATTTTATATTTGCAAGGATTGGAAATACAAATCTTTTATCAGCAATCTGATTTTCTAAGACTTGCCTCATTCTGTGAGTTATCCTTTTCATTTAATGTCATTTGTAGAACACATGTTTTAAATTGATGAAACTCAAGCTAGCAATTTCTTTTTGTTTGTCGCATGTGCTTTTTATGCTGTGTATAAGAAAGTTTTGTTTAAGCTGAGGTTATGAAGACTTCTCAGCCTGTTTTCCCAGAGTCGATATACCCACATTTCCCAACAGTTATCATTGATTGAACACTTGTGTTCTATTTGACTCTTTGCTATATAATTTCCATAGGATACAAGTGTAAAATTATACTAATGATAGTACCTAACTTTATTAAACTTGTAATGGATGATCTAATTCAAATATCACAACTAATAGTTGGGGTAAATATTAATGTTTCCACTTTAAAGATATGGGGGAAAGGATCAGAGATGTTTGTTACCTGCATGAAATAAATGCCCTAGAATCGTATCCATATTCTAACCATAACATAAATATGGAGATCAAGTTGGAAAATTTAGAACTAGCTATCAAACTAAAAGTCAAAATAGCAACATTAATGCCCAACATTTATTGAGAACTTTACAAGAGTTATGACACTTAATAATCACATGAGTTCTTTGTGGAAAAATGTATTATGATGGCTTTTACTATGAGTCTCACACCTTGTTAGTTCCTTCCAGTTATTCCTACGTTTTCATCTTCCTGTGTTGTGTTCAACAATTACTTTCAGGTGAAGCCAAACTGTTTCTAATCCTGTGGAGGTAAATCACAACTAATTTGAACCAATCAGTGGTTTCATTCCTCTTACAAGTAATTAGTTGGGTCACTTTTGCTTAAAACTGTCAGTTCAGTTCTGGGTATGATACGTAGAACATGTATAACGCTGTAGTTCATTTGAACTGACATTGCTGAGAAGAATATAGGGATCTATGAAAACTAATGGATTTTCTCAGGTTTTGTTTTTTCCTGAGGGCCAATAAATTTGAAGAGCAGCAATTGGTAATAAGAGTATTAAATGTCTTGTTCTTTAGTTAGAGGAAGACATGCATCCGTTTTTTTTTTTATTCTTTTTTACTTAAAATTTCCAACTGCTCCCCGTTTCCCATTTCCCTCCCCCTCCTCCCACATATTGCCCCCTCCCCCCGCTCCCCTCCCCCTATCCCCACTCCACTTCTCCTCCCCCTAGTCCACTCCCCCTCCCTCTCGATACTGAAGAGCAGTCCAAATTCCCTGCTCTACATGAAGACCAAGGTCCTCCCACTTCTATCTAGGTCCAGGAAGGTGAGCATCCAAACAGGCTACGCTCCCACAAAGCCAGTTCATGTATTAGGATCGAAACCTAGTGCCATTGTCCTTGGCTTCTCATCAGCCTTCATTGTCCGCCTTGTTCAGAGAGTCCAGTTTCAACCCATGCTTATTCAGTCCCAGTCCAGCTGGCCTTGGAGAGCTCCCAATAGATCAGTTCCACTGTCACAGTGGGTGGGTGCACCCCTCGTGGTCCTGATTTCCTTGCTCATGTTCTCCCTCCTTCTGCTCCTCATTTGGACCTTAAGAGCTCAGACGGTTGATCCAAATTGGTTCTCTGTCTCTCTCTCAATCCATCGCCAGATGAAAGTTCCTATGCCATTCTCCTTGGCCTCTCGTCAGCTCTCATTGTCCACCACATTAAGAGAGTCCGGTTTTATCCCATGTTTTTTTCAGTAGCAGTCCAGCTGGCCTTGGTGAGCTCCCAATAGATCGGCCCCCATGTCTCAGTGGTTGGGTGCACCCCTCATGGTCCTGACTTCCTTGTTCATGTTCTCTCTCCTTCTGCTCCTCATTATAACCTTGGGAGCTCAGTCTGGTGCTCCAGTGTGGGTCTCTGTCTCTATCTCCATCCATCGCTAGATGAAGGTTCTATGGCGATATGCAAGATATTCATCAGTATGATTATAGGATAGGTTCATTTCAGGTTCCCTATCCTTAGGTGCCCCAATGAACTAACTGGGGACATTGCCCTGGGCTTCTGGTAGCCATTCCAGGTTCAAGTCTCTTGCCAACCCTTAGGTGGCTCCCTTAACTAAGGTATGAGTTTCCCTGCTCCCCCATCCAACCTTCCTTTACCCCCAATCACCCCGATTCCCCCAGTTCCCCTCATCCTCTCCTTCACACTTTTCTCTCCCCATCTCCCCTCATCCCCATCCCACCCCACCCCCCAAGATTCCCATTTTTTGCCCATCAATCTTGTCTATTTCCCATAGCTGGGAGGATATCTATATGTTTTTCCTTGGGTTTACCCTCTTGTTTAGCTTCTTTAGGATCACAAATTATAGACTCAGTGGCCCCTATCCATGGCTAGAAAACAATTATGAGTGAGTACATCCCATGATCTTCTTTTTGGGTCTGGGTTACCTCACTCAGGATCGTATTTTCTATTTCCATCCATTTGCATGCAAAATTCGAGAAGTCATTGTTTTTTACCGCAGAGTAGTACTCTAATGTATATATATTCCACACTTTCTTCATCCATTCTTCTATTGAAGGGCATCTAGGTTGCTTCCAGGTTCTGGCTATTACAAATAATGCTGCTATGAACATAGTTGGACAAATGCTTTTGTCATATGCTAGGGCATCTCTTGGGTATATTCCCAAGAGTGCTATTGCTGGGTCCAGGGGTAGGTTGATCCCAATTTTTCTGAGAAACCGCCACACTGATTTCCAAAGTGTTTGCACAAGTTTGCAGTCCCACCAGCAATGGATGAGGGTACCCCTTTCTCCACAACCTCTCCAGCAAAAGCTATCCTTGGTGTTTTTGATTTTAGCCATTCTGACAGGTGTAAGATGATATCTCAAAGTTGTTTTGATTTGCATTTCTCTGATCGCTAAGGAGGTTGAGCATGACCTTAAGTATCTTTTGGCCATTTTAACTTCTTCTGATGAGAATTCTCTGTTCAGTTCAGTGCCCCATTTTTTAATTGGGTTAATTATCCTTTTAAAGTCTAGTTTCTTGAGTTCTTTATATATTTTGGAGATCAGACCTTTGTCTGTAGCGGGGTTGGTGAAGATCTTCTCCCAGTCAGTAGGCTGCCTTTTTGTCTTAATGACAGTGTCCTTTGCTTTACAGAAGCTTCTCAGTTTCAGGAGGTCCCATTTATTCAATGTTGCCCTTAATGTCTCTGCTGCTGGGGTTATACATAGGAAGCGATCTCCTGTGCCCATATGTTGTAGGGTACTTCCCATTTTCTCTTCTATCAGGTTCAGTGTGTTCAGATTGATATTGAGGTCTTTGATCCATTTGGACTTGAGTTTTGTGCATGGTGATAGATATGGGTCTATTTTCATTCTTCTACAGGTTGACATCCAATTGTGCCAGCGCCATTTGTTGAAGATGCTTTCTTTCTTCCATTGTATACTTTTAGCTCCTTTATCGAAAATTAGTTGTTCATAGGCTTGTGGGTTAAAATCCGGGTCTTCTATACGATTCCATTGGTCGACTGCTCTGTTTTTATGCCAGTACCACGCTGTTTTCATTACTGTAGCTCTGTAATAGAGTTTGAAGTCAGGGATGGTAATGCCTCCAGAAGTTCGTTTATTGTATAAGATTGTTTTGGCTATCCTGGGTTTTTTGTTTCTCCATATAAAGTTGATTATTGTCCTTTCAAGATCTGTGAAGAATTTTGATGGGATTTTAATGGGGATTGCATTGAATCTATAAATTGCCCTTGGTAGAATTGCCATTTTTACTATGTTGATCCTCCCAATCCAGGAGCAAGGGAGATCCTTCCATTTTCTGGTATCCTCTTCAATTTCTTTCTTCAATGCCTTAAAGTTCTTGTCAAATAGATCTTTCACTTCCTTGGTTAGAGTTACCCCAAGATATTTTATGCTTTTTGTGGCTATCGTGAAAGGTGATGATTCTCTTATTTCCCTCTCTGCTTCCATATCCTTTGTGTATAAGAGGGCAACTGATTTTTTGGAGTTGATCTTGTATCCTGCCACATTACTAAAGGCGTTTATCAGCTGTAGGAGTTCTTTGGTGGAGTTTTTGGGGTCGCTCATGTATACTATCATATCATCTGCAAATAATGCAAGTTTAACTTCTTCCTTTCCAATTTGAATCCCCTTTATCCCCTTATGTTGTCTTATTGCTATTGCTAAAACTTCGAGAACTATATTGAAGAGGTATGGAGAGAGTGGACAGCCTTGGCGTGTTCCTGATTTTAGTGGGATGGCTTTAAGTTTCTCTCCATTTAATTTGATATTAGCTGTCGGCTTGCTGTATATAGCTTTAATTAAATTTTGGTATGACCCTTGTATCCCTAATCTCTCCAAGACTTTTATCATAAAGGGATGTTGAATTTTGTCAAATGCTTTTTCAGCGTCTAATGAAACGATCATATGGTTTTTTTCTTTCAGTTTATTTATATGATGGATTACATTGATAGATTTGCGTATGTTAAACCAGCCCTGCATCTCTGGTATGAAGCCTACTTGATCATAATGGATAATTTTTCTAATGTGTTCTTGGATTCGGTTTGCCAGAATTTTGTTGAGGATTTTTGCATCGATGTTCATGAGTGAGATTGGCCTGTAATTTTCTTTCTTGGTTGGGTCTTTGTGTGGTTTTGGTGTCAGAGTTACTGTAGCTTCATAAAAGGAATTTGGCAATGACTCTTCTGTTTCTATATTGTGAAATACCTTAAGGAGTATAGGTATTAGGTCTTCTTGGAAGTTCTGGTAGAATTCCGCATTGAAACCATCTGGTCCTGGACTTTTTTTGGAAGGGAGGTTTTTGATAACTGCTTCTAATTCTTCACGACTAACAGGTCTATTTAGGTTGTTCACCTGGTCCTGGTTTAACTTTGGTATATGGTATTTATCTAAAAAAGTGTCCATTTCTTTTACATTTTCCAGTTTTGTGGCATACAGGCTTTTGTAGTAAGATCTAATGATTCTCTGAATTTCCTCTGTGTCTGTGGTTATGTCTCCCTTTTCATTTCTGATCTTATTAATTTGCAAATTCTCTCTCTGCCGTTTGATTAGTTTGGATAGGGGTTTATCAATCTTGTTGATTTTCTCCAGGAACCAGCTTTTTGATTTATTGATTCTTTCAATTGTTTTCTGTGTCTCTATTTTGTTGATTTCAGCCCTCAGTTTGATTATTTCCAGTCTTCTACCCCTTCTAGGTGAGTCTGCTTCTTTTTTTTCTAGAGCTTTCAGGTGGGCTGTTAAGTCTCCAATGTGTGCTTTCTCTGTTTTCTTTAAGTGGGCAGTTAGTGCTATGAACTTTCCTCTCAGGACTGCTTTCATAGTGTCCCATAGGTTTGAGTATGTTGTTTCTTTATTTTCATTGTCTTCAAGGAAGACTTTAATTTCTTTCTTTATTTCTTCCTTAATCCAGGTATGGTTCAGTAGTTGACTATTCAGTTTCCATGAGTTTGTAGGCTTTCTGGGGGTAGCATTTTTGCTGAATTCTAGCTTTAATCCATGGTGATCTGATAAGATACAGGTGGTTATTAATATTTTTTTGTAACTGTGAATGTTTGCTTTGTTACCGAGTATGTGGTCGATTTTTGAGAAGGTTCCATGAGCTGCAGAGAAGAAGGTATATTCTTTCTTATTTGGGTGGAATATTATATAGATGTCTGTTAAGTCCATTTGATTCATTACCTCCATTAATTCTCTTATTTCTCTGTTAGGTTTCTGTCTAATTGACCTGTCCATTGGTGAGAGAGGAGTATTAAAGTCTCCTACTATTAATGTGTGCGGTTTGATGGCTGCCTTGAGTTTTAACAATGTTTCTTTTACGTACGTGTGTGCTTTTATATTAGGGGCATAGATATTCAGGATTGAGATTTCATCCTGATGAATTGTTCCTGTTATGAGTAGAAAATGTCCCTCTCCATCACTTCTGATTGATTTATGTTTGAAGTCAACTTTGTTAGAAATTAGTATGGCCACACCTGCTTGTTTCCTAGGTCCATTTACTTGATAAGCCTTATCCCAGCCCTTTACTCTGAGTAGGTGCCTGTCTTTGTGGTTGAGGTGTGTTTCTTGTAAACAGCAGAATGTTGGATCCTGTTTTCGTATCCAATCTCTTAGTCTGTGCCTCATGCATCCGTTTTTAACTTACATATCTGGAGTATATGAATAGTTGTATTTTGCAACTTAGCTACAACATTGTAGCCTATATGCTTCTTTCTTTTACTTTTAAAACTAGAGTACATATTAATAGGTTTTGTTATGGCACCTTCACACATGCATATCATATACTTTTATCATATTTCCTCTCATTATCTTCTCCAATAAACTCCCAAACTTGCTTTCTGCCTGCTGTCCTTCCAAAGAGAAAGCTCACTGCCTCTCTCCCCCTCTTTTCTCTCTCTCTCCCTCTTCCTCTCTCTTTCTCTCTCTCTGTCCCTTTCTTTCTCTCTCTTCCCCCATATACCCTTATACCTTTCTAATACCCACTAAATAAATTCTCCATACCCCCTCAAAATAAACTCCCACAGGTCTTCTTTGTCCCCTCAAACCATACCATTCAACTGCTATGTCATATCTATCTATCTATCTATCTATCTATCTATCTATCTATCTATCTATGATATATGTATAAATCTAGATTATCCATATTACAGAAACATGATATTTGTATTTTACTTTGGTTTATTTGCTTCCAGTTCTATCCATTTTCATGTAAATAAAATTCATTTTTAGTATGGACAATAGTACCATTATGTCTATTTATCGCATTTTTCCCTTTCTTTTTTTTGAGACAGGGTTCCTCTGTGTAATAGGCATAGATGTCTTGGCACTCTCTCTGTAAACTAGGCTGGCCTTAAACTCACAGAAATCTGCCTGCCTCTGCTTCCTCAGTGCTGGGATTAAAGGCATGTGCCACCACCACTCAGTCTGTATTTTCTTTATTCATTAATCTGTTGATGGACACCTAGGCTGATGTTCTTTCTACTGAATGGAATAATCTATGGTTCATCGCTTTGAATCTCAGCAGGGCCTTCATTGTTACAATCAACCAAGTAATGCAGAAGAGGTGTCACATTATTTTAGAATCTAAGTATTTAAAAACAAACACACCTCTTTGAGATGATGACATTTGAGTTCCTGAAATTACTCACCTATCTCAATGCAGAACCTCCTAAAGGAACTCAGTGGTTATAGATCCCCTTCTAGAAGCACTCCCAAAGTTATGTTCCCAGAGGTGTGAAGTGGGCACCACACTTAACCAGACATAACAAAACAATCTTTTCTCTAACAAATTCTCTTACGGGTCAATTCATGTATCCAAAGAGTTACTTCACTTCTCTCTGAATACTCTTCCTCCTATCCTTTTAAAATTCATTTGTTTTAAAGATTTCCCTCTGAACATCCCTCTTCTTCACTAAAATAGCTATTGCATAAATCCTAAATCCTAACCACTTCCTACAGTCATATTCTTTATGAACTTCCATGTATACACACATGACTATTTCTGTCTTGTTCATCAGATTTTCTTCAATTTAATCTTCAGACCTCAAATATATAAGGAATGGAGAAATAATTTTCTTCTACAACATCAGCTATCTCTCTATGAAACAAATGAAACCAGTCCAAGTAGAGACTCCACAAGAAGGATGCAATATGGACAACTGAGGTCGCCAAATCACATCCAGATATTTGAGGAAACTGACCTAGAGAAGTCTTCTACATGAGACACAAAAGTTATAGAGCAGGTACAAACCACTCTCACCATGCCTTGTCCAAATTCCTGACAAGGATATGAGAATAGTAAATTGTTGCTTTATGCTTTCAAAATAAGGTAATTATAAGAAGGGATGTACACACAGAAATTCAAGGACATTTGTGTAGGTTAACTTTTAAATAATCTACAAATCATAGCTATCATTTGATTTTACCAAGTACCCCGAACTTTACCTGCATTATTTCATTTGTCTACAAATTGCTTCCAGACTTGTTATATTATCTACTTATAGAGCTGAGTAAATTGAAGCTAGATGAGAATAACTAAGATGCTTGGGGCTTCAGGTAAAATGTATATGCTCTTCCCAATGCCCCATGATTTACTCGGGAAGGCCATGTTTTCTATGGAACAAAAGATAGGATTCTAGGATGTGATTCCAGAAATTGGTCTCCATTTCCAGTTTTTGTCTTTTTTAGCTGCTCTAAAGCCATATTCACTAGATGACTGTAATTGATATGCTACTTTAGCTTCTGGTTAGGTCCCCTGCTTTTCGGGTACTTAATTTGCAATATTCTTAAAAGTTATATTAAATTTTATTTATTTATATTATTTGTGGAGTTGCATTGTGTAAACGTGGAGGTCAGAGGACAGTTTGTGAGAGACTGTTCATTCCTTCTGCCATACAGGATCGAGCAAAGATCATCAGGGTTTAGATGTATCCCCTTTATCCACTGAGTAATCTTTACATGTTGCAAAAATAAATAAATTAAAATGAAATATAGCCTGCCTCCTGTCCAGGAGAAAGTTGGACCAATGTAAAGACAGTGAGAGGAACTGCCTATAAATATTACATGGACAAAAGGAGAATAACATTCTCAACCTATATCAATAACGAGTATATGGGTACTTATGTCGTCTTTCCAAAAGTATGAGGAATATGTGTGGCCATAAGCTTATATTATATCCAAAGAAAAAAATTCCAGGAGGCACACACTATATAGGCTTTATCCAGTTACTATAGGCAGATCCAGTTACGAAGGCTGGTTAAAAATATCCTAAGAGGCAGAAATGATGGTTCAGTGGGCTTTACCATTGCAGCCTGGTGAACTGAGTTCAAGCTCCAAAATTCATGTAAAGGCAGAATTGAATCCACAAAGATGCCCTCTGACCTCCATACTTATTCTGGGGCATGGGTACCTACAAGCATATAGCCATTGTGCACGTAGGTACATATACACAATAATGATAACTAAATACTTTAAAAAAAATTCTCAAAAAGTAAAAATATCCACATATAGCTCAGGAAGCAGAAAACAGAAATGCATAATACAGCTTTAAGGAGGCTTCATCCCAACAAGTTGCTTTGAACTTGTGCTCTGTGCTAGGCTTTATGCTAGCACTTATGGAGACAAACAAGGAAGAGACAAATAAGAAGAGGACAGGTACTACCCATAAAATTGATGGCATTTTTGACTGAGCCTTCAATGAATGAATTTATGTTACTGCCTCTTTAGGGGAAAAGGCTTGAAGCTTCCTAGTTCTCCATTTTGCTGATATCACAACTCCATCCCTTAGATTTTGTTTTTATATATTTTTCCCTTTTTTTATTAATTAATTTATTTAATTATTAAAGATTTCTGCCTCTTCCCTGCCACCACCTCCCATTCCCTCCCCCTCCCCCAATCAAGTCTTCCTTCCTCCTCAGCCCAAAGAGCAAGCAGGTTTCTCTGCCCTGTGGGAGGTCCAAGGACCACCCACCTCCATCCAGGTCTATTAAGGTGAGCATCCAAACTACCTGGGCTCCCACAAAGCCATTATGTGCAATAGGATCAAGAACCCATTGCCATTGTTCTTCAGTTCTCAGTAGTCCTCATTGTCCATTATGTTCAGCGAGACCGGTTTTGTCCCATGCTTTTTCAGTCCCCGGCCAGCTGGCCTTGGTGAGTTCCCGATAGAACATCCCCATTGCCTCAGTGTGTGGGTGCACCCCTCGCAGTCTTGAGTTCCTTGCTCGTGCTCACTCTCCTTCTGTTCCTCCTTTGGATCGTGAGACTTCAGTCCAGTGCTCCAATGTTGGTCTCTGTCTCTTCTTTCATCGCCTGATGAAGGTTAATATTCAGGGGGATGCTTATATGTTTTTCTTTGGGTTCACCTTCTTATTTAGCTTCTCTAGAATCACGAATTATAATCTCAATGTTCTTTATTTATGGCTAGAAACCAAATATGAGTGAGTACATCCCATGTTCCTCTTTTTGGGTCTGGCTTACCTCACTCAGGATAGTGTTTTCAATTTCCGTCCATTTGTATGCAAAATTCAAGAAGTCATTGTTTTTTACTGCTGAGTAGTACTCTAATATGTATATATTCCATACTTTCTTCATCCATTCTTCCATTGAAGGACATCTAGGTTGTTTCCAGGTTCTGACTATTACAAACAATGCTGCTATGAACATAGTTAAGCATATACTTTTGTTGTATGTTTGGGCATCTCTTGGGTATATTCCCAATAGTGGTATTGCTGGGTCGAGAGGTAGGTTGAACCCGACTTTCCTGAGAAACCGCCACACTGCTTTCCAAAGTGGTTGCACAAGTTTGCATTCCCACCAGCAATGGATGAGAGTGCCCCTTTCTCCACAACCTCTCCAGCAGAGGCTATCATTGGTGTTTTTGATTTTAGCCATTCTGACAGGTGTAAGATGGTATCTTAATGTTGTCTTGATTTGCATTTCCCTGATTGCTAAGGAAGTTGAGCACGATCTTAAGTGTCTTTTGGCCATTTGAACTTCTTCTGTTGAAAAGTCTCTGTTCAGCTCAGTGCCCCATTTTATAATTGGATTGATTAACCTTTTACGGTCTAATTTCTTGAGTTCTTTGTATATTTTGGATATCAGACCTTTGTCAGTTGCGGGGTTGGTGAAGATCTTCTCCCAGTCAGTGGGTTGCTTTCTGTCTTAGTGACAGTGTCCTTTGCTTTACAGAAGCTTCTCAGTCTCAGGAGGTCCCATTTATTCAATGATGTCCTTAGTGTTTGTGCTGCTGGGGTTATACGTAGGAAGTGTTCTCCTGTGCCCATGTGTTGTAGAGTACTTCCCACTTTCTCTTCTATCAGGTTCAGTGTGTTTGGACTGATATTGAGGTCTTTAATCCATTTGGACTTGAGTTTTGTGCATGGTGATAGATATGGATCTATTTTCATTCTTCTACAGATTGACTTCCAGTTCTGCCAGCAAATTTGTTGAAGATGCTCTCTTTTTTCCATTGTATACTTTTAGCTCCTTTATCGAAAATCAGGTGTTCATAGGTTTGTGGGCTAAAGTCAGGGTCTTCTATTCTATTCCATTGGTCGACTTCTCTGTTTTTATGCCAGTACCAAGCCGTTTTCAGTACTGTAGCTCTGTAATAGAGTTTGAAGTCAGGGATGGTAATGCCTCCAGACGATCCTTTATTGTATAAGATTGTTTTGGCTATCCTGGGTTTTTTGTTTTTCCATATAAAGTTGATTATTGTCTTCTCCAGATCTGTGAAGAATTTTGATGGGATTTTGATGGGGATTGCATTGAATCTATAGATTGCTTTTGGTAGAATTGCCATTTTTACTATGTTGATCCTCCCAATCCAAGAGCAAGGGAGGTCCTTCCATTTTCTCGTGTCCTCTTCAATTTCTTTCTTCAAAGACTTAAAGTTCTTGCCAAATAGATCTTTCACTTCCTTGGTCAGAGTTACCCCAAGGTATTTTATGCTATTTGTGGCTATCGTGAAAGGTGATGCTTCTCTGATTTCCCTCTCTGCTTCCTTATCCTTAGTGTATAGGAAGGCAACTGATTTTTTGGAGTTGATTTTGTATCCTGCCACATTACCAAAGGTGTTTATCAGCTGTAGGAGTTCTTTGGTAGAGTTTTTGGGGTCGCTTATGTATACTATCATATCATCTGCAAATAATGAAAGCTTAACTTCTTCCTTTCCAATATGGATCCCCTTGATCCCCTTATGTTGTCTTATTGCTATTGCTAGAACTTCAAGCACTATATTGAAGAGGTATGGAGAGAGTGGACATCCTTGTCGTGTTCCTGATTTTAGTGGGATGGCTTTGAGTTTTTCTCCATTTAATTTAATATTAGCTGTCGGCTTGCTGTAAATAGCTTTTATTATATTTAGGTATGACCCTTGTATCCCTAATCTCTCCAAGACCTTTATCATAAAGGAGTGTTGAATTTTGTCGAATGCTTTTTCAGCATCTAATGAAATGATCATATGGTTTTTTTCTTTCAGTTTATTTATATGGTTGATTACATTGATAGATTTGCGTATGTTGAACCAGCCCTGCATCTCTGGAATGAAGCCTACTTGATCATAATGGATAACTTTTCTAATGTGTTCTTGGATTCGGTTTGCCAGTATTTTATTGAGAATTTTTGCGTCGATGTTCATGAGTGAGATAGGCCTGTAATTCTCTTTCTTGGTTGGGTCTTTGTGTGGTTTTGGTATCAGGGTAACTGTAGCTTCATAAAAGGAATTTGGCAATGACTCTTCTGTTTCTATATTGTGAAATACATTAAGAAGTATAGGTATTAGCTCTTCTTGGAAGTTCTGGTAGAATTCTGCATTGAAACCATCTGGCCCTGGGCTTTTTTTGGAAGGGAGGTTTTTGATAACTGTTTCTAATTCTTCGCAACTAACAGGTCTATTTAGATCGTTCACCTGGTCTTGGTTTAGCTTTGGTATATGGTACTTATCTAAAAAAGTGTCCATTTCTTTTGCATTTTCCAGTTTTGTGGCATACATGCTTTTGTAGTAAGATCTAATGATTCTCTGAATTTCCTCTGTGTCTGTGGTTATGTCCCCCTTTTCATTTCTGATCTTATTTATTTGCGTGTTCTCTCTCTGTCGTTTAATTAGTTTGGATAGGGGTTTGTCAATCTTGTTGATTTTCTCCAAGAACCAACTTTTTGTTTCATTGATTCTTTGGACTGTTTTCTGTGTTTCTATTTTGTTGATTTCAGCCCTCAGTTTGATTATTTCCAGTCTTCTACTCCTCCTGGGCGCGTCTGCTTCTTTTTTTTCTAGAGCTTTCAGGTGTGCTGTTAAGTCCCCAATGTATGCTTTCTCCGTTTTCTTTAAGTGGGCACTTAGTGCTATGAACTTTCCTCTTAGCACTGCTTTCATCGTGTCCCATAGGTTTGAGTATGTTGTCTCTTTGTTTTCATTAAATTCAAGGAAGACTTTAATTTTTTTCTTAATTTCTTCCTTGACCCAGGTGTGGTTCAGTAGTTGACTATTCAGTTTCCATGAGTTTGTCAGCTTTCGGGGGGTAGCTTTGTTGGTGGCTTCTAACTTTAATCCGTGGTGATCTGATAAGACACAGGTGGACACTGATATTTTTTTGTATCTGTGGAGGTTTCCTTTGTTTACAAGTATGTGGTCAATTTTCGAGAAGGTTCCATGAGCTGCAGAGAAGAAGGTGTATTCTTTCCTATTTGGGTGGAGTGTTCTATAGATGTCTGTTAAGTCCATTTGATTCATTACCTCCAACAATTCTCTTAATTCTCTATTAGTTTTCTGTCTGATTGACCTGTCCATTGGTGAGAGAGGTGTGTTGAAGTCTCCTACTACTAGTGTGTGTGATTTGATGTCTGCCTTGAGTTTTAGCAATATTTCTTTTACATAAGTGGGTGCTTTTATATTAGGGGCATAGATATTCAGGATTGAGACTTCATCCTGCTGAATCGTTCCTGTTATGAGTATAAAGTGTCCCTGTCTATCTCTTCTGATTGATTTTAGTTTGAAGTCAGTTTTGTTAGAAATTAGTATGGCCACACCTGCTTTTTTCTTAGGACCATTTCCTTGAAAAACCTTTTCCCAACCCTTTACTCTGAGTAGATGCCTGTCTTTGTGGTTGAGATGAGATTCTTGCAAACAGCAGACTGTTGGATCCTGTTTTCGTATCCAATCTCTTAGCCTGTGCCTTTTTATTGGTGAATTGAGACCATTAATATTAAGTGATATTAATGACCAGTGGTTGTTAACTCCAGTTATTCTTATTGCTTTTGGTAGAAGAGTTTGTGTGTCTCCCTTCTTTGAGTTGTGCTGTTGAAGGGTCGCTAGATGCCTGTGTTATTGTAGGCAGTGTTGGCAATGTTGGATTCCTTGGGTTGTGATTTTCCTTCTATTACTTTCTGTAGGGCTGGATTTGTGGCAACGTATTGTTTAAATTTGTTCTTATCCTGGAATGTCTTGTTTTCTCCATTGATAGTGAACGATAGCTTGGCTGGGTATAGTAGTTTGGGTTTGCATCCATGGTCTCTTAGTTTCTGTAGTACCTCTATCCAGGACCTTCTGGCTTTCATGGTTTCCATAGAGAAGTCAGGTGTAAGTCTGATAGGTTTACCTTTATAAGTTACTTGGCCTTTTTCCTTTGCAGCTCTTAATATTCTTTCTTTAATCTGTATATTTTGTGTTTTGATTATTATATGGCGAGGGGACGTTTTTTTTTGATCCAGTCTGTTTGGTGTTCTGTATGCTTCTTGAATATTCAAAGGAATATCTTTCTTTATGTTGGGGAAGTTTTCTTCCATAATTTTGTTAAAAATGTTTTCTGGACCTTTGAGCTGTGCCTCTTCTCCTTCTTCTATTCCTATTATTCTTAGGTTTGGCCTTTTTATTGTGTCCCATATTTCCTGAATGTTTTGTGATGAGAATTTGTTGGTTTTGGTGTTTTCTTTGATCAGTCCGTTTATTTTCTCTATGTTGTCTTCAGAATCTGAGATTCTTTCTTCTATCTCTTGTATTCTATTGATTATGCTTGTTTCTGTAGTCTCTGCTCGTTGACCTATATTTGCCATATCCAGCTGGTCCTCAGTTTGTGTTTTCTTCCTTGCTTCCATTTCAGTTTTCAATTCTTGGACTGTTTCCATTACCTGTTTGATCGTTTTTTCTTGGCTTCCCAGGGTATCATTTACGTATTTACTCATTTCTTCAAACTTTTTGTTATACTTCTCATCCATTTCTATGAGGGCGTTTTTTACATGTTGTTTAAGGGACTCTATTGCTTTCAAAAAGTCAGTTTTTTCCTCTTCTCCTGTGTTAGGGTGTTCAAGTCCTTGTGTTGTAAGATCATTGGGTTCTGGTGTTTTCATGTTGTTTTTCAGATTGTTGGGTGAATTCTTGCTTTGGCGTCTGCCCATCTCCTCTTACCGATGCTATCTATTGGGTTTGATTTAATTGTAGAGGGGCAATCTGCTCTCAGTGCAGGCTTCACTGTTTCTTGCCCGCACTATCCTGCATCCAGTGCCTCCGCCGCCCGGGCCTGCCTGCGGGTGCCTCCACCGCCCGGAACTGTCTGTGCGCAGGTGCTTCCACCGCCTAGGCCTGCCTGCCGGGCCTGACTCCCGGTGCCTCCGCCACCCGGGCCCGCCTGCACGCCGATGCCTCCGCCGCCCGGACTTGCCTGCGTGCTGGTGCCTCCGCCGCCCGGGCCTGCCTGCGCGCCGATGCTTCCGCCGCCTAGGCCTGCCTGCCGGTGCCTCCGCCACCCGGGCCTGCCTGCCGGTGCCTCCGCCTCCTGGGCCTGCCTGCGCACTGGTGCTTCCGCCGCCTAGGCCTGCCTGCCGATGCCTCCGCCACCTGGGCCTGCCTGTGCGCCGGAGCTTCCGCTGCCTAGGCCTGCCTGCCGGGCCTGACTGCCGGTGCCTCCGCCACCCGGGCCAGCCTGTACGCCGGTGCCTTCGCCACCCGGACTTGCCTGCGTGCTGGTGCCTCCGCCGCCCGGGCCTGCCTGCGCGCCAGTGCTTCCGCCGCCTAGGCCTGCCTGCCGATGCCTCCGCCGCCCGGGCCTGCCTGCGCGCCGGTGCTTCCGCCGCCTAGGCGTGCCTGCTGGTGCCTCCGCCACCAGGGCCTGCCTGCCGGTGCCTCCGCCGCCCGGAACTTTCTGTGCACCGGTGCTTCCGCCGCCTAGGCCTGCCTGCCGGTGCCTCCGCCACCTGGGCCTGCCTGCGCGCCGGAGCTTCCGCCGCCTAGGCCTGCCTGCCGGTGCCTCCGCCACCCGGGCCCGCCTGCACGCCGGTGCCTCCGCCGCCCGGACTTGCCTGCGTGCTGGTGCCTCCGCCGCCCGGGCCTGCCTGCGCGCCGATGCTTCCGCCGCCTAGGCCTGCCTGCTGGTGCCTCCTTTTTATATTTCTTATGGTAGTGTTTATCATTATTGTACTTAAGACATTTCCATTCAAAGTGAATGGAGTTACAATAGTATCTCCCATATTTATAACTTTCCACCCAATGTCCTTCAAATTCATAATTATTTTGCTTCAGCTTTCCAAGTGTTAGGATTACATGTGTGTCCCACTATACCCCAGAATCTGAGTTTGTATATTTATTAATTTTTATTTAAAATTTATCTATTTATATTATTGTGTGTATGCACAGTGTGCAGTGTGTATGCACAGTGTGCATGTGGAGGTCAGAGGACAATTTCTTCTAGTATGTTCTCTCCATCCATCTCTCTGTGGCCTCTGGGGGATCAAACTCAGGTGGCTAGGCTTACAACGAAAGCACCTTTACTCAGCCCACTTCTGGGTTCCAATCTGTCCAAAACGTCTCAAGTTTCTCTTCCTAGTCATCTGGCAGTTATTTTGCTGTTATGCTTGAGTTGTGGTACTATTTTAACTCAGCCGCTGGAGGCTATTGCTCCACTTGTTCCTGAATCTGTTGTTGCTAATGTCATAATGATTCTTATTCCACTGTGGTCTTTACTTTTCTATCTGAAATGCTTTACTATTTTTACATTATTCTTGGCAGTCTACAGTTTCACTATGTTGTTCATATATTTGTTTTTCTTATTCTTAAAAAATAGCAAGCATTTAATGAGGAAATAAAGTAAATAATCTGCTTGTAATTTATGATGTATGTGTGTGTGTGTGTGTTTAAACTAGCCTTTACAACCTGGCCAAAAGACAATTAACTATGATTCTAGCATCAAAACCAGTCATGTAATAAAATATTGTCTACTAAGAGTTCAAAGATGCTGGAAGCTTTGCTGCATCAAAACAAGGAAACAAACTAAAAAAGAAGATACAAGATTCATTAACAAGGGACCCAGTAAGAAGAACTATAAAGGGACGTACTAGGACAAGGGCTATGTATCAGGTCCATAGGCTATACAGTTAGAGTCTTATGCCTGGTGATAGATACAGCGTCCTTGGGAAGAATGCTGTTAGGTTTGGGAAATACGCAGAACTACTCGACAAAGGATGGTTTCTAAATACATTCAAACAAGGGCGATTCTTGTTTAAAAAATCAGACACTTGCTAACTACAATAAAAGCTAATTGAGAGATTAAGAAATATTTATGTACTATATTAATGCTAAATATATACTAGAATAGTTGGATATGATGATCTTAAAAGTAATACTGTGAGCAAACAGTGACAGTGTACTATTTATTTTATCAGAATTGATATTTTAAAAACTATAGATGTCTAGGGTCTCTATTTTGTGGGTGTGACTCAGGAGTTTAATCAGGGTTGCTTCATAGAAGCGTGACCAAGGGGTACTGTGGAGGCACATGGGCAACTTATTAACGGCTACACCACTGAAGAAAATGTTTCTTTCTCCCCTAACAATCATTAATTGTAGATTTCTCAAGGAGGGATAGAATCTCATGAGCTCCTTAGCATCTGTATGAAACGGCTGGGCTCCATAGGCCCCTCCCCCTCAACATTTGGTTAGCTGTCTATAAATCCTCAAGCAGCAGTGGAACCTTACCTCCCGATATCTGTTAACTGTCTATAGCTCTCCAGAGAGGGGTGGGGTCTCATGAGTTCCTTGCCTCATCATCTGTTAACTGCCTATAAATCCTCAGAGAGGGGTGGGTCATATAAGTCCCTACATTGATTTAAGTTTCTTAATTCAGTTTTTAAATATTGTCTTTGTTTGGAATCTACAGAGCTCTTTTAGTCTGAAGACTGATGGTTTTAATTTTGTTTTTGTTTTTCCTAATTGTAACGTCTGCCTTACTCTCTATGGTATAGTTCACACTACTGTACCATTAGCGAGCAGGGCAAGGGCCTGGAGATTAAAGGAACACACAAGAGACGTGGGTCATTTGTGAGGAGAGAATGCCAAATGACGTTTATTCAAGCTTAGAGAAAACCTTACATACCTAGCTGCTGCACAATGGAAATCCTCCTAGGCAGGTGGGAAATTACCAGGCTCAAGAGTAAACAAAACCCCTAAACCCAAACCAGAGGGGCAGAGGGAGCACAGGAACAAACAGGATGTTTAGCCGGAAACTGTTACATTGTGTTTGGCCAGAAACTGTCCTCAAGATGACCCTTGGGAGGAGGGGCAGCCCTGTGGGCCCTATACCTAATCATTTTTAAAAATATTGTTTCCTTAGCATTGTCTCCAGTTTTACTCAATGAGACTCACAAGCCTTTTCAGGAGGCCTGGGTTTGCCATCTATTCCAGGAAGGCTCACATTGTTGGTCTCCTGCTCCTCCTCAGCTTTCTGAGTGCAGGTATTAAAAGCATGCATGGTATATGAGAAATATTTATTCATTCTGTTTTTCTCAATTTAAAGGAAATATGAAATAAGCAATTTTCTATGTTTAGTCAAAATAAATTTTAAATTTCTCAGATGAGTTTTTTTAAATTCAAAAGCAGGACACAAGCAATCAGAACCTCAGGAAAACAAAACAAAAAAATGTACAAAACATTAATAACTGTGTAAATAAAAAATAGCCTATCAAGAAATACCAGTACAGTGGTGCAAAGTGTAAAGCACTTGTCAGTCCCTGAAACCCATGTAAAGAAAGAAGGAGAGAACTGTCTGAAAAGTTGTGTGGAAACTACATGTCAACCACACAAACACTATGGCATAGCAGCTTCACCCATTTTACACACACACACACACACACACACACACACACAGAGAGAATAAAAATGAATTAATTTAAAAAGTTTACCAACAAATGAGCGATAATATACCAAAGAATCAAATTAAATGATTATATCAATTAATACAAAGAAGCATTTGATTAAATTCATGACCTATTCATTCATTTAAAAAGAAAAACGTAGAAATAAAGGAGTGCTTACTCAACTATATAGAGAAACTGTATAATAAATTATACAGTAATAAATCCTTATTGCTAACGTCATGTCTAAGTTGTAAGGACTGAATGTTCTCCAGTAAACATTGGAAACAAGTTAAGGGTGATTCCAAACTGCTACTCACTATTGTACTGGAGGTTTCATGCAGTGAAATAATGGAGGAAAGAGAAATAAAAGGCAATTAAAATTGATAAAGAAGAAATAAAGGCATTTGAAGATGCTGCAATGATATATGTAGAAATATCCATAGAAGTACAAAGTCTTCTGGAACTACTAATAATAGGTACAATGTATATAGTTCAATATATATAAATCAAACACAATTTTAGATGTTAGCAGTAGACATATACATAGTAGCATTTTAAGGACAATACTATTTACAACCATTAATGTGAAATATTGATGTGCAAATATAATAAAACTTGTACAGAGAAGTATATGATGAAAATTACAAAACATGTCGGGTGGTCGGGTGATGGTGGCACACGCCTTTAATCCCAGCACTCGGGAGGCAGAGGGAGGTGAATCTCTGTGAGTTCAAGACCAGCATAGGCTACAACGCTAGTTCCAGGACAAGTTCAATAGCTACTGAGAAACCCTGTCTTAACCCCTCCCAAAAAAAAACTAAAGAAAAAGAAAGAAAAAAATTACAAAACACTTAAGAAAGAAATTAAAGATAATCTACATTGATGGAGGGACATACTATCTCAATTCCTTTTCTTGTTGCTGTGATAAAGCCCCTTAACAAAAAAAGCAACTTAAGGGGAAAATGTTTATTTTGGCTTACAGTTCAATGTATAGTTAACAGCACTGTGAAGACAATGCAATAAGAGCTTGGAGCAGCTGGTCCTTGCACCTCTAGTCAAGAAACAAAAATCAGTGAATGAATTCTGGTGCTTGATTCCCTTTCTCATTTAATCAATCCAGGATCCTAACTAGAGAATGGTCCCACCCTTAGTGGGAGAGTCTTTTCATATCAATTAATGTGATGAAGACAATCCTCACAGGCCCATCCTGGTGATTCTCAGTTCTGTCAAGTTAGTAGGCATGGAAGACTCAGTACATCTGTCATATAGGCTAGTACAAGTCTTATAAAATGTGAGAATGTTTTATATAGACAAGACCATTATAACATTTATATGGGAGGTCTGAAGAACTCTAACAGGGAAAATAATTTTAAAACTAAAATGAGTGGAATAAGTATACTTCATTTCAAGATAATAAACAGACACTATACTCACAACAGTTTGATAGTGGTGGAGGCATAAATGCATAGATCAACAGGATAGAGAAACTAGAAATAAAGCTACACCAATACGCATGAGTTGACACATAGTAATTGTATTTCTTTATGGGATATATTATGATTTCTTAATCTATATATAATGCACGTTGATCAAATCTGGATATTAACATTTCTACTGTCTCAAACATTTATCAATTTTTGGGGGAGTTGGTTACCATAAAATTCTCTTCTAGTTCTTTAGAAGTTTATATGAACTTGTTGGGCCTGTACTGTGGCTTGGCAGCTAAAATAGTAAATGCTTTTTCTACCAAACCAGATGATCTGATGTTGATTCCTGGAATTCACTTAATAGAAGGAATGAACCACCTACTCTGACCTCTACAGGCATGCTATGATACACACAAATAAATGAAGCATTTAAAAAAAAAGAATTGCTATAAGGGATGGGAGAAAGATAATGGGAAAAAACCCTGGTTATATGAATATATTTTAGAGATTGAAAATCTACAGAACTCTAACAAGATAGGAGAGAATGGGATAACACATTCAGAGTACTGGAGGGAAAGACTTGTTACTCAAGAATACTATACAAAAAAAAAGTTACCCTTCAAAAATGAATGACAAGGTCTTTCTAAGACAAGGGAACACTGACAGAGTTTATCACTACTAACCAAGATACACAATAAATGCTTAAGATAGTCTTCCATTTGGAAACAAAAGAAAAATAACTCTTACCATGAAAACACAGAAAAATATAAAACTCATTGGTAGAGCATATATATATGGGACAAGAAAACTTATTAATATAGAAAGTGAGCAAAACATAAAAATTAATAATAAGCAAAAGAAGGGAGTAAAGAATGTACAAAATGTCAAGAAAACAAATAAAAAGACAAGAAAAGGTTCTTATTTATTTGTTAATAATAACTTTGAAGGAAAACATACTAACTTTTCAAATTAAAAGATAGATACTGGTCAAATGTATTTGTTAAAACAAACAAATGTATGTTACTTATGAGAAATGCACTTCACTGCTAAAGACACGCAGGCTAAATGTTAAGGGATGAAAAATATATTTCATACAAATGAACAACAAAAGTAAGTAGGAAGCACTTGCCAAAAGTAAGTACAAGTACTCATATCAGATAAAATAGACTTTAAGTCATGTACTGTAAAAAGAAAGAAAATATGTTATGAGACAAAATCAACGATTCAGCAAAAGCATATTACAAGCACACATATATCATGTCCAAACCAGACCACCCAAGCACATAACACAAATATTATAAGAGCCAAGGGAGAGATAGATTCCAGTGCAATAACAGCTCAGGATTTCTACACCACAGTTCAATAAATGGGCAGATTATCCAGCTTTAAAAAAATAGAAAACATCAGAGTTAAGCTATATTATAGGTCAAATGTACTGAACAGACATGTATTGAATATTTTTCACAAGAACTACAAAGTAAAGCCTACCAATCAGCATGAGAAATTAGTTTGCTTTATCTCTTGAATAAGCCATAAGTTGGGCCACAAGGACAACACTCAATAACTTGAAAACTTCTTAATTGCCTTAGTTATTGTTCTATTGTTGTGAAGAGGCACTTTGAAGCAGTAGCTGAAAACTTTGTATCCTCATACACAGGTATCAGGCAGAGAGAGAAAAAGAGTGAGAGAGAGACACACACACAGACACACACACAGAGACAGAGACAGAGAGAGACAGAGAGAGAGGAGACTGAACCTGGCTTAAACTTTTAAAACCCCAAATCCCACTCTCCAGTGACATGCTTCCTCCAAAAAGATGACACCCACTCCAGTAAGGCCATACCTCTGAATCCTTCCCAAACAGTTCCACTAAGTGGGGACCAAGTATTCAAACATGTGAACCTATGGGGGCCATTCTCCTTGAAATTACCGCACTAATTATATTATGTATCTTCCCTGAAAAATCACGTACAAGAACAACTTTTGAAATTGAACAAATACAAGAAAATAACATGTGGAGTGATCCATTGGGGCAGTAAGAAATCAAAAGGTAGATAAGAAATTCTGGACAAATGAAAGTGTTAACACAACATACTAAAACTTAGATATGACTTGAATCTGTTCTCCAGGGCTTCCTGTGGAAGATCGGTCCACAGTGGGGGGAAAAGTGGAAAGAGGAGGAACTTTTGAGGTGTAGCTGATTATAAGGTGGTTAGGTCACTGGGGATACAACCCTCAGAGAAGACTCACGGTGGTCATGGAATGAGTTAGTTCTTATGAGAGTGAGTTATAAAAAGGGCAAGTCAGCCTCCTGACTCCCTCTCGGATTGCCTATACTGTCATGTATGCCCCTTTCCTTCTCCTTTACTCCAAGATGTTGGCTACCAAGCTGAGCTTTAGCTAGATGTTTCACTATGTCCAATGTGCTCTTGCATTATCAAAACTGTGATCTGAATAAACCTTTTCTTTTCTTTTTAAGTACAAGGGTCAGATTTTTTTTCAGCAGATTATTTTTTTATTACTTTAAGATAAAGTAGACTAATGTAGTACAAAACACCAAGAAAGCAGGACCAAGAAAGGAAATTAACAGCAATAAATTTCTACATAAAATTAGATTGCAAAGATAACCTAGCAAAAACTTAAGGACACAACAGTAGCAGAAGGAAAGAAATAACAAAAACCAGAGCAAAAATAAATACAATTGAACCTAAAAATACAAAACACCAGCAAAACAGTAAGTTGATTATAAGATATATAAAATTAATCAGGTTTTAAGCCCTAGTACTTAAACTGGCATTTTGGAGTCCATTCTTTTTGAAGGGGTACCTTGTTCATCCCAGATATAGGGAGGAAGGCCTTGGTCTTGCCTCAAAGTGATGTGTCAGACTTTGTTGACTCCCCATGGGAAACCTTAGCCTCTCTGAGGAGTGGATGGAAGACTGGGTTTGGTGAGAAGGTTAAGGGGAACGGGAGAAGGGGAAGGAATGGGAACTGGGATAGGTATGTAAAATGAGAAAAGATTGTTTTAAAATATAAATGTAATAATAAGAAGTAAAAATATAAGTAAGAAATTCTTATTTAGACTAAGAAAACAAGAGAAAAATTCAAAGTAATAAAACAGAAGCTGAACAAAGAGATGGAGAAAAAGCACTAAAAATATAAACAATGATTATAAACAACTATTTGCCTGCAAATAGAAAATATAGAAGAAAGCATAAATTCCAGGATTCATTTATCCCACCAAGATTGAATCATGAAAAAATAGAAAACTCAGACCCATAACAAATAACAAAACTGAGTTACGAAGAAAAGACAAGTCCAATGTTGGATGTCTTTGTGGCTATGAGAGAAGAATCACTACCAATTCTCCTCTGTTTTGAATAAATAAAAGGAAGTAAATTCTTCCCAGGTTTATTATAGATGGCCAGCACTGTTCCATTACTAAAACCAGAGAAGGGGACACACATGCACACATACATGCATACATAGATATATGGCAAAGTGGGTATTACAGACCTCGATGAACACAGATACAAAAATTCTCAACAAAATATTAGCAAACCAAATCCAGTTATACATGTGAAAGGTTCATGGCACAAGAATAGAACTTATCCTGGGAATGGATTGGTATTACAGCACGTCCAAATCAATAAGCATAATATGTCACATCAACACAATGAAAAACACTACCCACAAGATCACCTGAATAGGTATAGAAAAGCATTTTTAAATCAATGCTTCTTTATGACAAAAAAAATCCTCACAAATTAGTATAGAAGGATCATACTCACACCAGTATCAGATTGAACGAGAAGAAACAATTTCATCTAAGATCTGGAAAGAGAAAAGATGCCACCTCCCATGACTTGTATTCAACATTATGTAGAAAGTCCTAGCCATTCTAGCCATAGCAATTAGGCAGGAGAAGGAAATAAAAGGCATTCCAATTGAAAAGGAGGAAGTTAATCTTGCTCTTTGTTTTCAGATGCATTAACTTTTGTATAGAAAAACCTACATTCCACAAACATTAGAAAGGCTAAAAAAATTGTAAAGCTTCAGAATATAAAATCAGTACAATGACTTTATGATATATTTTGTTGAACAATAAGTGAGCAAGAGTTCTATATATCACGGCTTCAAATCTCATGGAGGAAAAATTTGGCTAAGGCTGTGAAAGATAAGTACAACTTGAAAAGTATGAAAAATTTTTTTTCCTACAAAAATGCAAGTGTTTAAGAAGTGTACACGTGCCTTGTTATATTCTGCTGCAGCTCACTGCTCTTTGCAGGTATTATAGAGTTCACAAGTTAGAGCTTTGGGACTACCCTCAACTGAAAATTCTGTCAATGGCATTTGTCCAGTAGCATGCTCTCTTAAATTTTCAAACAATTTATTGTTATTATGCCTCTTATGGTGATCCACAATGGGGGTGCTGCTGTTTATGTTTCAAATGGTCTGTAAGAATCAAAAGCTGTGCCTGTAAAAGATAATGACCTTAAGTGATCAATGTTGACTGTGTTCTAATTGTTCCACCTGTTCACACACCTCTCTGACTTCCCTTGCGTCTTCCTATTCTCAAAGACATAACAATATGCACACTAGGCCAATTAATACTATACCATGGCCTCTAAGTGCTTAAACAAAAAGATACTTCCATGTAAGATTTTACATTTACCAAAGTTTTAATCTGGTAAATTGAGAACCATCAAGTACTAAAAGTCTATTTTATTGCAGAACTGTGCCTCCAGTGGAAGTGTACACATCAAGGTCCTGTGGAAGAACTTATGATTAAGATTCAGAGTTAATATGCTTCTGAAATAGGGTGGTAAGAATATATTGATGTTAGAAGGGTATACTTAGTATCCATAAGTGAATGAAATTAAATCGCTTTCTGTTTCTCGTTATTGAGGTAGAGAAAACATGAACAGATGGTTTCTGAATGTCAGGTTCTAAGAATTGTGTTTATTTGTTGAAGCAACATTTGAATATTTACTCACTGAGTAAATAGGTCTATAGGTCTAGAGGCATTGGTCTAGATAAGGGGGAGACGAAAATAAGCTGGTATCTAGTTATACAACATCTAGTTTGTCAAATTTAGTACCTGGTGTCGTAGCAAGGCAAGGCCGACTGTATCATATATGAAAAGCATATTCTTACAGAAAGAGGACAAAGAATACATACTAAAACAATAGTAGGGCTTTGTGTGAGTAATTGGGTAGAAAGCTAAGTACTGTGTGAATGAATACAGTGTAAGTAATAGTAGGTTATGATTTTAGGCTCTGGTAAACTTATCATATGTATCTGCTAACCATCTGATGTCCTAATATTAACATGTGTTTTTATGTTTTTTGATCTTTAAAATTAGTCAACTAAGTAGCAAGTTTCTTTTTTTTATCTCATCATTTCTTTATGCCCTTTTATTGTTTAGAAAGAGATCTTTGTTTTTATTTTATTTTATTTTATACTTTTTTAATTAAAATTTCTGCATCCTCCCCGTTTCCCATTTTCCTCTCCCTCCTCCCACATATTGCCCCCTCCCCCCACTCCCCTCCCCCTATCCCCACCCATCCTCTCCTCCCCCCATTCCATTCCCCCTCCCACTCGATATTGAAGAGCAGTCCTAATTCCCTGCCCTGCTGGAAGACCAAGGTCCTCCCACTTCTATCTAGGTTCAGGAAGGTGAGCATCCAAACAGGCTAGGCTCCCACAAAGTCAGTTCATGTATTAGGATCGAAACCTAGTGCCATTGTCCTTGGCTTCTCATCAGCCTTCATTGTCCACCATATTCAGAGAGTCTGGTTTCAACCCATGCTTATTCAGTCCCGGTCCAGCTGGCCTTGGTGGGCTCCCAATAGATCAGTTCCACTGTCACAGTGGGTGGGTGCACCCCTCGCGGTCCTGACTTCCTTGCTCATGTTCTCCCTCCTTCTGCTCCTCATTTGGACCTTAAGAGCTCAGTCCGTTGCTCCAAATTGGGTCTCTGTCTCTATCTCGATCCATTGCCAGATGAAGGTTCTAAGGTGATATGCAAGAAATTCATCAGTATATGATAGGGTCATTTCAGGTTCCCTCTCCTCAGTTGCCCAAGGTACTAGCTGGGGACATCTCCCTGGACACCTGCGAGCCCCTCTAGAGTCAAGACTTTTGCCAACCCTAAGACGGCTCCCTTAATTAGAATATATATTTCTCTGCTCCTGTATCCACCCTTACTATATCCCAACCATCCCATTCCCCCAAGCTCCCCCCATTCTCCCCTTTTCACTTTTCTCACCCAATTTCCCCTTAGCCCCATGCCACCTCACCCGCAATTTTCCAGTTTTTGCCCGGTTCCTATCCAGGCAGATGACTATACGTTTTTCTTTGGGTTCACTTTCTTATTGAGCTTCTCTAGGATTACAAATTATATGCTCAATGTCTTTTATTTATGGCTAGAAAACAATTATGAGTGAGTACATCCCATGTTCCTCTTTTTGGGTCTGGGATACCTCACTCAGGATAGTGTTTTCTATTTCCATCCATTTGCATGCAAAATTCGAGAAGTCATTGTTTTTTACCATTGAGTAGTACTCTAATATGTGTATATTCCACACTTTCTTCATCCATTCCTCCATTGAAGGGCATCTAGGTTTTTTCCAGGTTCTGGCTATTACAAACAATGCTGCTATGAACAAAGTTGAACAGATACTTTTGTCATATGATAGGGCATCTCTTGGGTATATTCCCAAGAGTGGTATTACTGGATCTTGGGGTAGGTTGATCCCAAATTTCCTGAGAAATCGCCACACTGATTTCCAAAGTGGTTGCACAAGTTTGCATTCCCACCAGCAATGGATGAGTGTACCCCTTACTCCACAACCTCTCCAGCAAAGGCTATCATTGGTGTTTTTTATTTTAGCCATTCTGACAGGTGTAAGATGGTATCTCAAAGTTGTTTTAATTTGCATTTCCCTTATCGCTAAGGAGGTTGAGCATGACCTTAAGTGTCTTTTGGCCATTTGAATTTCTTCTGTTGAGAATTCTCTGTTCAGTTCAGTGCCCCATTTTTTAATTGGGTTAATTAGCATTTTAAAGTCTAGTTTCTTGAGTTCTTTACATATTTTGGAGATCAGACCTTTGTCTGTTGCAGGGTTGGTGAAGATCTTCTCCCAGTCAGTGGGTTGCCTTTTTGTCTTAGTGACAGTGTCCTTTGCTTTACAGAAGCTTCTCAGTTCCAGGAAGTCCCATTTATTCAATGTTGTCCTTAATGTCTGTGCTGCTGGGGATATATGTAGGAAGTGATCTCCCGTGCCCATATGTTGTAGAGTACTTCCCACTTTTTCTTCTATCAGGTTCAGTGTGTTCAGACTGATATTGAGGTCTTTAATGCATTTGGACTTGAGTTTTGTGCATGGCAATAGATATGGATCTATTTTCATTCTTCTACAGGTTGACAATCAGTTCTGCCAGCACCATTTGTTGAAGATGCTTTCTTTCTTCCATTGAATACTTTTAGCTCCTTTATCAAAAATCAGGTGTTCATATGTTTGTGGGTTAAAATCAGGGTCTTCTACTCGACTTCATTGATCGACTTTTCTGTTTTTATGCCAATACCAAGCTGTTTTCAATACTGAAGCTCTGTAATAGTGTTTGAAGTCAGGGATGGTAATGCCTCCAGATGATCCTTTATAAGATTGTTTTGTCTATCCTGGGTTTTTTGTTTTTCCATATAAAGTTGATTAATGTCCTCTCAAGATCTGTGAAGAATTTTGATGGGACTAAAATAAAGATTGACAATAATTAGTGTAATCAGATTTCTTTTTTTTAAATTTATTTATTTATTAAAGATTTCTGCCTCCTCCCCGCCACCACCTCCCATTTCCCTCCCCCTCCCCCAATCAAGTCCCCCTGCCTTGTTAGCCGGAAGAGCAATCAGGGTTCCCTGTCCTGTGGGAAGTCCAAGGACCCCCCACCTCCATCCAGGTCTATTAAGGTGAGCATCCAAACTGCCTAGGCTCCCACAAAGCCAGTACGTTCAGTAGGATCCAAAACCCATTGCCATTGTTCTTGACTTCTCAGTAGTCCTCATTGTCTGCTATGTTCAGTGAGTCCGGTTTTATCCCATGCTTTTTCAGACCAGGGCCAGCTGGCCTTGGTGAGTTCCCAATAGAATATCCCCATTGTCTCAGTGGGTGCATGCACCCCTCACGGTCCTGAATTTCTTGCTCGTGCTCTCTCTCGTTCTGCTCTTGATTTGGACCTTGAGATTTCAGTCGGGTGCTCCAATGTGGGTCTCTGCCTCTGTCTCCTTTCATCACCTGATGAAGGTTAATATTCAGGAGGATGCTTATATGTTTTTCTTTGGGTTCACCTTCTTATTTAGTTTCTCTAGGATCATGAATTATAGGCTCAATGTCTTTTACTTATAGCTAGAAACCAAATATGAATGAGTACATCCCCTGTTCCTCTTTTTGGGTGGCTTACCTCACTCAGGATAGTGTATTCTATTTCCATCCATTTGCATGCAAAATTCATGAAGTCATTGTTTTTTACTGCTGAGTAGTACTCTAATATGTATATATTCCATACTTTCTTCATCCATTCCTCCATTGAAGGGCATCTAGGTTGTTTCCAGGTTCTGGCTATTACAAACAATGCTGCTATGAACATAGCCGAGCATATACTTTTGTTGTATGATAGGGCATCTCTTGGGCATATTCCCAAGAGTGGTATTGCTGGGTCCAGGGGTAGGTTGATCCCGAATTTCCTGAGAAATCGCCACACTGCTTTCCAAAATGTTTGCACAAGTTTGCATTGCCACCAGCAGTGGATGAGCGTACCCCTTATTCCACAACCTCTCCAGCAAAGGCTATCATTGGTGTTTTTTATTTTAGCCATTCCGACAGGTGTAAGATGGTATCTTAAAGTTGTCTTGATTTGCGTTTCCCTAATCGCTAAGGAGGTTGAGCATGACCTTAAGTGTCTTTTGGCCATTTGAACTTCTTCTGTTGAGAATTCTCTGTTCAGCTCAGTGCCCCATTTTATAATTGGGTTGATTAGCCATTTACGGTCTAGTTTTTTGAATTCTTTATATATTTTGGAGATCAGACCTTTGTCAGTTACGGTGTTGGTGAAGATCTTCTCCCAGTCAGTGGGTTGCCTTTTTGTCTTAGTGACAGTGTCTTTTGCTTTACAGAAGCTTCTCAGTCTCAGGAGGTCCCATTTATTCAATGAGGCCCTTAATGTCTGTGCTGCTGGGGTTATATGTAGGAAGTGGTCTCCCGTGCCCATGTGTTGTAGAGTAATTTCCACTTTCTCTTCTATCAGGTTCAGTGTGTTCAGACTGATATTGAGGTCTTTAATCCATTTGGACTTGAGTTTTGTGCATGGTGATAGATATGGATCTATTTTCATTCTTCTACAGATTGGCCTCCAGTTTTGCCAGCACAATTTGTTGAAGATGTTCCCTTTCTTCCATTGTATACTTTTAGCTCCTTTATCGAAAATCATGTGTTCATATGTTTGTGGGTTAAAGTCAGGTCTTCTATTCGATTCCATTGGTCGACCTCTGTTTTTATGCCAATACCAAGCTGTTTTCAATACTGTAGCTCTGTAATAAAGTTTGAAGTCAGGGGTGGTAATGCCTCCAGACAATCCTTTATTGTATAAGATTGTTTTGTCTATCCTGGGTTTTTTGTTTTTCCATATAAAGTTGATTATTGTCTTCTCCAGATCTGTGAAGAATTTTGATGGGATTTTGATGGGTATTGCGTTGAATCTGTAGATTGCTTTTGGTAGAATTGCCATTTTTACTATGTTGATTCTCCCAATCCAAGAGCAAGGGAGATCCTTCCATTTTCTGGTGTCCTCTTCAATTTCTTTCTTCAAAGACTTAAAGTTCTTGTCAAATAGATCTTTCACTTCCTTGATCAGAGTTACCCCAAGATATTTTATGCTATTTGTCGCTATCGTGAAAGGTGATGCTTCTCTGATTTCTCTCTCTGCTTCCTTATCCTTAGTGTATAGGAAGGCAACTGATTTTGTGGAGTTGATCTTGTATCCTGCCACATTACTAAAGGTGTTTATCAGCTGTAGGAGTTCTTTGGTAGAGTTTTTGGGGTCGCTTATGTATACTATCATATCATCTGCAAATAAAGAAAGCTTAACTTCTTCTTTTCCAATACGAATCCCCTTGATCCCCTTATGTTGTCCTATTGCTATTGCTAGAACTTCAAGTACTATATTGAAGAGGTATGGAGAGAGTGGACATCCTTGTCATGTTCCTGATTTTAGTGGGATGGCTTTGAGTTTTTCTCCGTTTAATTTAATGTTAGCTGTCAGCTTGCTGTAAATAGCTTTTATTATATTTAGGTATGACGCTTGTATCCCTAATCTCTCCAAGATCTTTATCATAAAGGGGTGTTGAATTTTGTCGAATGCTTTTTCAGCATCTAATGAAATGATCATATGGTTTTTTTCTTTCAGTTTATTTATATGGTGGATTACATTGATAGATTTGTGTATGTTGAACCAGCCCTGCATCTCTGGGATGAAGCCTACTTGATCATAATGGATAATTATTTTGATGTGTTCTTGGATTCGGTTTACCAGTATTTTATTGAGAATTTTTGCATCGATGTTCATTAGTGAGATAGGCCTGTAATTCTCTTTCTTGGTTGGGTCTTTGTGTGGTTTTGCTATCAGGGTACCTGTAGCTTCATAAAAGGAATTTGGCAATGACTCTTCTGTTTCTATATTGTGAAATACCTTAAGGAGTATAGGTATTAGCTCTTCTTGGAAGTTTTGGTAGAATTCTGCATTGAAACCATCTGGTCCTGGGCTTTTTTGGAAGGGAGATTTTTGATAACAGTTTCTAGGTCTTCGCGAATAACAGGTCTATTTAGATCGTTCACCTGGTCTTGGTTTAGCTTTGGTATATGGTACTTATCTAAAAAAATGTTCATTTCTTTTGCATTTTCCAGTTTTGTGGAAGACAGGCTCTTGTAGTAAGATCTAATAATTCGCTGAATTTCCTCTGTGTCTGTGGTTATGTCCCCCTTTTTCATTTCTGATCTTATTTATTTGCGTGTTCTCTCTCTGTTGTTTAATGAGTTTGGATAGGGGCTTATCTTGTTCTTGTTGATTTTCTCCAAGAGCCAACTTTTTGTTTCATAGATTCTTTGGACTGTTTTCTGTGTTTCTATTTTGTTGATTTCTGCCCTCAGTTTGATTATTTCCAGTCTTCTACTCCTCTTGGGCGTGTCTGCTTCTTTTTTTTCTAGAGCTTTCAGTTGTGCTGTTAAGTCCCCAATGTATGCTTTCTCCGTTTTCTTTAAGTGGGCACTTAGTGCTATGAACTTTCCTCTTAGCACTGCTTTCATTGTGTCCCATAGGTTTGAGCATGTTGTCTCTTTATTTTCATTAAATTCAAGGAAGACTCTAATTTCTTTCTTAATTTCTTCCTTGACCTAGGTGTGGTTCAGTAGTTGACTGTTCAGTTTCCATGAGTTTACTGGCTTTCTGGGGGTAGCATTGTTGTTGCATTCTAACTTTAGTCCGTGGTGATCTGATAAGACACAGGTGGACACTGATATTTTTTTGTATCTGTGGATGTTTGCTTTGTTACTGAGTATGTGGTCAATTTTCGAGAAGGTTCCATGAGCTGCAGAGAAGAAGGTATATTCTTTCCTATTTGGGTGGAGTGTTCTATAGATGTCTGTTAAATCCATTTGCTTCATTACCTCCAATAATTCTCTTAATTCTCTATTTGGTTTCTGTTTGATTGACCTGTCCATTGGAGAGAGAAGTGTGTTGAAGTTTCCCACTATTAGTGTGTGTGGTTTGATGTCTGCCTTGAGTTCTAGTAATATTTCTTTTACATGTGTGGGTGCTTTTATATTAGGGGCGTAGATATTCAGGATTGAGACTTCATCCTGATGGATTGTTCTTGCTATGAGTATAAAGTGTCCATTGATGTGGGAGTGCCATATATCAATCTGTTGATTTCATTGGTTAAGTAATAAAGAAACTGCTTGGCCCTCATAGGTTAAAACATAGGTGGGTGAAGTAGACAGAATAGAATGCTGGGAGGAAGTGAGTTCAGACTCGACAGCTCTGCTCTCTGGAGCAGACACCATGCTCCCCTCTCCCCGGCAGATGCGATGAAGCTCCGACCCAGGATGGACGTAGGCTAGAATCTTCCCGGTAAGCGCTCCTTGGGGTGCTACACACATGAATAGAAATGGGCCAAACAGTGTTTAAAAGAATACAATGCATGTGTTGTTATTTCGGGTATAAAGCTAACCATGCGGGAACCGGGCTGTGGGAAGAGGCCCGCAGCTCCCAACTACAGTCCATCTTGATCTCTTCTGGTTGATTTTAGTTTGAAGTCAGTTTTGTTAGAAATTAGTATGGCCACTCCTGCTTTTTTCTTAGGACCTTTTGCTTGAAACACCTTTTCCCAACCCTTTACTCTGAGTAGATGCCTGTCTTTGTGGTTGAGATGAGATTCTTGCAAACAGCAGACTGTTGGATCCTGTTTTCGTATCCAATCTCTTAGCCTGTGCCTTTTTATTGGTGAATTGAGACCATTAATATTAAGTGATATTAATGACCAGTGGTTGTTAACTCCAGTTATTCTTATTGCTTTTGGTAGAAGAGTTTGTGTGTCTCCCTTCTTTGAGTTGTGCTGTTGAAGGGTCGCTAGATGCCTGTGTTATTGTAGGCAGTGTTGGCAATGTTGGATTCCTTGGGTTGTGATTTTCCTTCTATTACTTTCTGTAGGGCTGGATTTGTGGCAACGTATTGTTTAAATTTGTTCTTATCCTGGAATGTCTTGTTTTCTCCATTGATAGTGAACGATAGCTTGGCTGGGTATAGTAGTTTGGGTTTGCATCCATGGTCTCTTAGTTTCTGTAGTACCTCTATCCAGGACCTTCTGGCTTTCATGGTTTCCATAGAGAAGTCAGGTGTAAGTCTGATAGGTTTACCTTTATAAGTTACTTGGCCTTTTTCCTTTGCAGCTCTTAATATTCTTTCTTTAATCTGTATATTTTGTGTTTTGATTATTATATGGCGAGGGGACGTTTTTTTTTGATCCAGTCTGTTTGGTGTTCTGTATGCTTCTTGAATATTCAAAGGAATATCTTTCTTTATGTTGGGGAAGTTTTCTTCCATAATTTTGTTAAAAATGTTTTCTGGACCTTTGAGCTGTGCCTCTTCTCCTTCTTCTATTCCTATTATTCTTAGGTTTGGCCTTTTTATTGTGTCCCATATTTCCTGAATGTTTTGTGATGAGAATTTGTTGGTTTTGGTGTTTTCTTTGATCAGTCCGTTTATTTTCTCTATGTTGTCTTCAGAATCTGAGATTCTTTCTTCTATCTCTTGTATTCTATTGATTATTCTTGTTTCTGTAGACTCTGCTCGTTGACCTAGACTTTCCATATCCAGCTGGTCCTCAGGTTGTGTTTTCTTCCTTGCTTCCATTTCAGTTTTCAATTCTTGAACTGTTTCCATTACCCGTTTGATCGTTTTTTCTTGGTTTCCCAGGGTATCATGTACGTATTTACTCATATCTTCAAACTTTTTGTTACACTTCTCATCCATTTCTATAAGGGCATTTTTTACATGTTGTTTGAGAGACTCTATTGCTTTCATAAAGTCAATTTTTTCCACTTCTTTTGTGTTAGGGTGTTCAAGTCCTTCTGTTGTAAGATCATTGGATTCTGGTATTTTCATGTTGTTTTTCAGATTGTTGGGTGAATTCTTGCCTTGGCGCCTGCCCATCTCCTCCTATCGATGCTATCTAATGGGTCTTTTAAAACTGGATCAGGTTTCCCTGCTGGCCAGGGGCTTACAAAATGCCCTCACTCCGTTTCCTGGCTCCTGTCGTGGGCCAAGATCCCACTCACCACTCAGAAGGGTCTTCAGGAACAGAACCCGGCTCCCTGTTTGCAGAGACCTCATCAACAAAAGGCCTACCTCTTTGATTTAATTGTAGTGGGACTATCTGCTTTTGGAATTGCGCGCCAGTCCCTGCCGTTTGGCTGTCTGCACCCGCACTGGTTGCCACCACTTGGCTCTCTCTTTGATGGGATTTTAATGGGTATTGCATTGAATCTATAAATTGCCCTTGGTAGAATTGCCATTTTTACTATGTTGATCCTCCCAATCCAAGAGCAAGGGAGATCCTTCCATTTTCTGTTATCCTCCTCAATTTCTTTCTTCAAAGACTTAAAGTTCTTGTCAAATAGATCCTTCACTTCCTTGGTTAGAGTTACCCCAAGATATTTTATGCTATTTGTCGCTATCGTGAAGGGTGATGCTTCTCTGATTTCCCTTTCTGCTTCCTTATCCTTTGTGTATAGGAGGGCAACTGATTTTTGGAATTGATCTTGTATTCTGCCATGCTACTAAAGGTGTTTATCAGCTGTAGGAGTTCTTTGCTGGAGTTTTCGGGGTCGCTTATGTACACTATCATATCGTCTACAAATAATGAAAGTTTAACTTCTTCCTTTCCAATTTGAATCTCTTTGATCCCCTTATGTTGTCTTATTGCTATAGCTAGAATCTCAAGCACTATATTGAAGAGGTATGGAGAGAGTGGACAGCCTTGTCGTGTTCCTGATTTTTGTGGAATAGTTTTGAGTTTCTCTTCATTTGATTTGATGTTAGCTGTTGGCTTGCTATAAATAGCTTTTATTATAGTTATGTACGACCCTTGTATACCCAATCTCTCTAAGACCTTTATCATAAAGGGATGTTGAATTTTGTTGAATGCTTTTTCAGCATCTAATGAAATGATCATATGGTTTTTTTCTTTTTGTTTATTTATATGATGGATTACATTGATAGATTTTCATATGTTGAACCAGCCCTGCATCCCTGGGATGAAGCCTACTTGATCATAATAAATAATTTTTCTAATGTGTTCTTGGATTCGGTTTGCCAGTATTTTATTGAGGATTTTTGCATCGATGTTCATGAGTGAGATTGGCCTGTAGTTCTCTTTCTTGGTTGGGTCTTTGTGTGGTTTTGGTATCAGAGTAACTGCAGCTTCATAAAAGGAATTTGGCAATGACTTCTCTGTTTCTATATTGTGAAATACATTAAAGAGTATAGGTATTAGGTCTTCTTGGAAGAATTCTGCATTGAAGCCATCTGGACCTGGGCTTTTTTTGGTAGGGAGGTTTTTTATAACAACTTCTAATTCTTCGCAACTAACAGGTCTATTTAGGTTGTTCACCTGGTCCTGGTTTAACTTTGGTATATGGTACTTATCTAAAAAGGTGTCCATTTTTTTTACATTTTCCAATTTTGTGGCATACAGGCTTTTGTAGTAAGATCTAATGATTCTCTGAATTTCCTCTGTGTCTGTGGTTATGTCTCCCTTTTCATTTCTGATCTTGTTAATTTGCGTATTCTCTTTCCGCCGTTTGATTAGTTTGGATAGGGGTTTATCAATCTTGTTGATTTTCTCCAAGAATCAGCTTTTTGTTTCATTGATTCTTTGGATTGTTTTCTGTGTTTCTATTTTGTTGATTTCAGCCCTCAGTTTGATTATTTCCAGTCTTCTACTCTCCTAGGTGAGTCTGCTTCTTTTTTTTCTAGAGCTTTCAGGTGGGCTGTTAAGTCTCCAATGTGTGCTTTCTCTGTTTTATTTAAGAGAGAACTTAGTGCTATGAACTTTCCTCTTAGCACTGCTTTCATAGTGTCCCATAGGTTTGAGTATGTTGAGTCTTCATTTTCATTGAATTCAAGAAAGACTTTAATTTCTTTCTTTATTTCGTCCTTGATCCAGGTGTGGTCCAGTATTTGACTGTCCAGTTTCCATGAGTTTGTAGGCTTTCTGGGGGTAGCATTGTTGTTGAATTCTAACTTTAATCCATGGTGATCTGATAAGACACAGGTGGTTACTAATATTTTTTGTAACTGTGTAAGTTTGCTTTGTTACTGAGTATGTGGTCAATTTTCGAGAAGGTTCCATGAGCTGCAGAGAAGAAGGTGTATTCTTTCCTATTTGGGTGGAATGTTCTATAGATGTATGTTAAGTCCATTTGATTCATTACCTCCCTTAATCCTCTTATTTCTCAGTTAGGTTTCTGTCTAATTGACCTGTCCATTTGTGAGAGAGGAGTGTTGAAATCTCCTGCTATTAGTGTGTGTGGTTTGATGACTGCCTTGAGTTTTAGTAATGTTTCTTTTACATAAGTTGGTGCTTTTATATTAGGGGCATAGATATTCAGGATTGAGACTTCATCCTGATGAATTGTTCCTGTTATGAGTAAAAAATGTCCCTCTCCATCTCTTCTGATTGATTTTAGTTTGAAGTCAACTTTGTTAGAAATTAGTATGGCCACACCTGCTTGTTTCTTAGGTCCGTTTGCTTGATAAACCTTTTCCCAGCCCTTTACTCTGAGTAGATGTCTGTCTTTGTCGTTGAGGTGTGTTTCTTGTAAACAGCAGAATGTTGGATCCTGTTTTTGTATCCAATCTCTTAGCCTGTGCCTCTTTATAGGTGAGTTGAGTCCATTGACATTAAGTGATATTAATGACCAGTGGTTGTTAACTCCGGTCATTTTTTCTTTCTTTCTTTCTTTCTTTCTTTCTTTCTTTCTTTCTTTCTTTCTTTTTTTTGTAGTAGAGTTTGTGTTTTTCCCTTCTTCCAGTTGTGCTGGTGAAGGGTCATTAGATGTCTGAGTTATTGTGGGCATTGTTGGACTCCTTGGGTTGTGATTTTCCTTCAATTACTTTCTGTAAGGCTGGATTTGTGGCTATGTATTGTTTAAATTTGTTTTTATCCTGGAAAATTTTGTTTTCTTGGCTGGGTATAGTAGTCTGGGCTTGCATCCATGGTCTCTTAGTTTCTGCAGTACATCTATCCAGGACCTTCTGGCTTTCATGGTTTCCATAAAAAAGTCAGGTGTAAGTCTGATAGATTTACCTTTATAAGTAACTTGACCTTATTTTTGTAGCTCTTAATATTCTTTCTATATTCTGTATGTTTTGTGTTTTGATTATCATATGATGAGGAGACTTTTTTTTGATCCTGTCTATTTAGTGTTCTGTATGCTTCTTGAATATTCAAAGGAATATCTTTCTTAAGGTTGGGAAAGTTTTCTTCTATAATTTTATTAAATATATTTTCTGGACCATTGAGCTGTACTTCTTCTCCTTCTTCTATCCCTATTATTCTTAGGTTTGGTCTTTTTTATTGTGTCCCAGATTTCCTGAATGTTTTGTGATGAGAATTTGTTGGTTTTGCTGTTCTCTTTGATCAGTGTGTTTATTTTCTCTATGGTATCTTTAGTGTCTGAGGTTCTTTCTTCTATCTCTTGTAATCTGTTGGTAGTACTTGTCTCTGTAGTTCCTGTTCGTTTATCCAAATTTTCCATCTCCATCCTTCCCTCGGTTTGTGTTTTCTTCATTACTTACATTTCATTCTTCAAGTCTTGAACCTTTTCCCTTACCTGTTTGATTGCTTTTTCTTGTTTCTCTTGGTTTTCTTGGGTATCTTTGAGAGATTTATTAATTTCCTCTACCTTTTTGTTTGTAATCTCTAATTGATTATGGCAGTTTTTCACCTCATGTTTAAGGTCTTCTATTATTTTCATATAATTCACTTTTGAGTCGAATTCTTCTAATTCTTCTGGAATTGGGTGTACAATTCTTATTTCGGGATTCCTGGATTCTGGTGATGTCATGTTGCCTTTCAGGTTGTTGGAGGAATTCTTGCATTGGCGCCTGCCCATCTCTTCCTTCAAATGGAGCCAGGAGAGGCCTGGTGTCTTGGTCCAGTCTTTGCTGTGACTAACTCCCTGGGTGTATCTCCTCAGTGTAGTAGCAGGAACCGTTCCCTTCCAGATGGACTCCTCAACACCAAAACATGGACGTCTGATAGTCCAATGACCCGCAGACAAAAGGGCGAGTGTGGGGGGTAGGGCGGGGTCAAGTAGAACACAGGCAACCCTGCAGCACAAGCTGGAGGTGCTTGTGCTCTCTTTTGGGGGTTCTTGAGGCCTGCCCAGTAGCCAGCCACTCACCACTCTTAGTGGGTAGCCTTAGTGTAGGAGCAGGAAGCAGTTCCTTAGCAAAGGACCTTGCAGACAAGGCAGGCTTGGGGGGGGGGTCTTGTGTAGGAAAGAAAGCCCTGCAGTAGGAGCTGGGGGAGGGGGGTTTGTGCTCTCTTCCGGGACAGTCCGCCCCTGGATAGCACACACTCACCCTTCCAGATGGAACTTCTCAGCACCTACACAGGGATGTCTGGTAGCCCAACGAGCCAGGGACAAAGGGAAGAACGTGGCCGGCAGGGCGGGTCCAGGAGAGGACAGCAGACCCTGCAGCCCCTGCAGCAGGGGCCTGCGCTCCCTCACGGGGGATCTTGAGACCTGCCCGGTAGTCAGGCACTCACCGCTCTCGGTGGGTAGCCTTAGTGTAGGAGCAGGAAGCTGTTCCTCAGCAAAGGACCTTAAGTAGCAAGTTTCTTAAGAAATTTCCATACATACTTTTTCCCTCTTTGATCGACACCCCCAGCCTTGTGTCTCTGCTTCTGTTGCTTATCTTCCACTATTCCCAGTATTCAATTCTCCCCTTCCTTCCTTAACCCATTTTTCTTCTTATGGGTTCCTTTGTACACATGTGTGCATGTATGCATGCACACACACACACACACACACACACATTATAAACTAGGAGTCATAGGATATAAAACAAAAATCAAATACCATTGTCTTTCTTAGCCTTGGATACCTCTCACTCAATATAATATTTTCAGTTTGACCCATTTTCTTGTAAATCTCATAATTTCACTTTTACCTGTGGATAAATAGAATTATGCATATGCACTGCACTTTCATTATTAATTTAACAGCTGACTGACATCTGAACTGATTCCGTTTCCTTGGTATTCTGAAAAGAGCAAGAGTGAAGTGAATGTGCAAACTTCTCTATGGTAGAGTTGTAGTCTCATTTACATATGTTTCCAGGAGTGGAATAGGTAGTTCAATTTTGCATTTTTCTGAGGAACAGATGAATCAAGTTCTATAAAGTTGCACCAGTTTACACTCCCAACATCAGTATATAAAGATTCCCCTTTCCTTACTTACATCATTCCAGCATTTGTCTGCTTTCTTAATGATAATCATTCTAACAGGAATTCTGATGGAATTTTAACGTAATGCTAATTTGCACGTTTCTGGTGGCGAAGGGTGTTTGAATACATAAGAACTATTTCTTGTATCTCCTTCTTCAAAAAGTGTCCATTCAATTCTTTCACACATGTATGCATTGGCCATTTTGTGGTGTTTGTTTATAATGAAGTAGTCTAAAAATTAATTGCCCATGTACAAATATATAGCTGGAAAAGGGTTTCTTCCATTTTGTGTACTGTTGACTCTGCAGATAGTTTCATAGAAGCATTTGGAAGAGATTGAAATCTAACTTAGGCTGTAATTAAGTCACCCACCAAATTAGACCTTGAGTCTCACTTTAGGCTATGACCTCTATGGCTAAAATAGATTATAAAACTATGAAGTTAGGGGGCTGGAGAGATGGCTCAGTGGTTAAGAGCATTGCCTGCTCTTCCAAAGGTCCTGAGTTCAATTCCCAGCAACCACATGGTGGCTCACAACCATCTGTGATGAGGTCTGGTGCCCTCTTCTGGCCTTCAGGCATACACGCAGAAAGACTATTGTATACATAATAAATAAATAATTAAATAAATAAATATTTTAAAAAAAAACTATGAAGTTAGCTGAGAATTTGAAACTTTGACCTACACATATTATCTCTCCCAAATAATCAGAAACGTTGTACGATTATTAAGCTATCATAAAACCATTGAAACAACCACATGCCATGTCAAAACTTTGCCTTCAACACATGTAGTCAGATACCAGATCCCAGAGAGACACCTTTAATGATCTGTTGCTAAGGATCACTTCTCTCACAATCACCTTATGAGGTTAGGGTTGGAGGATCAAAAGTTCATGACCAGTCTCTGATATATAGGAAGATGCAGGACAGCCTAGGCTACATCAAAACCTATAGTAGTAGTAGTAGTAGTAGTAGTAGTAGTAGTAGTAGTAGTAGTAGTAGTAGAGGAGGGGGAAGAGGTAGAGGAGGAAGAAGAAGATTAGGGAAAAGACTTACAAAAAGAGGAGAGTGGACAGGCTTTTCTTTTTCCTGATTTTAGTGGAATGGTTTTTAGTTTCTCTCCATTTAATTTGATATTAGCTGTTGGCTTGCTGTATATTGCTTTTATTGTATTTAGATATGATCCTTGTATCTTTAGCCTCTTCAAGACCTTTATCATAAACTGGTGTTGAATTTTGTCAAATACTTTTTCAGCATTTAATGAAATGATCATATGCTTTTTTTCTTTCAGTTTATTTATATGATGGATTCCATGGATAGATTTTCATATGTTGAACCAGCCCTGCATCTCTGGGATGAAGCCTACTTGATCATAATGTATAATTTTTTTGATGTGTTCTTGGATTCTTGGATTCAGGTTGCCAGTATTTTATTGAGAATTTTTGCATCGATGTTCATGAGTGAGATTGGTCATAGCAGCATTATTTGTAAGAGCGAGAACCTGGAAACAACCTAGATGCTTCTCAATGGAAGAATGGATAAAGAAAGTGTGGAATATATACATTAGAGTACTACTCAGCGTTAAAAAACAATGACATCTTGAATTTTGCATGCAAATGAATGGAAATAGAAAACACTATCCTGAGTGAGATAACCCAGATCCAAAAAGATGAATATGGTATGTACTAACTCATTAGTGGACTCTAGCCATAAACAAAGGACATTAAGCCTATAGTTGACAAGTCTAGAGAAGCCAAATAACAAGGTGAACCCAAAGAAAAACATATATAGATCCTCATGGAAATTGGAAGCAAATAAGATCGCTGGGCAAAAGTTGGGAGCATGGGGTGGGGGTAGGGGTGGGGGTGGGATTGGGGAAAGGGGAGAGGGGGAGAGAGAAGGGAGAAGGGAAAGACTGGGGGAGCGTGGGGGAGTGGGAGGGTAGAGATGGAGGAAGGGTAGATATAGGAGCATGGAAGAAGATATCTACATTAAGGGAGCCATTTTAGGGTTGGCATGAGACTTGGCTCTAGAGGGGATCCCAGGTGTCCCAGGTGTCCACGGTGATGTCCCCAGCTAGGTCCTTGGGCAGCAGAGGAGAGGGTGCCTGAACTGGCCTTGCCCCACTATCACACTGATGATTATCTTGAATATCACCATAGAATCTTCATCAGGCGACTGATGGAGATAGAGACAGAGATCCTCATCAGAGCAATGGACTGAGCTGCCAAGGTCCAGTTGAAGAGCTGAAGAAGGAGAAGTTGAGCAAGGAAGTCAGGACCACCAGGGGTTGGGTCCACCTACTGAGACAGTGTGCCTGTAATAAAGGGAGCTCACCAAATCCAGCTGGACCGGGACTGAATGGGCATGTGATCAAACCGGACTCTCTGAATATGGCTGCCAATGGGGCCAGACTGAGAAGCGATCTATAATGGCACTGGGACCTGTTTCTACTGCATGTACTGGCTTTTTGGGACCCTAGTCTATTTGGATGCACACCTTCCTAAGCCTGGATGGATGGGGGAGGGCCTTGGACTTCCCATAAGGAAGGGTATTCTGCCCTCTCTTAGGACTGGAGGGGAAGGGAGGAGAGGGAGGGAGGGACCAGGAGGGGAATGGGAGGAGGGGAGGAAGTCTAAATTTTTGAATGGAAAAATAAATAAAACAAAAGAAAAAGAGGAGAGAGGAGGAGGGATTTAATTCAGTAAATCAGACACTTAAAAACTAAGAGAAATGTTACAGGAGTGGACACGCTTGTCCTTAGTGTTCTAAGGATTTGTGATCTTTATTACATTAAGGAAAGAACATGTTAAGAGGCCACCACTGAAGTCAACAAGAGCAGTGACATTCTTTCTGGGATCAGAGCCCCCATTGCTGTTATATCCATGGCCTTTGATACTTAGAAAGTTATTAATTGTATATTGCAATGTTGCTGCAGCAACATTCTGGCCATCTATGACTTTCATTGCAAGGGCAAATAATCAAATCACCCGCAAGACAGTCTTAACTTTGCTTCCCCATTCTTCATGTTATGCAAATGTGTATAATGGAACAAACCTAAGTTTCTTGACAAACACAATATTCATCTTTCAAACCTCTGCAATTCAAGAGGGTGCAATTTAAAGGAGGTTGGGATAAATGCTGAGAAGCAACTTCACCATATTACAACTTACATGTAGCTCATCTTTAGTCTATTTGTTGTCTATGGAAACAGATCTTTGGAACTGTCATAAGTTATTTGAAAAAGTCATAAGATTAGTGTGCTAATGATAGGTATTTGGGTTGTTTTCAATTATTTCACCATTTTAAAGAATTTTTTTTTTTTTTGGTTTTTTCGAGACATGGTTTCTCTGTAGCTTTGGTGCCCGTCCTGGAACTAGCTCTTGTAGACCAGGCTGGCCTCAAACTCACAGAGATCCACCTGCCTCAGCCTCCTGAGTGTTGGGATTAAAGGCATGTGCCACCACTACCTGACTTTAAAGAATATTTTAATGGCTATTGTTGTTGCTGTTTTCTTCAACATGCGTGTGAGTTTCTCTTTGACAATTGCTTAGTCTGTCATTGTTACTATCACAAGACACAACAGAGTGGGTAATTTAGAAATCCCAGAAATTCATTTCAATAGTTATGATGAGAAGGAAGCTCAAGATTAAGGAACCAGTGTATTTGGTGGAAGGGTAAAAAAAGATGACGTCGCTTCCTTGAACGTATTTCGTAAGAGCATTAGTACCAGGTAGGAGTGGTGGTTCAGGAAAATCATCACATTTTTGTGGGCAGCCTAGACTATTATAGTGAGTTCCAGGTCAGCCAGGGTTGCAGAATAAAATCCTATCTCAAAATAAGTGAAACAGGGGGCTTAGTCTCATTTGTGAGGGGTATACTCAAGGCCTTATCACGTCACCAAAGGACTCACCTCTTAATAGTCTCACCCAAAGTCACCATTCCCCCAAATTAGTAGAATCAGAACTTGAAACAAGGCAGTCTGGCTTCAAAGTCCTTGCTCTCACCATTGAACTTTCCCATATCAAAGTCCAATTGAAACCCTTTGGGTTCCAAAGATCTGTTTTTCAAGCCAATGCTTTAACTATATAGTCATTTCCATAGCTGTATAACAAATCTTGGTAAGGTAAATCTTGATTTATAATCAACACCTTTCTTTCATCTTAGCTATATTTAAATCTTTAAATTCAATCATGACAAGTTTAACACCTTTTGGGGGTTTCATAAAAGTTCTTATTCAACTTTTTCTTCATATAGACTTTGAGGGAGGATCAATACTTATGGCATATCTTTGTGTCATACTGTGAGCATGGTTTGAGTCCTCTTCTCTCAGAAACCATTAATTGCCAATAACTCCTCAGAGAATGGCAGGTCTTCCTAAGCACCTACCCCACCTGCAATGTAATGTTGAGGTAGGTCCTAATCTTGTACTGGTCTTCTTCAAGTAACAACAGCTACTATGATTTCGTGAGTACCATGTCGAGAAGAAACTCCTCAGCTTAGTCCAGCTCTTACACTCTTTCAGCCCCATCTTCAATGATGTTTCCTGAACCTTGACAGGGATGCTAGAAATGTCCCACTCAGCACTGAGCACTCAAAAGTCACTTATTCTTATCACAAGGACCAGTTATGAATCTCTGCATTAACCGTTCACAACTGCAAACAGAAATTTCTCTGATAATGACTGAAAGCAGCCATAATCTTTTATTAATCTTAATCTATTAGGTGAAAACATAAACATTTAGAAGGTACTTTGACAAATTTGGACATATTGAGCAAAACAACAATAATTGGTTTCTCCCCAGGCCTTATGCCCTCCACAGACATGGGCTTTTGGCTAGTTTTGTAGAACCAGATGAACTCCACTCTATTAAGAAGCCTTCAGTTCCCCATCCTTAAAACCCATTTCCCTTCTTAAAAACCTCTACCTACACTTGCTGACCAAGGATTTCTGTCCTGCCAGGTTCCTATAATCGTTAAGTCCCAAAGAAATCACACAGAGGTCTACATTAACTTTAAACTGAATGGCGCATTAGCTCAGGCTTCGCATTACCTCATATAACATATATTAGCCCATTATTCTTGTCTATGTTAGCCACATGACTCAGTACCTTTTTCAGCTGGCTAGGTCACATCTTGTTTCTTCTATAGTGGGCTCACAACTGCAGAGGGAACGTCCTTCTTCCCAGAATTTTCCTGTTCTCATTGATCCACCTGTACTTCTTGTCTGATTGTTCCGCCTATACCAATCCTGGCTACTGGCCAATCAGTGTTTATTTAAAACATAATTGACAGAATATATACAATTGTCCCGCACATACACTCATTCCCACAAACACACAGACACATGGACACAGAAACATAGACATGCAGACACACAGTTTTATGGTAGAAAACAAAACCTTTTGTCTTTCTCAGCCTAGGATACCTCTCTTGGTCTAGTATTTTCTATTCCACTCAATTTCTTGAAAATCTCACAGTTTCTCTTTTTACCCATGGATGATTAAAATTGTGCATATATCTTGCATTTTCATTATCTACTCATCTGTTAATGAACATCTGGGCTTTTTCCATTTTCTGACTTTCATGTGTAGAGCAGCAACAAACACGGATGTGTAAGAGTCTCTAAGGTAGGCTATAGTCTCCTTTGGGTATATGCCCAGGAGTGGGAAGGTGAAACATTAACCAATATTTTACATCAGCCCAAAATGCTTTTAGAATGATGCTGGCTTTTGTGACCTAAGTACTGACAAATACTAGTACCCAGGAAGCAGAAACAAGGAAGAAAAAATTCATCAAATTAGAGGCCAGCCTGGGCTACGTGACTACAAAACTGGACTTTGCCTTGATAAAACAACCAAATGAAAGCTTAGAGGAGTGTTACCTTTCAACTCTGGCTTTCATGATTTCTGTAAGTGTTTCCCCATGTACTGTCCGTTTAGTATCCCTGCTTACTTCACTTCCTATAGAACCGATGTTGGATGCACTAGCTCAAATGTTAAAGAATTTACACATTTTATTTTCTTTGAAGAAAGTAAAAGGAAGGGAGCTACAATGTCTACGAAACTTGGTTTGGCTTGCTGAGACCAGCCACTAGGCACATTAGGCAAGGTTTTAGTCAAGTAAAATTGCCAATTTTCTAAGAGAAAGGGCTAGCACATGGCTCATTAGAGCATTCTGAGCTTGCCTGTGCAATCTTTTTTTTCCTACCCTGCAATTTCCTGTGGGTTATAAATGAAACCTTTCTAGCTGTTAATGCAGGCTGTGAATTGAAGGAAAAAAGCATGTAATTAATCATAGGAGGTTGGGGGTGCTCGCTAAGCTTGAGTTACAGGGGAGAAGCTGGACAAGGCACTAGGACCTAGAAGGCAACTATCCACCCTGGCAGGAATTTCTTGCTTGGAGCTCAGACAACAAAGGCATAGAGAGATTGGTTTTCTTTCTCTCAGCATCTCCACCCAACCAGCAGAGAACCGGTGAGTGGGGCTTTCGAGTGATTTCCAAGCAGAATGTAACAGATGTCAAACGGGAAAAGCACAAGGCACACAGCTCTCTTGCTCTGTGTGTCTGAATCTTTCTTCTTCTCTTTCGTTTGCCTTATTCTAATAGGATTTTTGTCCTCTAGGATTCTACCTGGGATTTTCCTTTGGAAAAGTGAGTTTGTTGCTCCTTTGTTTTCTCTATGATGCTAATTTGGAATAATAGCATTTCTGATTCTAAAGAATAGCTTTATTTGCACAGCCCGCCTGGGGGAAATGCTTGATACTTGTCTTGAGGAGGTGGGGTCTTCCTGTTGCAGGTTGTCTGGCAGAGACAATGCTGAGCTCAGCATAGGTCATCCTGACACTGGAGGAAAGGGGGACTGAGTCTGGCAAATACACTGGCTCCAGTCCCCCTTTACCTCCTGTCTCTATGCTTCCTTGCAAATCTCGATGTGGTACTATGTAGCAGCTGAATGCTCTTGCTTTGTGAGTCTTTTTTCCCCATCTGTGAGACGAATGTTAATATTTTGGTTCCTTGGACGTCACATTACCTTTGTGAGCATTCAGGGCTTTGGTCGTATTAATTGGTTGCATGTTTTCATTGTTTGGGTGGGTTTTTTTCTCGTGGGGAGGGGTTCAGCTCAGGGGGGAGATCAGATCAGATCAAAGCATGCCAGATGACCAATTTTTCTGCCTCCATCAATGCACCTAGGTAGTAGACAAGTTTGGAGTGAATTGTCTGTTGTGAGGGTGAAATGTTCCTTCAGTCAGGGGAGAAACCCAGAACAATGAAAGGTGTACTTGCCTGTAAAGGTCCCATATGCAATTGAGGGACCCATTTGGGAATCTTTCCACAATTAATTTATTCCATTCAAAGGTGTCTCTGCCTCAGGGTGGGGGTGGGAGAGATGAAACACCTTAAAGGAGAAAAAGGATTCTGTGACCAAATAAAAACAAGAGGAAAGCAGAGCTAAGAGCTTGTTAAATAACTGGTTTTTCGACATCCTCCTCCCCCTTTTCAAACCCCAGCTTATTTCTTATGAATGCTGTACAGCGGCACCAGCTTGATGGGAGAGGGGTTGATGAATAGCACAAAGACACTGGGTATTCCCTGGAGGCTGTTCCTTTAAAAGAGAATCCTAGTTTATTCTGGGGGAGGGGATACACATATTAGAGGAGGGAAAAAAAGGATTTGAAATAAAATTGAAAGACCCCTTTTCTTAGCCATTGTATTGCAATGCAAAGACTGCTCCCTAAGCTGGGGTGCCAACCTTGGCTAGCTCCCTGTTTCTCTTCAAGGGGAATTTTGTCAGGCTAGGGATTCATTTACAACTGTTAGCCATGTGGCCATGTGTGAAGAAGCAGATGCCAGTTTTAATGTATTTTGCCCGAAGTTACAATTTGATAGGAGCCACTGTCAGTAAGTTCCAGGGTTTTAAGCTATTTCAACACCCCTCCCAAATTTGGAACAGTGCCAAAAGTGCCACCCTTTTTAATCTCTGGCTCCTATCCCCCCTCCCCAGCATCCAGTCATACTGCCCAGCCCCCTCCTCCATCTCTATTAAGATCAATATTCCTGCAGGTCAGGGACAAGCAGCAGATGGGTCACAGGCTTTTTTCAACCAGTCCTTTTCACAGGCAGCAGATTGCAGCTCGGAATCTGGCTAATATTTGAATTTCTTTTCTTTTCTTTTCTTTTCTTTTCTTTTCTTTTCTTACCCTTCCTTATTCTGTGCCTCTCTTTATCCCCACCCCTTTCTCTAACAATCAGGTTGCTGTAGTTCCATCAAAATATGGAACTTGATTTTGGACATTTTGACGAAAGAGACAAAGCGTCTAGGAATATGAGAGGGACACGGATGAATGGGCTCCCCAGTCCCACTCACAGTGCCCACTGTAGCTTCTACAGAACCAGAACCTTGCAGGCACTAAGTAATGAGAAGAAGGCCAAGAAGGTACGTTTCTACCGCAATGGGGACCGCTACTTCAAGGGGATTGTGTATGCTGTTTCTTCTGACCGTTTCCGTAGTTTTGACGCGTTGCTGGCTGACCTGACTCGATCCTTGTCCGACAACATCAACCTGCCTCAGGGAGTGCGCTATATTTACACCATCGATGGGTCCAGGAAGATCGGAAGCATGGATGAACTGGAAGAAGGTAATTTAAGCAGTGGGTGGCAGCTCGTGGAGACAAAGTATGTTCTTGCTTATGGTTACATTTTTAGTCTCCCTTGAAAGAAACTAGATTATTTGTTTGCCAAAACAGCAGGTTGATGATGCTCAGGCTTCTGATTCCAAAGTCACCAGCAGGACAGTTAGCTGTCATTCTTCATGGGGTTGCATCTCCGCTGAGGTTGAAATGTACACGGATGTGCTAATGCTAAATGTGCTTATCTGCTTGGGTATACAAAGGAAAATGTGAGTTGTGACAGTCACTCTAGATCTCTCTTCTAATTAACTCTGTGTGGCACCATCAGAGCAGGCCACGGAATCATTAGGGAAAGGAAGAATGTTTGGTTGGTTTAACAGATAAAACAATTGTGTCCATATTTCCTGTGAACAACTGAGGAATTGTTTGGGAGTGGTTGCTCATTAGAAATACACGTCCCAAATGCGGGACTTCCTGGATGTGCTTGCAGAGGATTAGACTTTTAGGTAAGTGGTTGCTGCTCAGCTGTTGCTTCTAAAAAGCTCACTTCAGGGTGTGTCTGAGAGGCTGAGATCATTGGGAGAAATACGAAAGAAAGCTGTAGGTATGTCTGGTATTTTAATGAATCCCATTTCTATTAGAGTAGGTATGAGTCACTCTACGTAAATTCTTTCAGATCCTCTCTATAGTTTGCAATTGTAACTGAAATTTATGAGTTGGCTGCTGAAAACCTTGACAACTGTGGACCCATGTGATAACAGAGAGACAAAAAAACAGATCCTCCTCACAAAACTTGTTCAATCATATTTTCATTTTTATGAATATTTAGAAAATAGATCTTGTGTCTTATTGTTAACATTTTATATTGACATAGAAACTATTGTGACCAATTTGACCCACAGGTACTTTAAAGGGTAGCCTCAAAGGAATAGTGACAATGAAAATGTTCTTTCAGTCTTTCCTACTTTATTCAATGTTCCCTCCTCCCTCACTGCCCTCAGCATCAGAGCAAAGATGAATCAGTGCAAACAGATCTCTAGGATTTCAGATTACAAATAGCCAATGAGGAAAAAGAAACAGCACATTTGATGACTTAGTAGGAGTACCCCACCTCTGCCTCACTGTGTTGAGGTTTCCTGTGTTCCTAGACAAAGAGACATGAAAGTGTCCCCTATACGAGGTTCTATTTCCCTCATGTAGTGTGGTTTTTCAAAGTGTAATTGTAAGTGTCTTGGGTAAGCAACTTATAAGAGACAATATACACATAGTGGCTTCGTCTGAGTTTAAGAGGTTTCTACATAGCTGATCTTGAAAATCCATATGGAGGAGGATGATTAGATCATATACAGAGAGGGTAGGCAAACATTGATCCTAGACTTTCCTGATCATCAAAAGGTTAATCATTCTAATGCATATATTAAAATAAAAGAAGGGCGGTTGGGGTCAACTTCAAATCTGGATGCTCAGTCAAGGGAGCTGTCCAACAGAGTAATCAATAAGGTGTGTTTCGGTTGTTGGAAAATCTATAACTCAGTCAAAGTTGAGGGATTTTCCTGTAATAACTTTTACAAACAAAGCACACTGAATCTCCCAGTTTGTCTTAATTTTCATCGTCTGAGAACATTTAAAGGTCGTAATACATGCTAGCCCAGAATATGAACCAGACATAGGAGTGAAAATGTTATTTTTAATGTCAATGTTACACACAGATTTGCCTCAACCTTTTACAAATATTCCCATATATATTCCATATATATATATATATATTCTATGTATATGTATATGTGTGTATATGTATGAGTGAGTGTATATTGAGAAAAGTTGATGATAAACCATGTCAATTTAATCTGTGTAGGTGATCAGTATGAATTTTAAAAACAGACCACAGCTTTATTCTCATCTGTGTTCTCTTGGTACCTGCTAAATTGGACCCATATACCACTTCTGGGTGCTGTGGTATTTCCTGATGTGTTTCCAAACAGTATAGAATCTGCATAGGGATCAAATAAATGTACTCATCTTGTCTTCTGCGAGCCCAAGTAACAGCGGATGCCAATGCTCTTGCAGACATATGTCAAGGAAATCCAGAGGTATTTCTGGGGGAGTGTTGCAAATGTGATCATTTTTCCTCTGCCATAAAGCTAATTTGGGAAGGGCCCTGGGATGAGGAAGATATGGAAAGGGTTTTCTTTGCTCTAGTTTTGTCAGAGTAACTTATCTATGATAAAAGGTCTTAAATCCCTGTACTTGGTTACTTCTAGAAGAACATGGATAGAAGATCAAAATTATTAATTCATACTGTTTCCTGTTAAGATTTAAATTGAGAATATTTGGAAAGATTCCTGGTGAAGAATTAGGAATATTGGGTTCTCATCTTGGAGCAGATTACAATGGATAATGAAATATTAGGAATGAGATTTGTGTCAGATGCAAATCTGATAGCTTCTAGCCTGTAGAAACTTGGGGAAATCAGTAGAAACCCTATGTCTCAGTTTTTAAAATCTATAAAATGAAAAAAAAATCTTTGAGAATCAATTAAGAAATGATATGAAGCATTTTGCATTCTTCTTTATACACAGTGATGCTCAATAAAGGGTAGCTATTACTGTCTGAGTCTCTCTAACATAAACCTCCTTAATTACATGACTATGGGCTTGTCTCTATCATCAATGGTACTAATGTTCTCTCTTTTACAAATAATTGCTTTAGTCTGGTGCAGTGGTTCACACTTTGTAACCCAAGTATCAAGAGTCTGAGGCAGGAAGATTGTGAGTTTGAGGTCAGTCTGGACTACAGTGGTCCTGGAATACATTACAGATCAACTGACACAGGACCTCGAAGTCTAGGGACTCTAATCTCATTTTTTTGCACTCTGTATTGAGAAATTCTTTTGAGTATTATGACTTGCAGCATGTTAGATGAGGGGATTTTGATGAGTCCTTTCCATTAACAACAGTGATACAGAGTTCCTAGCTGTAGAAACCCTCGTTTCTGTTCTTTTTTGCTTTGTAGACTTCAGAGGAATGGCTCACACAACACATGTTTCCAAATGATCAGAATATTAAATTTTTAGCCTAAAATTGGATAAAACAAAGAGCAAATGCTAATCACTCTGACCTTACGGCAGCCCCGACACTCCCTTTGTCTGGTGGCTCTAGTCAACTGTCTGCCGCTGGATGTGGGAAGCAGCAAGGGAAACATTTTGAGTCTAAACCTCATTTTTCATGTCAGCCTTTCCCACAGCTTCTTGTATACAACAGGGGTCTTGGCAAAACCACAGAGGATGTGAACCTCATTAACTGTATCCCCAGATGGTCAATGAAGGAGATCCACCAGTCGTATTTCTTTTTGTTTGCCTTTTCTCTATCTTTCATTAGAGAAGCCTTGTTTATTTCCATCATATCTAATCTTTTCTTCACTTCCATGTTTATATACACTTCTCAATTTCAGGGTTATATTTGTGACTAGCCAATTTCTGTGTATTCAACAAATTTGAGCACTGTTAATTATTCAGAACATTGGAGGAATACATAAAAGTGGGACAGCCTTGGATAACTTGAGCTCTATAGTACAGACACTGTATAATCCAGCTGCTTTTCCATAGTGCACTTGTTCCAATGAGATGAAACCGCCTTTTCACTAAGTATCTTATTACTAAATCAAGTGCATCACCCAAAGCAGGGATTTTAAGGCACTCAGGAGTGATGCTTGGGCATTATGATACAACCAGCTATCATTTAATATTTCAATGTAATAATGAAATAAAGTATCAATCAATATTTTCTTTCTTGTGCTAGGGATCCCCAGAAAAGAATAGAAAGCACAGGGAAAAGTATTTTTGCATTAAGAGATTATAAATGTATATGACTCTTTGGAAAAAGGAGCCTTCCTAAAGGTGAGGAAGGGGTCTCATGGGATCATTTTGAACATAATACCTGTTCCCTTTATACCTTTTTAGTTGTGTTTCCACCATTTCATGTCCCTTACCCCACATCCTAAAGCAGGTGAATTCCAGCAAATTGTCACTTTGCTTAGCTCAGAGGTAGCTTTTTTTTTAGGTTCCCAGAGGGTGGAAACTAACCACTGGAGGCTGTGGCATGTTGGAAACTCAGCTATGGGAGGGGGCAATATGCCTCACCCACCTCCAAGTGCTAAGTAACCATGTAGGAAGCACCGGCTCTCAAAATAGACCTGGGAAATATTTGTAGAACCAGGCAGTCTTATCTATAACAAAGCAACACATCTAGACCTTTCCAATAATAAAGCTAGAAGTTCCTTGGAGATGGGCATCTAGGTTTTTGTATTTGATTAAAGCAATAACTATTTCCTCTAGCCTGTTTGAGAATGAAAACAGAAAGGAAATTTCCTCTTATACATCTTTACGCTTACAAGAGACTCTGCTATCACTAGGTGAAATGCCTTCACTTTGTAGATAAAGAAGTCAAGAATTAAAGAGATTATATGACATGCCTGAGGTCATATGGCTCCTGAGAGTCTGGCTGGGATTTGATTTAAAATCTATCTTCTTCATCCTCTTGACGTTTGAGATTTACAAGCATGAACAACCATGCTCTACTAATAAGGCACTAGTGTTTTTGTTGTTTCTTTTAGTCTCCTGCAGTCCAAGCTAATGCCACATTTGCTACGTGACTGAGGATGACCTTGAACTCCTTCCCCTCCTACCTCTCTCGCTAAAGTACTGGAATTATAGATGTGCATAACCTTGCCTGGCTAAATCACTGTTCTTTATCATCATAAATGTCTTGCCCTAAGTGGGCATTAGCAGCTGTAGCAGGCAGCTGTGTGTGAGCTCTAAAGCTGCTGCATTGGTAATTTGCAACTTCAAGAGTCTTTTCTAGCACCATGAAATGTGAATTAATTAATTAATATGCAAGGTTTCCCTAGGTAGGCCTGTTTTGGTCAGGAACTCACTCTGTGAAGCAGGCTGCCTCCAGTTCACAGAGATCCTTTTGTTCCTGTTTCCTGCGTTTGGCGATTACACGCAGAGCAGGCAATCCTATCTTACAGGACCCCAGAAATGTTCATGTTATATAGGCTGCACATCTCACGTCATAGACAGCTGCCCTTGATGAGTTTCTTTGCTCTTCTTTAGCTTTGGTTCCTCATCATGCTGTGTCCTTTCTCTTAGCTTTTATTTCTTTCTCTTTCTCTTTCCCATTTCCTCCTAGTTATTGGTCCCTTTAGACAAGGGCCTTAATGATAATAATGAGAACTTACAGAGTGCTTACTATGCTCCAGTATCTGAGCTCAGCACTTTTCATCCACCCCTGGACTTGTGCCCACAGCAACCCTATAAGGTCGGGCTTATTATTAACACCCCCCACCTTGCAGACAAGAGACTGCTGCCAAGGGAGTCAGGTAATTTGCCAAGGGTCACACAACTAGAAAGTGTTGGGGATCACAATCTGACTGACATCATAGCAGCTGTTCTTTTTCCACTGCTATGCGTTCAGGCCAAAAGTAGAGAGGGGAGTGATTAAAATGTACCCTCAGAAGGTGCTCAACATAGATTTGGCTGAGGGCAGAACCCCGTGGAAAGTTCTCGGGTGCCATATGATACTGTAATTATTTGCCATCATATTCATTTTCATCTGGGGGTAGTTAATCATACTTGTAGTTCAGAGGCTTAGAGGTTTCAGAGGGGGAGTAAAAAAAAAAAACACCAGAGCCCCCTAATAGGGTAACACAGCTGCCTCCTCAGAAGAGTTTGCACATGAGTTAAATCATAAATATAAAGCCCTGGATGTTTCCACTCCACCAGTTGTCTGACAGAGTTTGAAAGTCTATGGAAAGTAATGGAAAACATCTGACTCAAAGGCAGCGACCTCTTGGAAGATGCTCATGAATATGATGAAGAACAGAGGCAAGAGGCCATTTCTAGTGTATGTGGTGGGGGAGGATGTTGGCTGTGAATATATAGAGGAATCAAAAGGGCCCCTTTATCTGTCTGTCACATTTTACAGATCCTAGCTTCTAAGCACTGGTGTTGTGCTGGATTTGCATGCCATTGAGGCCAACAAAGTCAGGGTCTCTTAGCTTGCAAACTCAACTTCCATCCTGACTGAGCACATGTGCACCAAGTAGGTCAAGTGCCTATGATTGCCCTTGATCGGTCTCCCTTGGTTCCCCTACTGTAACAGATCATAAGAGAGATTAAGCATCCTTGTGTGTTACTCTCCCCCTACATACATACTCTTCCCCTCAAAAATACCCTAGAGATTGGCACTGAGTCTTAGTACTGAGAAACGTATTAATTCACATGACTTAAAGGATTTGGTGCAATCAATATTTGCAAAGAGAATGAATTGTCAGCCTGGTATTTCTGAATATCTCTATGTAATTCTTCTGCTGAGACCAAAGGAAGTAGAAGAGCCATCTGACTTTAATTGTGTTTAATTCTTTTTGCCCTGGCTAAGGGTTATATATTTGTCTATGTATTTAGTTTTATTACTGATGACTTAAAGCCTGATAAAATCACTGTTTCTGCAGTTCAACCTCTGGATGAACTTCTGTATACCTCGAGGCTAATATGCTTTACTCAGCAATTTCTGCTTTTTTTCCAATATAGTCCTCCCTCAGGCAGAGCATAACTCTCGCCTAATTTTCTTCAGTTTCTAGTCCCAAGCATCTAATCTCCCCCTCTTGCCTCTAGCCACTGCATTTCTTCTACTGTATTAGTCACTTCCCCCAGCCCACAGTAAGTGTAAAACTCATACTAGACCTTTTCAGTTCAATCAAGCTGCACAATGCAGTCTCCCACTCACCAGTGTGACAACCAAAAGCAACTGATGGAGATGGCGTCAAACACACAGATGTAATGTGCAATATTTAGGAGAATGGAGAAAGGTGAAAGGGAGTAGTAGTTATAAGAAAGCATATTTTCTAAGGAAGAGCTAGACTTGCAAACACTAAGAAAGCCGTGTGCGTGCCTGTGTGTGTGTGTGTGTGTGTGTGTGTGTGTGTGTGTGCATGTAGCTTATTTAGATACTTTCTTCATTGGGAGAGGGATAAGCAGTAGGTTACACACTTATACACACATTTAGACATTAAACTCATGCAAACACACACACACACACACATAAACATAAGCACACCCTTTACATTTAGATCATTCTACCGTTTAGCACAACAGTTTGTGCAAAGGATAGTTTGGCTTTTAACCAAGTATGTACTGAATGTCTGATATGTAAGGTTGCGTAGTTCACTTCAATTTGAAATAGAAACAAATTAGCTTTAAAATTTTTCCTTGGTTCATAATTTAGCAGAAGGAAGAGACTCTGAGTACAAACGTAGCATAGGAAGATCAGGACACAGAGACGTGTTCAACATGCTCCAGTGGTACGTGGAAGCTAATGAGCATCATCTAAAGGGCCAAGCATTTACATTCCGATAGCATCATGCTGATTGCATTTAATCATACATGGAGGTGTTTGCTGTTTTTATAACACTTAGATTTACAAGGTTCTTCAACTAGATATGCCTTTCTAGTGAAGAATGTTTAGCTGACTATGTTTGAATTTGAGAAAATCACGTTGTCGGAGGGTCAACCTGGATATAAGGTTGGTTATTATCTCAACATTTCACCCAAAGCTTTATTTTGATGTGAGTGTATAGTAGCATGATTTTCATCGACCTATCTGCTCCTGAATTAATCACCTAACCATTTTATTTCTTCCCTTAGGGGAAAGCTATGTCTGTTCCTCAGACAACTTCTTTAAAAAGGTTGAGTACACCAAGAATGTCAATCCCAACTGGTCTGTCAACGTAAAAACATCTGCCAACATGAAAGCTCCCCAGTCCTTGGCTAGCAGCAACAGTGCTCAGGCCAGAGAGAACAAGGACTTTGTGCGCCCCAAGCTTGTGACCATCATCCGCAGCGGGGTGAAGCCTCGGAAGGCAGTGCGGGTGCTTCTCAACAAGAAAACAGCCCACTCTTTTGAGCAGGTCCTCACTGACATCACAGAGGCGATCAAACTGGAAACTGGCGTTGTCAAGAAACTCTATACCCTTGATGGAAAGCAGGTCAGTGCCTGTACAAAGTACTTCTCTCATTTTCCCCTCTGTAGATCAGCGGTTCTCAAAACTGTGGGCCACGACCACTGGAAAACACAGATATTTTCATTATTGTTCATAACAGTAGCAAGACTGTATTTATAAAGTAGCAATGAAAATACTTTTATGGCTGGGAAGGGTCAGCACAACATGAGGGACTGTATTAAAGCAGCTTTAGCTTGGTTGAGAACCCCTGTTTTAGATGCTCATTTTATACCTTAAACCATTACACATGGTTGAGGATCTCTCCCTTCATATCCCTTTGTCCTGAACTGATACTCTTTATCTCATTTGGGAGAAAGATCTCTCAACAGACAAAGCAATGAACCAGAAATTGGCTTTTTGAAATTCATTTTACTTTTGATTTTGATTTATGAGGCATAGTGGTCAGTTAGACCCCAGATCTTTATTTGCTAAAAAAAAAAAAAAAATGTTTTTAAAACGAGGTTTTACAAGTTGATATATATCATGATGCAATCTTGATCATTTTATATACAAAACTAAAAATATGATTTCTTCCACTCATTTTTAAAGATACTCCCATGTTGGTATTCCACATCCACTTGGATGAAAGGGAGTTGAAGTGACCCTATAACTTATAAGAAAGGAGACAAAAAAGGGGAAGACACTGAAACTTGCAGTGCCTTGTATTTCTCTTACTCTAAGATATATATTTCTCTCCCTTTTCCATGTAACATAGCTGTTTTAATTTGGTTCCATGGATGGTTTGTGTGAGATAGGAACTATTTCAGGATTCTAAAATTAGCCCAAGAAAGATGCTGCCATCTGTTCCCCTCCAAATCAGGTTCTTCATGTCACGGGTTACACTGCTGAAGTGCCACCTATATTAGTATCTGGGAAAGAATGCAGCCAGGCGTCTCCATAAGACAGATGCACCATTCTCTTGAATATAGATATCTGTAAGTTGTAACAAAAATGTTCCAAGAGAATTGTAACAGTGACTAGTTCTATTTGTTCAAAAAATCATTTCAGTTACTCATCTAGAAGACAAGTGAGGATTATTAACAGTCCACTATCTTACCTCTTAAAATATCTTCCATAACTGAACAATTGTAGAGTTTCAAAATATAGATTTCTATATATCAAAATTACTGTTGGGTATTTAAATGCTGAAGTCTGCATATATATATATATATATATATATATATATATATATATATATATATATGTATATAAATCACTTTTCCTGCAACTTGAAATCCTGTAGCTTGCAATATATATCAGTATATATATGATGAATTTCTGTCTTCTTTCTACTTATTTTTTTGTGCTCCAAGAGGCCTAGAACCATAGTCCAGGATCACTGAGAGACTGTCTCAAGGGAATAGGCAGAGGATGGTAGAGCATGGTACCCATGATCTTATTCTGTCCTCTACACAAACATGGGCACCTGTGCACCCTACATACTCCATTTGCATTCTCTCTCTCTCTCTCTCTCTTTTACACCACACACATACAACCACACGCCACAAGCATTTACATACACCACAGCATTTCATATACACACTACAAGAATTCACACATATAACACAAGTGTTCACACACAGCACAAGCATTCACATACCACAAATATTCAGACATGCATCACAAGCATTCACATATACCCAAGAATTTGCATATGCAGGAACACACACACAAACACACACTCACATCATTCACACACACAAGCACACTCACCTTAAGTATTCACCTGCCCACCCACACATACTGTAAACATTCACACACACGCACACAAACACACCCCAAACATTCACATACATACAAACACACACCCCAACAAGCATTCACTCATATAGGCACATATATTACAAGTATTCACACACATCACAAATATTCACACACATACCACAAGTATTCATAGATACATACCCACACTCAAACATCATATAAAAAAACAAAGCTTAGCCCTTCACATTTGCAGTCAGTTCATGATCAAATAAATTTCTTGGTATTTACATCTCTCTTAAGAAGCGTTAGTGCTCTTTGTCTAGTTAACCTCTACTATTCTTAGTATGGGTTTCCAGTACTGTGTGAAGATGGATCATTCCTTGGCATTCTTGACTACTCCTGATAATGTATAAAAGGTAACGTACAGATCTTAAATAAGCAAGCATCTCTCCAAAGGTCACACATAATGGGAAGTTCTCTCCATTGTCTTCAAGCATCAGTGACCTTTTCTTTAGGGAAGATGTTACAAAATAAGCTACAATACCATACCAGGATATGATGGTAGTGTGTAAGTATAGAAACAAAAGGGATGCTCAATGAACGGTGATAGAGACAGGAATTGGTTAATTCAATCCAAGATTTGGATTGATATTATAATCTCCCATAGTGACAATCACGTTGACATTTATCAACTGGGAAGAAGCCTTCAATTCTAGCTATTCACTTTTTAGTGACTAGTTATGTGATGTGGAGCCAATCATGTCACTTTTCTGAGCCTCAAGTTATTGTTGTTGCTGTTGTTGTTTTTTAATAGATGGGGTCTCTTTTTGTAGTCCTAGAGTCTGAGCTGGTTCTAAACCCTCAGCAATCTCAGAAATCTCAGAAATCCTCCTGCCTCTGCCTCCTGAGTGCACCACTTTTAATCTGTTCTTTCGTAAGATGGTTTCTAAATGGTATTTGCATCAGTATTATACTAAGATCATTCTTGTTATCTCAGGTGCCATGATAAAAGGAGGTTTTCTGACTTATAATTTTTGCCTTCACTTGCTTCCCAATGTGATTGATGTAAGAGGTAGAAAGTAGAAGATTCACAAGCAAAAGCAAGAGAACAGGCAAACTATTGGAACGGTGGGAGCACCAAGCCTCACAGTGCTGGATAAGGATGATTGGTTGATGTGGGTGGTTAGCATCCCATAAGGCTTCGGTATTTGTTTTATTTTTAAACATTTATTGGTATTTTTATTTAGATGCAAGAAATGTGTTTCATAATGACAGTTTTGTGAATGTATGATTTACAGTTTGATCACATTCATCCCCCATTACCTCACCCTCTTCTTTTCACAAATATGTAATTTTTCCAGTACCGTTTATTTATTTAATTAATTAATTAATTAATTTTGAGAAGAAAAAGGCAGAATTTTTACATCTATCTCCACCAAAGGTATTATCTTACTCTTTTCTTTTTATTGTATCTTTATCTGGTTTTGGTATAAAGGTAATGCTGGCTTGATAAAAAAGAGTTGTATCATTCCTTTATTACAGTCTAATATATGTAACGATTTCCAAAGCCTTGGTGTTCTTTTTAAAGGTCTAGTATACCAAAGTCTGGGTCTGGAATTTTTTTTTTGAGATAATTTTTATTGCTGCTTCAGTTTTGTTGCTCGTTATAGATCTACTTAAATTGTATACCTCATCTTAGTTTAATTTTGGTAAGTTATATGTAGGTAGAAAACCATCTATTTCTGTTAGTTTCTTAAAAAGGTATGACTTAATGATTTTCATGATTTTATTTTATCTGTTGCAATGTCTCCACATTCATTTGTGATGTTATTAATTTGGTTCTTTCCTCTTTCTTTTTGTTACTTTGCCTAAGGGTTTGTTACATATTTCATTTCATGGACTCTTAGTATTTTTATATTTCTATTTCATTGATTTCTACCCTGATATTATTTCTCATTTGATTAACGCAATGTTAAATAATTAGTAACCTTAATATCATCATAAAATGTTTTGTCATTAATACAAATGATGACATTTCACTATAACGATAATTCAAGGAAAGGAGATTATGCAAAGGTAAGCATCATTGAGGTGATCATTCTTAGAATTGTATTTATCATAGATGAAGAAGAAATAGGATTCAAATGATCCTCAGTTTATGCCTTAGGTGTATGGGTGGATGGTGGGACCCCTCAAAGAGATTAAGGAGATGCAGCACAATAAATTGGACTTTAGGTATACTGAGTTCTGGGGCTTTGCTAAACTAAATAAAGACTCTAGAAGAGCTACAAATGGGTATGGATCTCAGGAGATGGGATCTGGGCTGAAGATACAAATATAAAAGTAACCTGTAAACAATCATAGCTAAAACTCAGGCAAGTATATGAGTTTAGCTAGGATGTATGTGACAGGTTGTCCTAAACCCTAAAGACCATCTACTGAATTTGAGTGGAAGGAATGGGGAAAGGAGGAACCCAGTGTGTTACAGAGAACCCTGAGAAATCATGTGACGATGTGTTCAGAGAGGCTCAGTGAAAACCTCAAAGGTAACTGGGCAGATAGAGTCATGATTACATGAGACTGTAAGAAACTTGGTTTCTTTATGCTCCATCCATCAAAATTTGTCTGCCCATTGTTCTACAATTCTAAAATTTCTTTCCTGTTTTTGTGTTATATAGAGTTGGCTGAAATGTCACTCCTATATACCTTAGTGTATATATTCCCTTTAGCATGCAGTGCTTAATCTTACAGTGTTCTTGTTCTGTATTATCAATTAATGCCCTGCGCCTGGGTGCATCAGATTCTTCTTTGGTTTTCTCAGGACCTTGATTTCAGCATACAGATTTAGTTGGTAATGCCCTAGCAATTTAATTTCAACCCAAAATCAGCACTGACCAATTTTTAGAGCACATTTCCTAAATTATGTTATATGCAACATTATTTGAATAGAATGTTCCATAGTCAAATAAATAGCATTGCACAGTTTGTTTTTATTATATACATGTTCAAAGTAGACATCTTCAGAGAAACCTGCATGATTTTGTTTAAGCCAGTATTTCTCAAACTATTTTGAACAACAACAAAATTAAAAAAAAAAATTAGGTGGTCAAACGCACCTGGGGAATCACTGGCCTCTGTGTTAGGTATTTATTTACATTTTAATGAAAGCATCTTGAAAAAGGAAAATGTTAAAGTCCTAGAGAAATAATTACATGAAAAGAAATCAGGCACCAGTGTATTTTGACAGTGTTTAAAATCTGGAACAAGAAGACTTTTTAAGGTAGAGCATCATTAATCACAAAGGTTAACACCCATCCTCCCATAGGTCAGACAAGGCTTGAGAGCACTCCTCTCTGACACAGACTCTAGAATCATAGAGATCAAAAAATGGGAGTGGTTGTTTTTTAGACAATATATTTAAAGCCCTCCAAAGTCAAAAGACATTAGGAAAATCCTTTGGTACTCAAAGTTTGGCTTCTGTAAGCACCATGGAAAACATTAATTTGCTTGGTTTTGAACTTGCACATTAGAGTTAGTCCTGTACAGGCACACATCCCTTCCAAAAGCCCATGTTTCAGAATCTATGGGGAAGTCAAATAGGCTTACTAGTCGGTGGTAACTTCCGTAGGTGATACTAATTAATTAGACTATATACTTTCTTTTGCCTAAGTCCAGATTTCTCTAGGTGACAACAATTTGGCAAGCCCTAGAAGTCTGAACAGTTTGCCCAGCAAGGTAACAGTTCTTATACAAGGTTTGGGGCCAGACACCAGTACCTTTTGAAGTCAATTTGTGTCTACATACACACATGCATGCCCTTGTTTCAAGCATTGGGTGCTTCATTCCATGAACTCAAATACAAACATTTTTATGTGTGGACAGTTCCGTTTTTATTCACCCAAGGTATTGCAGCCAAAATATTTGTCGCCGCCGTTTATGTGCTATGGAGTTGATAGGTGAACTTCCTTTCTTTTTCCTTGCTTTGCTTAATGTTTCAGCCTGGTCTACAAGAGCTAGTTCCAGGACAGGCTCCAAAGCTATAGAAAAACCATGTCTCAAAAACAAAAATTCTGGCCTGAAAAATTAATCCAAAATTGTGGTAGCTTCTTGGATCTACTAGTTGGTGATTGAGAATTACCAAGAAAGACCAGTCTCTTTCTCTAGTTTTAATATGTTTTAGCCAGTGTACAAATCTGGGTAAAATGTCATTGTTTTCTATGGCCAGGTACACTCAAGGTAGGAAATAGACATCTGCTTCCTCAGCATCTTCCACAAGAGGTTCCAGGGACTAGTGGGTGGCACCATCTATTTCCATGCTGGCATTGCTTCTTGTCATTTAGCCTTGCAGCTCTGGAGAAGACAGCTCTGAAGGTGGAACGGAAGTTGATTAGCAAATCAGATGGATTGTTGTAGTTTATCCAGAGAGAAGAGGATGTGTGTTTTTATCCCATGTCTCTATTTAGTAGCAATTAATTATAGATACTTTTTATCTCAACTCCAACCATAAATTTCCTTAACAGCAGTCACCCAGCCTGGCATGAGGTTCTGAATGATACACTGCTGTTATATTGGCTGACAAGGAGTTTGTTGGCTAAAAGATTACTAATAAACCCCATCTGGAAACTGGTGGAAGTTGAGATTCAGGATGAACTAATATGAAAAATAAGAATTTATGGAATTCGCTGATAGAAATTTACTTTACATAGCCATGACTTTTAAAAAAATTCTTAAGGAGAACTCTAGGGGAAATTGCTATATTCCAGCAGGAAAAAATTCACACACCCACCTTCAGTCAGTTTAACAGCTCTGGCTCTGGTTCAGTTCAATGAGTAGTATCGACTTAGGCTATTCTACAGGGACCTTGCTGAAGACCTCGAGGTCAGATGGCAATCACCCTCCTCCCTTCTTGTAGAGTAAAATATCTGTTTAAATCAATAGGCTCCTATTCCCCTTGCTGAATGTGGCTTTCAAGAATGACAGCATCTGTTCCATATTGCCCTTGCCCTTGTCAAACCCCAGCATGAAATAAAACAGAATGGTATGGAGTAGCTAGGTTTGTGTATGTAATACATACAGCACAAGTGTAAAGGATACGGGCCCTGGAAATCTTCATACAAAAAACAGAGCTAGTGGGAATATAAAATGAGAGTAATCAGACTGAATACAATTATAAAAAATTAAGGTTGATCAGAGTTTGCAGTCTCTAGGAAATGTCCCTTTGGAATATATAGAAGAACTTGGTTTTCCATAATTCAAAATACAGTAGATCAGAGGTCATTGAATGCTAGATTTTAAAAGAAAGTGATAAAATGTATGTGACATAAGCCATGCACCACCACAAATCCAAAATTTTTATTTATATATTGTTGTCTATATTTATGGTGTAAAACATATTTTGATATATGTGTACATGTTGCAATGATCAAAGCATTTTGATATATGTGTACATTGTGAAGTGATCAGATTGAGGGTAATTAGTATTCATATCCACTGAAACATTTTTTATTTCTTTGTGCTGAGTTTATCCAAAGTTCTCTGTAGTAGTTTAGAAGTCATTCCAATGCATTATTTATAGTTACACAGCCACAGAACTTAATTGTCCCCTCCAATATGTTTATTATGAACTATGTGATGATCAGAGTTTTATAGAGGAGCAGAAATCATAGGAGAGATGAATATCGGAGATTTTATTTTCGGGAATTGGGTCATGTGATTAGAGAGACTACATAAGTTGAAATATATAGAGCAGGTTAGAGGTCCAGAGAAGAGTTCTCAGTGTGGAGTCTAAAGTCGTTGATAGTACTTGGCAGATGGCATGTGTCAAGCCTTGAAGTTCAATAAGAAATAGTGCAAAGGGCCCTAGACAAGGAACCCAGAGATACTTGCTCTGCTACCAAACAGCCGGACTATTGTGGGCCAAACTCCCGCCACTCCCTTAATCTTCATCTATTTCTGTCCATAAAATAGACTCCCCTAGACTTCCTTCCACAGTGAAATAGTTCTACACATTCAATTCCACGTACATCTAAAGTTCTGTAATTCCAAAACTCAGGTTTGGAAGACAGCAAATAGCCCAGCTTAATGCACCTCCTGGCAATGCCTAAAAGTAGCTCCATGGTAGTAACAATTGTGACAAGTTTTAATTATCTTTAGCTAAATAATAATCTAAATGCCCCATTTTTCCAATTTGTTCATGCCATTCTCAATAGTAGATTTCATTAATGAGAACTCCGTCTGGCAACTCTTCATGGTTGCTAAGCACAGTACTGTTCTCCTCTACATAGACAGCAGAAGGAGAAATACTCAGCCTTGCGGTGTTCATAGTTTGTTAAATGGAGGCAATGGTAGGACCAGAAAGAAGTATTTAGCATTTCAGGTGAACATAAAAACAACCCTTGCAGACACAGACCTTTCCCTTGTTCGTGAATGTTTCGTTGTGAACTTTGAGCACTGTCTAGAAACTGGGATATGTTCAATATGTAGTGCATGTTGGATGGATATAGGAGTGACCTGAGAGAATTGTGAGGAGCATGGACTGAAGGAATGTCAGGACCATAAAGGCCAATCTTAGATCACAAAATTTTAGAGATACAATGAACCTTCAACATCAAAATATCCGTAGAAAAGTAGTCTGAATAGCATGATATTCATTTGCAAGGGATCATCACAGCAACAGAATCAGAAAATACTAATTACCAGTTAAAGTATTCCTGATCCACTAAATGAAATTTAAAAAAAAAAGCTGTGGACAAAGTCGTATTTTTTATCCCATTTTCCTGGCCCTTCTAAGTTAACAATAAATGTTTTACTTCAATTGCCAGGATATGGATCATTGAATTGAATTCCCAGTAAATAAAAATGAGATACATTGTCCTAAAAATTTACATTTTTCAGAGAGAAAAAACCAGAAGATGTCACAGATCCATAGCAGAGGACATTATTTAACCAGTTTTTGCATGTTTGTAGTATAATTGTCTGTCTGGGACATAATCATGATTGGGAAGCAGAGCAACACTCAGAAATTTTAGCTTAGTATGAGACACCATTTCCTGGGTGAGAGGGAACTTCCCTTGCTCCTGGTTCATGGAAGCTTGGACTGAATTAGTTTCTATGAACTACACTGCAAAGCCTGGAAAGCCATGGTAAATACTAGGCTTTCCTAATTTCCATTTATTCTGTATTTAATTAGATCCACTCTTTGTCTCTCATACTTCTGTACGAAAGTGAGAAGCTCAGTGTTAAGTGGATTTTCTGGTTTCCTTATTTAGTTTCATGTTGCTGAGCTATATTTGTTACTGTCTGAGAGATCATTTTTGTTGTGTAAATTTCTAAGGGCAAAATGGCACAGTGAAAGATGAGGCTTGATGCATGCTTACCTCATTTCGTGAAGTTTCTTGATTCACAAGCCTTGTTTTAGTATCAGTTATACTGAGACTATCAGAAAGCTTGTATTATACCCTTGTTGTTATTTCCAAGTATTTTGAGTCTATCTTCCTAGCATATCTACCACTCTTCCCTGCCCTTGGTTTCCCATCTGCAAACTGCAGAGAGGAAATACTATACACTAATTTAACAGACAGGTACTCTGCCTGGCATTTGACTAGGTGCTGGGGATATATCAAGATGTGAGAGCTACACTCTCGTCCTCTGCCTTTAAGAAAGCCACTGCTGCCAAATGAAGAAGAGTTCTGGGGATCTTACATAAGATTACGGCTGTAAAATTGTTCTGTGAGGTATAAGGCATGTTGAAAATGTTGGTTATGATTTGAATTTAGCAAGCTTGTTTCCTGCTCTGACATCAGCTGTACATAGTGTTTCTCTTCAGTTCCCGAGTCTTGGAAAACATTCCACTGATAACAGCTGGAAGAAGGGGATTGGATAGTGATAACAGGTTTCTGCTTGTCTTATACATCATACTTTCGTTCCCTATCAATTGTCACAACAGCACAAATGGGCTTGACCAATCATAATTCTCTCCATGTTCCAGACACAGAATCTGATATTCCATGACCTCGCCCCGTATCACAGAACTGATACGTAACAGAGCCAGAACTAGAACTCAGATCTCTTGACCCCTTAGGTCAGTGTTCTTTTCCCATAGCAAGCTTACTGATCAAGCAAAATCCGTTCCCAAAGTTCACCGCATGCTAATTAGGTTCCTGCAAACACAGACGTGAAACAAGCTGTGATCTTCTTGAAACATCTTAAACCTATCCAGTTTTTCTTCATCTGCTTGAGTTAAAGCACACAGCAGCTGTCAGAGACACAGAGCTGAATTCCTCTGTTTTGAATTTCTATGTTATCAGAAACCTTAGGAACTACTGGCAGGCAGTTGGATTACATGTACATTTCAAGAATCAAAGGTTTGCATTAGACAGCTACGTTGGGAAATTGGAATAATATTTTTGCATCATCCAAAGCTCTTTAGAGTGGATTAGAAATAAGAACCTACATCTTTCAATACAGGCTGAAACCGGAGGCCTCCTTGTTCTGCTGGATTTTGCTTTTTGACACATACCCTAATTTTCGAGCAAGTAGGTTCTGAGGAATTTCAACTTTGGACAAGAAGAGTTACTAGGACTTATGGCTTATTATAGACATTTTCCATTTGCAAGTAAACACCAAAGAATGAGATAATCTTCTTTTTTTATTAATTAATTTATTTAATTATTAAAGATTTCTGCCTCTTCCCCGCCACCACCTCCCATTCCCTCCCCCTCCCCCAATCAAGTCTTCCTCCCTCCTCAGCCCAAAGAGCAAGCAGGTTTCTCTGCCCTGTGGGAGGTCCAAGGACCACCCACCTCCATCCAGGTCTATTAAGGTGAGCATCCAAACTACCTGGGCTCCCACAAAGCCATTACGTGCAATAGGATCAAGAACCCATTGCCATTGTTCTTCAGTTCTCAGTAGTCCTCATTGTCCGTTATGTTCAGCAAGACCGGTTTTGTCCCATGCTTTTTCAGACCCCGGCCAGCTGGCCTTGGTGAGTTCCCGATAGAACATCCCCTTTGCCTCATAATCTTCTTGAACATACAAAATATGATTTTTTTCTCCAAAAAGAAGATTTCCTTTTAAAAATAGATTCTGGATGGGGCCATCTCCTTCATAAAGCAGGCATAATGACTAACTACCTGCTTGAGTGTTGAGGGCAAAGCTGCTTTATTACATGCCAGGCTCTCCACTCCCTCCTACAAACCCTTACACCAATACTAGTACACACTGGCAATTTTCTTTCACCCCCAATTCAAAAATCTTCAAGAAGATACACGTGCTGCTGAGATTTTCCAGGGCATGGACCATTTGCCAGTACTGTCATTTGACATCATATCCTGCCCAAGTCTTTGCATTACATTTTAGGTTCTCCAAGTACACTTTAACCCAGGAAACAAATACTACACACATTTTTGAACCATAATAATGTCAGCTAAAATAAACACAATGCTAAAAATATCAAGACATCAAATAGGCTCAGTCAAATTTCCTGTTAATAGGGTATGGAGTATAGAAGACAGGTAAAAAGGAATTATATTCCAAGCACAAAACTAATAGAATGTTTACAGGAACATTTTTTTTCATAAACTCTTTGTTTTAGCTGTGCATTGTGGTGCACACCTGTAATTATGACATTGATTAGGTGAAGGCCATGTAATGAGTTGGAGGCCTTTCTGAGCCATATAGTAAGTACAAGGTCAGCCTGGGGTACTTAGCAAGGCCCTGTCTCAGAACTCAAACATAAACAAAAGCAAGCCAACACACACAATAAAACACCCATTTTTCAGGAACAAAGGAAGGGTTAGCTGTGGAAAAGACTTTTGACTGGGATTGAGAAGCCAGGCTTACATTGCAGTTCAATTACTATGTTACTGTTCACCTAATTAGACAGCTATTTAATCCCTTAGAATGTGAGTTTCCATGTCAATGGCAAGAGATAAACAAGCTAGCTTTAACTAAATCACAATTATTATTTAAACATAATAAAATTATAACCCATATATACATATGTATACATATACATGTATAGCAACTGACAATCAAGGAGAAAACTAAAGAGGCATTAGAAAAAGTCCCAGTGTGAATCTATGATGTTGATAAGGTGACAGTACTCCCCAAATTGATCTATTGATTCAATGATTCAAGTCAAAATACTAACTGAATTCTTTGCAGAAATTGATAAGCTAATCTTAAAACTCAACATAGAAGAACAAAGCAAGACACAGCCTGGGCATAACAGGAAACAAGAAATTAGGTCTTTTAGAGTTAACTGGTGACTTAAAGAATAATATTTGGTTGTATTAAGAAAATCTGTTAAGAAAAATTAAAAGCCAATATTTTGCACTGTTGTACCCAGTACCACAAATATTGATTCATATGGGAATCATTGAAAATGTTAGTTAAAAATGGACTCTAGACCTGTTGTGGTAGCAAATAATCTTTAATTCCAGCGCTTAGGAAACAGAAGCAGGCCGATCTCTGTGAGTTCAAGGCTAACATGTTTATGTAAAACATTCCAGGCCAGTCTAGAACATAGTGAGACCTTATGTTAAAAAAAATGGGGAGGCGCTGGGCGGTGGTGGTGCACGCCTTTAATCCCAGCACTTGGGAGGCAGAGGCAGGTGGATCTCTGTGAGTTCGAGACCAGCCTGGTCTACAAGAGCTAGTTCCAGGACAGGCTCCAAAACCACAGAGAAACCCTGTCTCGAAACCCCCCCCCCCAAAAAAAAGAAAAAAAAAGAAAGAAAAAAAAATGGGGAGGCTTATATCAGACCTGCTCTATCAGATTTTGTGCACTCCATCCTTGCATGGCTTGGGTCCTGGAACCCTAACTAGAGGTGGTGGAGAAAAAGACAGAAGACCCACATACATCCAAGCTGGGGTCGGGTGGTCTGGGCTCTCAGATGGAGAAACCACAGCAACCTGGAAGCTCCATGTGTTTATCATATACAGTTGAACAGGAAGGCAGGGCTATTAGCTACAGATAAGAAGCAGGGAGGGTTATTATATACAGATGAACAAGGAGGCAGTGTTAGCTAATCTCAGTAGGAGCAGGCTCTGTAGGGGAGCAGTCATAAACATCTGGGGAAGAAAGCTAAAGTGGACATTTTCTGCGCACTATCAACATTCACCTTGATCAGAGGAAGGCTTTGCCCTCTCCTTGAGCCACACCTAGAAAGGATTTGCATCTCCATAAGGTTGGGGCCTACATACTTGACATGGGCATGCTCATGTCAACATAGCACATTCAGTCAGGACTTGCCCCTTACAGGGTGGGACTCAGGAATCTGCATTTTTAATAGATAAATTCATATACATGTTAATGTATGAAATCTGGTGAGCTAAGCTTTTGATTTCAACATTTAGATTCTAAGCACTGGGTACATGTTCTAAAAAACCAGATGTTTGAAACAGACAGATGATGGTGCTGGGTGCAGTAGTACATACACACTGGGATTATAGAGTCTCAGGACTCAGGAGGCTCTCATGAGAGTTCAAAGACAGCTTGGCATACACAGCAAAACCCTCTCTCTCTCTCTCTCTCTCTCTCTCTCACACACATACACACACACACACATACACACACACACACACACACACACACAGAGAGAGAGAGAGAGAGAGAGAGAGAGAGAGAGAGAGAGAGAGAGAGAGATGGGTATGATGGGCTCTTTCTGAGAGGAATTAAATCAGACCTTTTGTATGCCCACTATCTTTTTTTATCTGTTCATTAATTCCTTGATCACTGTCTTAACTGTGGTTGACAGTATAGTCGCAATTCCTTATCTTTTAGGATCTCCCGGGTTAGGAGAGCTACTGTACATAGCCTCAGTCTTTCACCTTGTGCCTTAAAATCTCACAACCCAGCCTCCTGCTGCTGCCCAAACCTTAGTGTAATGTCAAAGTACAGCGAGATTTCAGGTTGTTCAGAATAAGTCAAGTACTCTTAGGACTTTTGGGGTTCATTTCTATAGCTCTTTTATGCAGAAAAGTGGTGAGAGAGGGGGATGGGAGAAAGGGAAAGGAAGAGGAAAGGTAAAAGAGGCAGAGACAGGAGAGGAGAGGAGGAGTGGAGTTCAATCACCAAATATGGAAGATGGGCATCAGTGTTTTAGAATAAAAGCCACGTGCACCACACAGCATATTTGATATTACTGACAAACATCTTCCAGCCGCCATCTAACCCTTTCATTTTCATACCTATGGGTGATTGCTAGAGCAGGTGGAGGTGGCAGAAAGCTGGACCCAAGCAGCTCTATTTTGCCTTAGTTCACAACAGGAAGGGCCTTCGGTTCCTGCTTATCTTCTCCCACTCTAGCATAGTATTAGACCCCGAGACAAAGCTCAGATTGATGCGGGCCCCACCCCACCCTCCTTCTCCTGGCTTTCTTTCTATAAGTCATGCTTTTAGTGTTTGGAGTCTGGCAGCTGCGAGGCCTGGTTGCTAGGAAACAATTTCTCAGCACAAAGAGCCCTCAGCTGGGAAGGTCAGGGCTGTCAGTATGAAACAGCTGTACAGAATTTTTATTTGTCTTCCCCTTGTTTTGGTTAATCACAGGGCATGAAAGCAGAATCAAACTTTTCATAGAAATGAAAACTGCTGGAGAGTACCAGTTCAGCTGCTGCTGTTGCTTTGGCTTTTTTCTTTCTTTTTCTTTTTGCTGATATTCAAATCATAGCCTTTCTACTCTGGCTCTACACAGCCCAGGCAAGCTGAGCAGGCTAGAAGTGATGGCTGGAGGTGGAGGGGTCAGGTGTTCTTTAGCCTTTGACTGCCTGCCTGAGGCAGCAAAGGCACAGCTGAACTGTGAGCTGAGTTCACCCCTTTCTCATTAATTGGCCATTTCTTTAGGGTTTGAGCTGCAAAATGAAATCCTGCAAGACGCGTTTAGATGTTGAGATTCAAGCTGTGTGTGCTGACACACACCTATAATGGCAGGCTTTGTGAGGGTGGGGCAAAGATGCTGCTGAATTGGAAGCCAGTATGTGCCTGTTAGTGAGATCCTGTGTCAGAGAGGTTTATAAAAACAATGGGACATTCAAGTTAAACAGCAGCTTGTATTTTTATCCGATAAATACATCAACCCTAACCTGTGTGAAGTAAAATTGGTATGAGGTTTGTATAGAATTGGTACAAAATTAATACAAGTGGAGAAATGGATGATTCTAGGTTTGTTTCTTTTTTTTTTTATTGAGCGATATATTTTTCTCCAATCCCCTCCCTTCCTCCTCCCTCCTCTTCTACACTCTCCCATGATCCCCACGCTCCCAATTTACCCAGGAGTTCTTGTCTTTTTCTGCTTCCCATGTAGATTAGATTCTAGGTTTGTTTTGACGAGTATGATAGAAGCAGAAGTTAAGTACTGTAGCTGTAGCTTACTGATAGATTGTTTGCATTATGTCTGAGTCCCTGAGTTCAGTGTCCAGTGCTGATGAACACTGTAATTGAAGCCAGAAGGAAGTTTTTTGAGAACCACATAAAGAAAAGGCAAAATCCTTCTTTAATACTTTGGAAACAAGTATTCTAGTTATCCATCATATACTAGTATAGTGATTAAACTTAAATGTGCTACACTGTGAGAAACATGTAATTACAAATTAGGAAGGACAAATTATAGAACCAGATGGATGGATTCAATCAGCTGAGTGACATGGGACAGATTCTTGCTCTTCTAGGACTCAGTTACCTTTCCCAATCAATGAAATAGTGGTTTCTCAGATGTGTTTCCTCTTCCATCAACAGCATGAGCAAAGCTGGGGTTTTGTTACAAATGTAGCCCGATAGTCTGAGTGTTAGGATACACAGTCTATTTTTCACAACCATCCTGGTGATTTAAAGTAAACACATTTAAGAACCACCTAATGAGAGAACTGTGGAGATCACTGCTGTTCTCGCCTTCATTGGTTCCACTCAGTGATGCTTAGTCCCAGTGTTTGGTGGCTTATTTAAAAATGTCTTTGTCTTTTTATTACCATTCTCAGGGATTTGTTCCAAATTAGTTTGGGAGTAGGCTTTATGTAACAGCATAGAAATTTTTATTATATTTATACCTTCATAGCCCCTCTTATTTTCTGATATCCCCCGTTATCCTCAGGTAAGATATTCTAAGATACATGAAGATTTCTGTACAGTTCAACAAATCCTCTGACTACTACGTGCAGGTTTCATATCGCGACTAGACAAAAGATGGTGTTTAATGGGGGTGTTAGCGTGTAGAAAGAATTGGCTAAGGGTACATCTCATCTGCTTAAGTTGGTTTGATCTATAACTGACTTCAATTCTGGTTTTTCCTTTAAAAAACTAATTGTTTCCAAAAGTACATTCCCGTTTTCACTCTTGATTCTTCTTACAAGGTGATGCAAAAATCTCATCCCGCTGTGTTTATAAGTATCTTATTGCTAAAGGAAGGGAAGCTGATTCAAGAGGGGCAAATAATGGAGCTAATGACCACCCCAGCTTGCTTACCAAGGTAGCTGGCACTCAGTGTGCTGTCCATGGTGCTGAATGTGGTTGTTTGCGTTAAACATAGGAATCTGTGAAAAACACAGATAGGCAAAGGAAGAGATGCTGGATTGCCATAATAGTCTGTCCTTTTTCATTTCCCAAAGGAGACAACCTAATGAATTTGGTAATAAAATCATGCCACTTAGTCAAGATGGCCAGAGTAATTGTGCCTTTTATAGAGTACTGCCTTCCTTTGGAGATTTTTTATTGGAGTAGCAGGGAAACAATACTCATAGCTGGAGAAACTGTATTTTATTCTAACAAAGAGACTTTGATGTAAAGAGTGTACTTACTTAAGAGCAAAGGATCACAGTCCAAGTACCTCATGTCAATGTGAATGAATATGAAAGGAGAGTTTCAAAAGAAATCCAGCAAAAACAAGCCTAGTGTGGCACTCACAAATTGTTTTATCAAGCATTAGAGTCTTGCAATACCTTAGGTACTTATAGAAAACTTAGGCTATATTTTTTAAAATCCTTCTACTATTAAATAAGAGATTTACAGAGAATTGCAGAAATAGTACAGAAAAGATACTATTCTTAACAGTAATCCTTTATATAAGTATATACAAACGTGTGCACTCAGAAACAGGCCATTGACAATGGTACAGTTCACAGCTCTTATTAAGATACTACTTAGATTATGTACATTTATTTGTATTTTAATGTGTAAATATAGATTTTTTTAAAAAGATAAAGTCTTGCTATCTCCCCCAGAATGACTTGGAACTCACTATATAACCTTGTATGGCCTCATCCTCATGACAAGCCTCCCCTGTCTCAGCCTCCCAAGCACTAGGATTCTAAGCACACACAATCATAATTGACGAAAATAATTGTGAAATTAGGAGAGACAAAATGATAGTGTCACTATATCTTAGTGCCAGAGTCATTTGGTAGAAGTTGGACTCATTGCCAGCTCTCCTGTAGAAACTGGTCTTCTGTAAGAATGGTGGCCACCAGAGGGGATGTTATCTAAAATGACAGCGAGGGAGATCACTGGTTAATAGGTCACTTGGCCCCTTCCTTCCTCTTACCATCAATGCTATACGTGTATTACGTGTATTTTTCCACTGAGTGAGCACAATTGGAAGTGAAGTACCATTGGCACCAAAATAGGTGGTCAGCAACAGTCCACATATTCTCTAATTCCTGGGTTCTCTGTGAATATGTTAACCCAACATTTCTGAAAGCTACTCTAGGCTACGCTCAAATAGGCAGATGGATTCAGAGTACTAGTAGGGAATAGCCCAACCTTAACATGTCCTCCAGGACTGACCACTGGACTTTGGCTCTTTTCACCTATTTTAAGATCCTCAGCATTTTGATATTTTAATAACATTCCGAGTAAAGTTCTATATGTTTATAGTATGCAGTGTTGTCATGACACATAGGGCATATACTTTCAGACTTTGGTATGGTTTTATAGACTTTAAAGTTACTGTGTACTAGGAAAAGGACATACCTAGTCTTCTAAAGAACTTGGTTTGAATACAGCAGAAGAAGATAGAAGGAATACACTGCCAAATCAACTTAGAGTGTCATATGTAGGGATGTGTTGTGACCCTTCATAAGTTACTAAGTCTTTTAGAATCCCAGTGTTATCTGTAAAATATGCACAGTAATACTTAATGGATACTGTTTTTTAGTCATTTTGATATGCCAGCAATTGTTCCTAATTCACAGGATTCTTACGATTATTATATAGCACTACTGTAAAATACCTAGTGCATAGGAGATACTGAAAAAAAAATCAAATCTACCAGTCTATTTTTAAGCATTTCACTTCTGAAGAGACCTGAATTCATCTGGGACATGCAAGGTCATCAGGATCTTTTCATGGCCAGAATATGATTCTACCTAATGTTAGTGCTTAGCATGTCTAGCAAATATGTCCCAGAAACACACAGTTATCTTTGGAGAAAAGAGAAATGCCGCTACTGCTTGTATCAGCAAGCATGATGTTTATGTACTAACAACACTGAATGAAGACCAGAGCCATTTCTAAAATATGTGATCATATAGCTTGAAACATAAAATATACATACAGGCAAAATGTTATAAAGGTATAGGCTGCTCATTTTTGATAACTACTTATATAAACATCATTTATCTCTTCTGTGTAATTATAAATCAGGGAAGGGATTTCTTATGACTTAATCTTGATCCATCTTTTGTCCATCTATATATCTAGATGGAGTGACCAACTCCTCTACTAAGAGGATAATGATGGAAAGGCCAGTTTGACTGTGTTCTGACCATAAGTCCAGGAGCTGAAAATATGAAGTCATGACAATGATCCTATCTGGGGGTATTAACTCCATCGGTTCTGTGATAATGAAATATTGACTTCCCTAAGAGAACTATGTTTCATTGCATAGTGTTATCAACTTTCCTCGATTGAAAAGAATACTTTGATTGCTGACTACATCATAACCCTTGGCACTGAGTTTGCTAAATTGTCATCCATTTCCCTTCCTGTATAGAGGGATATGTAATAATTCTTTACGTGATTGAAAGGAGCCTGAAAATTTGGAGGGGCTGCTGAGTTGGAAGGTTGAGAGCGCCTATTTATTTTTGTCCTGCCTCTGTTGCTCACTTACTGAAGTGAGCACACAAAGCTTTGAAACTGATTTCCCAGTCATTGGTAGGTGGCTGATGGTGACAAAGGAAGTTCTGTTTTTTTTCCAGCTGTCACCATGCTTCCTTTTTATGGCTAAGCTCTAGAGTTTTCTACTCAATATTCACCTACTACTTCTTTTCTCAGAGCATGCCATTCTCTTCCCCATACCAACAAAGTAACATCATTCAACCTGTGAGGGCAGACTGATAGATTGAGTGAGCCATTAGGGGACACTGAGTGATAAGATGCTTCCACAGGAAGCTGCCTTTCTTAGGAAGAAATGGCCCCCGATGTGCATAAACAGCCACCTCAAACGGAGTACAGATAATTGTCCGACTTAGGATATTCATTAAGCAGACTGGTAGCATAATGTAGCCTGAGTGAGTCCCAGCCCTGCTCATTCTCTGGTACTGTGGAGATGTTAATCACGCTGCTCCTGGCAAGTCTGTCAGCACCAAAGCTGATGATGTAACCAGTTTTGCAGTAAGCCCTTTGTCTGAGTGACTGCCGCACAGCTGCTGGGGCAGAGCACCAGGGCGCTGAATGTGTTAATGGGGGAAGGTGCTTTTTCCACTTCTTCCTTCCAGGATGAGGTCGTCACTGAGTGCTTTGTGTGTCAGTTGGCACAACCATGCCAGTGAATGTATGGGTGGTGGATAGTCTTATTGTGGGGTTTCTCAACGTGATAATGGGATGGGAAATGTTGGGAATACAATAGTTCTAAAAGCTCAAATGATACAATTAGAATTTTTGCACTTCCCTGTGTGTAAAAGTTAACTATCACAAGGAATTCTAAACAAATATTGCATTCTAATTAATGATATTCCCACAAAAGTTTTAAAGGATGAAGTGTACTTATTAGGGTAATATGTTTTAATGTATCAAAAATAAGACAGATTGATAAAAGGGTAGCTAAATCAAAATATACAAAATGTTAATTGTAGAAATAAGTGAAATGTATTTCACTGTTTGTCTAAGAATTTTCATAAAGTGTTCAAAGAAATTAGAATCACCTTGAGCGAGTTTTGGTTTCTCATTTTGGTTTGTTTTAACATTACTGCCTGGAGGGTTAGTGCCTGGGGATCCTTCTAAATTTTAGAGTATGCCACAGCTGTAAGGTTTGTTTGTTTGCTTGTTCCTTTGCTTGTTTTTGAAGCTCCCCAGGTAACTTTAACATATACTGAAGGTTGAAAACAACTGCTAAGGTAAGTCCAGTTTTGGTGTATAAGATTGCTATAAATAATGAAACTTAGGCCTTTGTAACAAATTCTGGGTATTCAAAGCCAGGTCCTAATGAGTACCCCTGGGCTCCAAACAGGGAACTAACAGAAAAGGTCCTGACAGATCGAATAGCTTTGTAACTTTAATGAGTAATATGCATACAGAGGCTCCATTTTAAACCCTAAAGAACTGTCGATCCTAAAATCTTGGTAGCCAAAATTGAGAAATACTGCTATAGTCCTGTTTCTCTCAAACTGAAAAATACACAAGAGCCACACAGAAATTTTGTTAAAACAGATATTTAATTCAGGAACTGTAAGGTGAAGTCTAAAAGTTTGGCTCTTCCTGAAAAACCACTACACGATGCCCACGTTGTCAGTCTACAGATCTACACATTGAAGACACTAGACTTACCTTCTTTATATTTCTGACAAATTGTGACTATCTGAAATTTCTATCCTCTCTTGGATATACTCTATAGTCTCGAGGGGGGCTTAATAAATGGGTGAATATAGGTAAATGTGTTTCTTGTCATTAGTGGGGTCATTAAAGTCTGAAGCCAAACGCTAATGTCAATAAAAATTTCAGAAATTGAGCCTAACTAGAGAGATATTTTCTTCTGGGGTGTGTTTTGTGGGGCTAGAGCAATATTTTAAAGCAGAGTTTTTCACAAAGGCTATATGTGCCTACACTAGACTGAAACATGACTAATAAAAACCCAAAAAGCTAATAAAAAAATTGAGTTCAACCTGGTCTGAAAAGGAAAACAACCAGCCACTGGCTCTTACCTCTACCTCAGTCTGAAATGGCAATTTTGCCTCCAGGAATCTCAGAATGAGACTGTGCCTGAGAGCTGGGATTAAAGGTATACACCACTACTGCCTCGTATCTATGGCAAAGTAGTGTGGCTACTGAGATTAAAGGTGTGTGTCACTATTGCCTGGTCTGTGAGTCTGACCAGAGGGGCTATTTTACTCTCTGATCTTCAGGCAAGCTTTATTTATTAAGACACAAATGAATGCCATTTCACTAGATTAGTATAAGCAGTCTTATGTAGTTTCATATCCCTGGTTCCCAGCACAATGCCTGGCTTATAATAGATGCTTGAAATGTAGTTGCTGAACCAATTACAAAGAGGATGCTACAAGAGTAAAACTCAGGTATGCAGGAAAGTAAGAAACTGTTATTGATATGGTAAATCAAGAAAAGAATGCTTCAGCAACTCCCCACCTGAAACAATAGCTGTGAAATGGACCCATCAGTTGGAATTTAACTTTTCCTCAACCCTTGAATGGAAGCGGGAACAATTAAAATAGTTGTGTGTTCTTCCTCTTCCATGTTGTAAGTTAGAGAAATGCACAGCAAGCTGAGGTGATGGTGAGGGACATTTTGCTTGTTTTCTTTCTTTTGGGAAAAGGACAGAAGACCCAGACTCTGGGAGAAGAAACAGGATTGGTGAAGAGAGGGATCATCTAGCACTGCTGGCTTCTTTCCCCTGCTGTCAGCATCTTTTGACTCCCATCCTTTTCACTCCTGAAAGTGTATGCTAATAGATACGATTTGCTGGGTAGTAGCTCCATTTTGTAATTTATCATGACTTGGAAAGAAGAAAGTAACATATTTAGCGACCATCAGCATTTATATCTTGTGATGAATAGAGGTCCCAAAGATTAAGTTATGATGATTTGGCCAACCTGAATAAAAAAGAAAAGGCATGTCACTAAGGGAAGTAGGTGGAAAAATAAGACATTGGGAACTAACATGATAAACATATTCTAGTTGATTTTTCTCTAGGCTTTCCTTATGTGCATGGCCAGTGATTTCTGGGTGGAAAAATACAAACCGAGACAGAGTTTTCACTCAGGTAAACAATTATGACATTGACCACTGAAGAACTATTATATAGCACATTATGAAAATGTGTCACTTCTTTAGATTTCCCCTAATGCTAGAGATATGCAGGACAAAGGAGGACTGCAGAAGACAAAGGGAATGGGCATGTGGCAGAGTTATTACATATTGTGCTTCACAGCAAGGCATTATCTTTATTGAATGCCAACTGGAAACAGTCCAGCATTTGGCCAGAGACTGACCCTGGTACAATAAAATTCCAAATTTCAAGAAGGTATTGTGGGAGCTTTACTGCTTGAACTTGTCTTGCTTTTCAGAGGTGCATGGGTTATTTACAAGGCATAATGATATCTTGCAATACTCCCTTTTCTGCTAGGAAGAGATTTTATCAACTCTCTAGATTTTCACACCAGGGTCAGTCTCATTTGGTTCAATTTCATTATGTCTGTAGACTTCAAATAACCAGGGAACATCTTGTCAGGGAAAGGCCAGATGGGCAGACAGGGAAGTGATCCAGGCCCCGAGGAAATTAAGTGTTCAACCTGTCCTTGCTCTCCCACGGTGCCAGTACGTGAGCCAGACAGAAAGACAGACAGACATAAAGACAGACATTCAACCTACCTCAGAGCTGGGGAATCCAGGGCAGGGGAACACTGGGGGAGTCTGGGGAGCCAGAAATTCAAATTCCCATGTTGTTAGCTCACACAGTGAAATCTGATAACCACCCTCCCTGTGCTCTCAAAATGAACTCAGCCCCCTCCTTGAACTGGGAGTCTGAGCCACAGAACCTGACAGTACAATTAGCCCTCTCTGCACCTTCTGGGAGTGAGAGGCAAAGTGGAACATTGAGGACAGATTCACAGATAAGGGATGCATGGTCGATTTCAGTGTTCTAAATATGGGGTGTTATCACTGCTTTTACAGTTCATGGTTCTGAACAATTTCTCTGGGTAGTATGCCGTAAATAGATTTTAGACTGTTAAATTCTAGAGTCACATTTGCATCCCCCGCACCTAGGACAGCATTTGATATGTGGTGGTATTAAACATTCCCTTAAAGAGCAGATCTTACATCTGGTAGTTTGTTCCCAACCCTTATTGGATTTCTTGATTACTAGCTTTACTCTTTGACCCACGATCGAAACATTAGTCCACGGATGTCAAGAGAGATACTTGAGATTTACCGTTTAATAATTTTGGTAGTAAGGAGTCAGAGTTCACTACTAGATTGTGAAATCCCAAACCAACTGATTTAGAAAAGGAATCGTTAGGAAGAATTTGTTAAATTTAGGCCGAATATATATAGATGAGGATCTGAGGCAAACAAGAGATATCATATTGACATTATGTTTAAAAGCATGGGCTAGATTGTGGAAATTCATACCATGGCATGAAACTAATTATATTTTTAATCAATAATTCTTGATCAGAAATTATTTTGTCCAACCAATGAAATATAAAAATGTCTTCAGACATTATTGATTATCATGACTGTGAGTGTACTGCTGGCATGAGCAGATAGAGGCCTGGGATGCTGGTCAACATCCTACAGTGGTTTGGATGGCTGCCTGTAGCACAAAATTCACAAAATTAGCTGACCCCATAATGTCCAAAGTGCTATGGTGGAGAAGACTTGCAGTAAGCAAAGAAGCAAGATTCAAATTAGAGACAACAATTATAAAAATTACAGAGAAGAAAACAAGACTAGAAAAATAACACACCATAGCAACATCAATGGAAATATCTAGATGGCAGAATTATGCGTTTTTTTACCCTTTCTCTTATAACATTTCAAATATAACTAGGCTGCTTTTAAATTGAAAACAGTCACGTAAGTAATATGTGAATGTATATCCTGCTTATTAAGTGTTACACAGAAGATTGAAGGTCTTTTCCCCACTTGTACTCCCTTCCCAGAGGTAGCAGAATTGTGGTTTTGGCCTCTAGAAGCTTAATCCATATGTTTACACATATATTACGTGCAGCTATATACAAAATATGTAGAGTTTTTGCCAATCTTTAACAGCTGCATTGTACGTGCCTAGCTGAACGTACTTGCAAAGACATCCTAAAGTGGGCATGGGATGTAAAATTGCTGGCCCATAGAAAAGGCATATTTAAGATTTTGTCAGCTAATTCCCTTCCAAATCACCCACATATTTAATTTCTTGATAGCCTCACAACACTAGACTCTTATCTACCTTGTATACAATGGACAATCAGATAAAAATAGCATCTTGTTTTGGTTTTAGTTTGCAATTTTCTTGTGCTGACAGAGCTTAGATCCTCACGCATTTCTTGAATCTGTCACGTAGTCTCCATATGAATAGTGGTATTCACGTTTTGCTTGCATTTGTATTGTAATCCCCTTCTTGATCTTTTAGTAAAGAAGGAAAGAGCGAGTTTGCAAATCTCACGAGATAGATCCTGAGTCTATCTCAGACCAGTGACTCTTTCTTACCATTAATAAAAGCCCCAAACAAAAAAGCTATATTATGAACCTAAGTGCATTCCCACCACTTTTGTCTGCTTCTCTGGACTGATCCAGTATCTGGACACTGAGCAGCCAGCAGTTACTGCCAGTCAGATTCGCTTCAGCCACATACAAATGTGTTATGTGGTAACGCATAAAAGACCATGAAAGGCAGCGTGTGAACTGGATGGTATCTGTGGCCCGTGCAAATGGCAATTAGGACCATTAAATTTCACTTAATCTTCATTAAGGACATCTGTTGTCTAGCATGCATGAGAAAGTCAAATATGGGATTGGGTGATCATGACCTCTATAAGTAGTTTTATCCACTAGTTTTTCACCAAGTTAGGCATTAAGCTGAAAGCGATGTGACATAAAATATATAATATATAATAAATAGTGAACACAGACTAAAACTAGATAGAAACCTTCTTCAGGATGCTAGCATGAACCAGTTGTGCAAGCCTGCAGTCCCAGCACTTGAGCGGTGTAAGTAGGAATATCAGGAATGCAAAGTCATCTTTGCCTGCATAATAAGTACTAGGTAAAGTGGGTCATATGAAATGCTGACTCTACATAAACAGATCGATCGATCAATAGATAGATATTATGTTAATATATATCTTGTAAGGCTTGTAAGTTGGGTCCCTTCATGGGAAAGCTCTGAAGGGTGAACTAAAATTTGTCTTTGAAATCAGATATGCCTGAATTGGGCCATATAAAATCGAGCTTTCCTGGTCACCTCCATCTTCTTGGTTTATCGTATCCCACACCCTCAATACTCTTGGAGCTGTGTTATCTGCCACAGAATTGTGGATTTTATACATTTCAGATCTCTCCAAACTTGGTATCTGACCCTTGCTCTTTTCTATCTGCTTACATACCCCATTTTGCTTGTTCTCTGTTGTGAAAGGCAGAAGTGTCCATATTAGGTCCATAAGGAATATCAAAAAGGGAAGGGCTTCCTGCGCTCTAGCTGGAGTATACACAGGTTAGGTTTTTCCTGACCATTCACACGTATGCTGATGTTCTGCCTTTCTAATTGAGCAAGGGTTTTGTTGGCAGGGGTAGATGAGTAGACGAATGGTTCTTTTGTTATATGTACCAAGCACCTCACTTTCATAACCTTATGGGTTTTAGCTTGACATTTCTTTTATTGACTGTTTGGTCACAATCAGTTTTCACCATCAGTCTGTAAACAACATGGGAGGATGGACCACATCTTTTTTGCTTCTCAATATATTCCCATCACTTATCACAAATGTCTGTCGTATGCCAATGGTTAACTAGCATTTAGTCAAGAAATGATGTAAACAAACATTTACAGCTCCGAAGTTATGAGGACAGAGAAAAGTCAGACTCGCAGGCAAGGAAATTGGGGAAAGGCATCTGTGAGGAGTAGAGAGGCTCACCATCTCTCTACTCTTACCACAAAACTCATGCTGTGGCTCCACAGTCCACTTACTCCCCAAGCACAATCATCCCTCGACTCTGACTATAATACCATTTTTTAGGATATTTAGGAATGGCTGAAGGTGAAGGCTTCCTTCAACAGTGTACTATGTCCTCACTATTTTAAATCTGCTCTCTTCTCTAGGACAGGTACATTTGCAAGCACAAATCCATCTTGCTCCTTGGAGCCTAAGGATAGTGTACAAGCAAGTTGTGAAGCTGGATGGTAGGGAAGCGGAATGACTTGGGGAAAACATTTCTATTACATTTGAAACTTACACGTACTAGTACATTTATTGGATCACAATTGCCCTGAGAATCTACCAGGACACCATTCCTCTGACTCTCAAAGAAAATGGCATGGAAGGTGGAGAAGAGTAAGGGCTCTATAGAGAATTTGGGAATGGATCAAGTTATTGTTCAGAAGGATCTTGACTGAAGCATTGACTTAAGAAACCAGTAGCTGAAGTGATGATGTTTTCAACTCTTTCAAATCATCCTGTTTTATTTGTTTTTCAAACTGATTTCCACTCCCACCCTAGCTCTTCTACTGATTTCTTAATTCTTTTCTTGAATTTCTGCAAGGCCTTATCACTGTTGTTAACAGCAGAAATGGGATTCTAAGGAGTTGTGGAACCTTTCACGCATGGCTCAGGCTCTGATGTCCAGGAACAGGAGCCAAAACCTCGAATGCTTTAACCATATCAGCTCCACAGTTGCCACTAATCCGAACAGTGCTTATTCCCAGAGCCAGCAATTTCCAATGAGACCATGCTAATCTCATCAACTCAGAAGCTGGATAAAGCAGTTGGCTTGAGTATTACTAATTTCATTTTCATGCTTAATGTTTGCCATCATTCACTGAGCGACAAGAGCAAGTCAGCTATGATAAGGGCAAACTCTGCCTTCGCATTGTGCATTGTAGCCGTAAATTTTACCATAAATGAAATGTATCGATGATTTAAAGCCAGTTACAGAGGAAACAAGACACTGCAAATGAGCTTGTGATGGAGGATAACTTGGTTATTTGCTTAGTTGGCTATTTGGATTGGTTTATTTTTCACAGTTTACAAGGAGATAGTTCCCCACAGACCTGCATATTAGATTTATAGTACCACTTTAGGAGTTCAATGCAGTTTGATTTCATCAACCTTCATATGTACTGAAGGAGAATGATGTTTTTTTTTCTAGAAGCATGGAATATTTTAAGGCACAAGAGTAAATTTTATGGGCCCATCTAGTCTCACCTACCATGAAAATCAAAATCGCCATAAATTGTTACCATCTTTAAAGATATAAAGATATTATTTTTTATTATCTTTAAAAAACACACACAATAATATCAAGTTTGGGAAACTCTACACATAAAGAGATGCAAAAGTATATCTTCTTAGAGTCATGTAGCTTATTATTCTGTGGTCTACTTTTGTTGACTTAAAATCTGTTCTGAAATTTTTCTTTCCAGTATTTCTAGATCACCTTTCCGGAGATCAAATGAGCAATGCAAATCCTCTTATGGATCTCCCTTTAGATATTTGGGTATGCTTCTGATGGTTATTTTCTAAGTCCCATTTTCTGTTTTCCAAAACAAAGAACCTAAATCTATGGTATGAATATTCCCACATTATTTTCCACTGTAGTTATATTTCCCTAAACACACTCAACTTTGTGAATGGCCCTCCTAACACATAGTGTCTGATTAGAAGACTGTTGGGGAATACATAGAAATTGATTTTATTAATCTGCCCACATTGTACCTTCAAGTCCAAGATTTCAATGTTGAACTAACAATTATTCATTGCAATAGAGTACTTTTAAAGAAAGATTTATTTATTATGAATACAGTGTCCCATCTGCATGTATCCCTGCAGGCCAGAACAAGCTGCCAGGTCTCATTATATGAGCCACCATGTAGTTGCTGAGAACTGAACTCAGGACCTCTGGAAGAGCAGCCAGTGCTCTTAACCTCTGACCCATCTCTCCAGCCCCTGCAATAGAGTACTTTAAAAATGAGATCTTAGCAAGAATTCCAGTTCTTAAAGTGACTGAGAGTAGGACTTTCCTCACTGAAATGAAGAGGATGATAAATGATAGAATATTCATTTTAGCTTCCTTCTTGCCCCACAAAGTAGCCCAAAAGGAATCTTAAGTGTTTGGAGAACATAGGTTGTAAAACATTAACAGAGTTCCATTTCTTTAGAGTTTACCTCAGGGAGGCAAAATAGCACACCCAGGCCATCCTGTTACTAACTCGAATAGATGGAATCGAAGTTTGCTTTCCTTGTTCCCATCTCAGAGTCCTTTTTCCTCTTACATATGTCCGTATACTACGGCTCCCCTCACTGTCAGCCTTCCATTTTGACGGTTCCTATTAACCTGAAGATAGGCTAGCTCCCAAGAGCTGCTGTTTTAGTTCATCTTATGCAATTGAATTTTCAAAATGTAAATATGGAAATTGTATATTTATTAAGTATATCCAGTATAATGCCGCCCTGAATTGAAAATGACAGTGTGCATCTTTTACTTTGTTCCATCTGTCCTGTCTTTGTAAAACTTTCTAAATCTGATTTGGTCATCTAACATCAATCATCTGATTGATTTTGTTTCTTTTGGCAGCTGTTCAATTACAGGTAATTCATTGTACTAAAATGACTTACTTTGCAAACAAATATGTAATCAAGATATGATTTTTTTTCCCAGAAACTTCCGTCTTTTATTTCATGGCATTTCTTCATCTGGTGAATGCATCCTCCACTCTTGAAATCCATTTCCAATGTCACTTAATTTGTGAAACATATCTAAGCTTCTAGTTCCTATTCTTAAAACAAAGCACACAGGTCCCATTTCTATACTAAAACAGAAGTATAACACCTAGAAAAACTTCCTCTACTATACTGTAAATTCTTTAAGTGTCTTCTCCATTCACTATACTCTTAGGATCTGAGATGGTGAAGCAAACAGACTGTTCAGAAAAATTGTGACATAGGGTGGGAACTTAGCATGAAAGAATGAACTCAGGGGGAGGTATTTTGCTAGAGCATGATCAGTAGTAATAAAAATGTATTTCTCAATGGACTCCCTACCACCCCCCCCCCCGGCTCAGCCAGATGTCATTTTTACCAAAAGAAAAGTTTGCCAGGTATGCCTTGCATTAATCCTTGTTTGTATCCACCACCAAAAATTTCTAATGAGTGCTGAAAAATTGTGCTTTAAAGACCACTTTCTATCCTTTCTGGCATTAGCATCAAGTTGATTATTGATTTATAATTTCTAATACATACTTTTTCTATTTTGCAAAAATTAGGACAATATTTCCTTGTCTTTAGCCTTTTGGCTTCTCTTCCATTTTCCAAGAACTTTCCAGGTGGTGGTGAGTCATTTGGAGAAAATGGCCTCTTTCACTTGGACCTTTCACCAGCATTGTTTGTAATGGTCAGGGGCCATGACTAGGGGAGCTGTTTCTTGGAAAAAGTATATTTGAATTGGGCAAATCAGAGGCTGAAAGTCAGGATGGCTAATAAATGTGTTATTGACAGAGGCCTGGCTTAAAAAGTGAGCCAAGTCTAGGAAAACAGTTTTCTCTGAACTGTGGTCCAACAAGAATTTCTGATGGCCATCCTGTCTTTTTTCCCTTCCCATTATTTTGGCTCTGTATTCTCCCCATTGCTGTACTTTGATTCCTCTGAACTGAACTTGGATGGCGAGAGCATCAGCACAAAAGGGACCATAAAAATGCACAGCTGTCTTAGAATTTCCAATTAGGTCCTAGGTTAGGAGCTGTTCATGACCAAGATAATAAGCAAAACAGGAAATGATTTCAAGAAATAAAGTGTACTGATAATCCATTTAGGATACACATCTGTATGTCCTAAATACACATATATTTATATTTTTATTATATATATACACACACATACACATAAAAAAGAGGAGGCATCCACTACCTCAAAGTGAAATCCTAAAAACATGTTTCTTTGAGAACCTACTATGCATCCTGTCCTGTATTAAATATTAAGAGGATATAGAGGCATTATATTAATAAACATGTTGCAACACTTAAAATATTTTCTACCTTAGTAAAAGAATGACAGATTAATTTTTCAAACATTTTCTTTAAGAACACTTGAAACCAAAATCCAAGTGAATATTTTAAAAGGCCTCCAGTGACTGGAAAAACGAAATCCATCCAAACTGTGTTGCAACCATGTGCCAGTTAAATGACCCTTGATCTACTGTAAATGTGAAGAAAATGAAATAGAGAAGCTGCAGTTTGTCCTCTGACCCAATGCAATAGGCCTGATTGTTACTGAGACTGCGAAATTACATTATACATATCCAGTCTCCCTGAGGTTCTTGGCCCTTCAACATGGAACTTACCACTTATTTGGGTAAGTCCTGCAGTGAGAAGGAGGGCTGCGATCCTCTAAAGGGCTGATCTGCTTCTATAAACCTGGAAGCTGGACTCCTGATCCTAGCAGCCTATTCGAAGGGGCAAATGCAAACAACACTCCTTTGCTCAAAGTGGAAAGGTTTGAGTTGAGTGCCTTCCAGGCAATCACACTGGTGGCCATTTTATGAAGTTTATTTCTGTCTTGTACACATCCCTCAATTTGCATTCCTGCTGAAACTTGCCACTAGGTCTGCTTCCCTGTGTGGGAGGTAGAATGGATTTAGAGGGTAGAAAAGAAAGGCCCCTTTGTGAGGGCAGGGTGGGGGGAGTGAACCAAGAATACAGAACTTTCGCTTAGCGTCACTGTTCGGTGGCTTCAGTCAAACATTTTGTCCCTTTGCCTCTTTGAACGTTGTTGGAGAGACTCTTTTACTAATGACCTTAGACTTTGTTCCTCAAGCATTTTATTTTTTTTCTCTGAGCTTAAATGAATTTGGCTCATTAGATTGAAAGAACATGAAGACTATCGAAGAGAAGTGGAACTGTTCTAAAGGTGGCTTACAAGCAAAGAGTGAATTGTAAAACAATCTTTGCTGCACAATATATTTTACCCAATTTTAGGGACATGAGATGTCTGCTATTATAATTTTATTACATCAGGTTCTGATCTTCTCTGGGGTCTGCATCCTGTCCAGTGTTGTGAGATTACTTAGAGAGAACTAAGACTGAACACTCCAGCATGAATGAGCTTATTTATCAGAATTCTGCATCCAGCTAACCCTTTCCCAGCATCGAGTCCTTGGTTATTGTCAATGCATTGGGCCTATATGACTCTCCCCTTAATGATGATGAATTTAATTATGTACACAATCTTAAAAGGCTCCAAAGCAACTGGTTTGAGTCACAACTTGGAATAGCCAAGTAATTTGGATGATTGTATAAACAGTGTCCAAACTTTAATTTTTGGAAGATTAAATGTAGATTATACACAAGAAGAGAATTAAAGTGTAAAAGGAGCAGGTCAAGTGAAAACAATGTACCAGAAGCTGTGCTCCTTAGTTGCCAGGAAGCACATCTTTCTTCATTCTCTCCTAATAGTTGCCATAGCGAGTGAAGCATTGTGAGCACTCAATGAAATTTATTCAATAAGTGAACCAATTGAGAGTACATGTTTTGTCTATGTGATTAATTCTGAAGTGTGTTAGTAATTCAGGGAGGTCCTTATTGGCAGCCTTTTCTTAAAATAATAGTTTTTAAAAGTACTACTAGGTAGGTAAGTCAGGCGCTGCACAGGGACAAGGAGACAGACAGTAGATCAGAAAGTAGATCTCTCTTCCATTTCTTCCTCCCTTTCCCAGTGCCTCTAAAATGGGATTCACCTTACCTGCTCCGCTTGATGACTGTGATTCCATGCGTGTGTTTTGTGAAGCAACTATAATAATTTGTCATGACAGCTGGGGAGCCTATGAGTGACAGTTGTGTGGCTGGGGCAGTCTGTGGGACCACTGGCAGCGAGAACAGGATTTATCCCTAGTGCATGAACTGGCTTTTTGTAACTCATTCACTATGGAGGGATACCTTGCTCAGCCTAGATACGTGGGTGGGGGGGCTTTGTCCTGCGTCAAAAGATGAGACAGTCTTTGTTGACTCCTCAACTGGGATTTTTATATAAAATAAAATTGTTTTAAAAATAAAAAACAATATTTTTATGAAGTACTGATGGTTTTCAAGGTACAGCCATAGGTAATATCTCTTCATGTTTTAATCTGAAGAACAAAAATAAAAACCATAGTTAGTTAAAGTGCATTTGCATCACTTATGATCCAGGCTCAATGCAATTACCAACCCCAAGCCCTAATGGCCTCTCGGAACAGAACGAGTAAAGTAGGAGAGTAGTAAATCCATGGACTTTAGAATGATGCCTAGACTAGAGGACTTCCAAAGCTAGAGGTCTAGGCAGGCTGAGTCGTTAACTAACAAAGCAGTTGGAAACTAGGAAATAAGCTTCTATTAGGCTTGAAGTAAGCCCGGGGGTCAAAGGGCACCTCACACCAGTCAGTAGGAACAGCTGGAAGGAGATGCCCTATGAAGTGCAGTGTGCTACATTTAGTGGTGCGTACAGCTTTCACACAGTAAATGTCAAATAGCGTACCCCCAAGTTATTACAAGCAAAATGCTCTCCAAATGCTGCGCAATGTCACTGCTCTAGAAGCTTTAAATTTTGAAAAATGATTGTTCTGGAATCTTTTAGCATTCACCATTTTCTAGATCATTCTCCAAGCAGTGATCATAGAATATTGAGTAGAGATACCTGACATCTCTTTAATCCTAAATGTTCTCCCACATTTGGCTCATCACTTCCTTTAAGGTTAATGGAACTGCCAGAATGTCCTCAAATCCCACTCAAGTACAAACTGAAGTATCCTTCTGCTCCGGGTTTTCAGTTTGAACAATATACAGTTGATAATTCAATTGAAGACAATTATGAACATTCTTTTGCTTCTGGTAACTGTATTCTAAAACAGTATGAGTACACTCTGTATTCTTGTTGCTTATCTGTTATTTCTTCATTTCCCTTTCTTCAACCACATCCTTTGTATTGGAAGTTAATAGATGAAATGACATATACAAGGGCCAGGGAAGAAGAAGGGGCAAAGAAACTTTGGCTAGGGTAGTTTAGTGACTATATAAACTGTGGCTGAATATAGAAAGGAAGGAATTGTCATAGCCTGAAATACAGAAGACGTGGAATAGCACACTTGTAACAATATTACTATTGCTTGCGTGCTAGTCACACCCGTTCTCTGTTTCAGGATACAAGACGTCCTTCCTCTTTCCTAGGGTACATAGTACATGCATGCTCCAAGTCTCCCCCCACCCAGGCACACTCAACCATGTTCTTAACTGCTGTATGACCTTGTCAGCTGACCATAACGAGTAGCTCCCTTGTCTTTTTTATTACAGTAGTGCTCGGCCAGCTGAGCATAGGCGGGGAGGAGAAAAGTGAGTGAAATTGGGATGTCTATTGCCTAGCACCCTGCCTGAGAAATCACTAACTGTCTATCCTAAGGGTCACGACTCCTGTCAGGGAGTCCTCTTCATATAACTCATTCACTTCTCCCTGGGTTCTGGCAGCTGCTCCTTTTCCTTTAGGCCTAAGGCACCTAATGGACACCCCTGACAGAAAATCCTATCAGATTCCTTGACTGGATTCTCCCTCGACGTTTTAGGGCAGGGAGAGGAAAATACAAAGTCACAAAGCAGAAGGTAAATGCGTGAGAAAATGCTGTAGGTTTGTGGCCAATTTATGCTGTCTGATCACGTCGACAAAAAGTTCCTAAAGGCTTTCTCAGAACATTTATGATAGTGCTGTGTACCCTTTACCAACTGAACAGTCTTGCTTTTTGTTCTATCTGCAATCAGCCATGAGAAACGGTTTAGGGACCGTGGCTCTCCTGCCCACTCACTCGTGCAAAGTTAGTGTCCTTGTTAAACTCCAGCAACCTGGGGGTGGGGCAATAGCCTGAGGCACATTCAGGTCTCTGCATCGTTGTAAATCAGTTTGCACTCCTTTGCTTCCCTTGGACTTAGTTTTCACAGAATGAGCTTATATCCTTTGGCTTCTCTTGGAATCGTCTCAGGAAGCCTGGGAAGGGGGGGTACAGTTAAGCCTCTGGGATTCCACAACAGCTGCCAGCATTCTGGCGAAAGTGTATCTGCTCATTAACTGTGTCCAAGCTGGAATGTTTCATCCTGTCAGAGCTAGAAATGTCCTCGGAAATCAACCAGTCCAGAGGACTCTCAGAATCTCTAGACGGCCTTCAGACACATTCCTAACTGCCCTTCCTCCCAGCACCTCCCCATTTCTATTGAAACTTAGCTATCTAGGTACACATTTTTATCTCCTGGGGAGAAGACGTAGCTTTTGCCAAACTCTCCAATGAACTCATGACACAAAGATAGCATAAACCTTGAAGGACCAGCATCACTGCTTTCCAACAGAAGAAGCTAGGCCCAGGAAGAAAGCAGGGAGGCAGTGGCAAATTTTATCTTTCAACAGGGACAGTGGCTTTATTTTTGAAGCATACATTTTTTTTTCTTTTGCTCTAGTAGAATCTACAGCTATGACTTTACCCTGCTGTGCACATAGCAGGCACCAGATAACCGTTACACACAATAGACCACAGCAATAGGCCCTACACATGCATTCTCGCATTTTAATTCACCTTACTAAACTGAACCTGAAACTGTGGAGGGCCCAGGGCCAATCTCCGAGTTTAATGGTGCCAAGGGATCAGGCAGGGTTTTTCCACCCCAGTTCTCTCTGATGAATGGAGGTCTGTCCCGTCCCTGTTTCTCTGAGCCAACTTGTCCCCAGGGCCCCGTGGTAAGGCAGGTGTCAGTCCTGAGCATGGACTCCAGCACCTCTGCAGCTGCTCTCATCTCGTCCACGGGAGCGGATAGAAACTGTTGGGGAAATGGCAAAAGAAAACTAAGGAAAAAAACACCCCTCAATACCGACGGGTTGCCAGGCTTCCAAGGGGCTGCCATCACCTAAGATCTGATTATTAAATCATAAACCACTTCCTGGCAACATACAGTAGAATGTCCTGTTTCTTCCTGTCTCCTCCTTGTGCTTCCTTTTTCTTAAAGCGGTGCTGTCCTGTGAATTTCCCTACCAAGGGCTTCCCTGTTGGGTCTATAAAGAGCCTTTGCTGTATGCTTTAGGTACTCTGAGTGGAATAAGTTATATCAAGTTCTGCTGTAAGCTGTGTCACTAACGAGAAATGTGATCTGTAAAAATCACTTAACCTCGATGGCCCTTTTTGTTTTATTTAGTAGAGACACTAATGAGCCAAATGAGGTAATGGAAGCGGCAAGTGTCGCTTGACAAACGTAAATCAGCAAAGGTTACAGAGAGTGACTGTGGCCTTTCATCATGCAAAGGCAACTACTAGAAAGCCTGAAAAGGGGATAAATTCAAGTGTCAATATTTCAACTGAATCCTGACTTTCTAGATTTCAGTCTTGAGGAAATTCAAGAAGAGGATAGACAGAGTTACTGTTGGCTTTTAGGCTAAGACCAGTGGAAAGACCAGTTGACTTTAAACACGACATATTCCTAAAGTTTCTTTTGGTATTTTACCACCTGACTACCTATGATTTTTTTTTGTTTTTGAGAACTCGTCACTCTCTATCAGTCGAAGAGTGAGTGAGATTTACTATGCTTTAGTGTAGGAACATCAGAGTCACTCACACAGCTTGGCTTCTTGCTATAGGAACAAGTAATTCACCACAGAAGGGTTGGCTATTCCCAGAGGATGATACAAATGGGGGGAAAGGGTGTCAATTTCCACCTCCACAATCAGCCATCAAGATTATTTCCTGGGGCCATGAGATGGGTAACAAAGTCAAACTTACCATGAGGTAAAATAAAGTAAATACGAGACATGGACAATGTTCTCAAGATATAGTTGAAGGGTGGAGAAAGGAAACCAATCCACCAAGGTGTGAGCTGCTTAAAGGGAATGCCTTTCATTGAGAAAAGGATCATATTATTTTTAAACAAATGGTTGGAAAACCAACCCCGAAGTTGATTTAAAAAAAATTCCAATCTTTATGGCATACAACTTTCTCCAAACTAAGCTCCCTTAGGATCCCGAATGATTTAGTTCAACCAGCTATAAACTCACTATAAAATATACTAAACACATAAACAAATCACCACAAGGAAAAAGAGGAAGAAAATATTTAGACTCCACATGTTTCTGTCACTGGAACTATTAGTGACTCAGCGTCAGTGACTTTCTTATGAATTGGCTAAAGAAATCAAACCAAACATTCAGGTGGAATACGAAAAAGAGCATATCAAGTGAGGAGAATTCCAGAAGCTACCAAGGGAAAGTGCTGCGGGCAGTCAGGTTCACCTGATTACTATTGTTACTAGCTCTTAAATGAGGCTAGAAAGGGGATCGGGATGTGACAATAGTCAAGTTGCTGTTGATCTTGGAAAGAGCAGCCTTGTTGGAGCTCGGGATGTAGATGGAATCCTCACTACATTAGGATGGATGGAGATTAGAGTTGTGGAAAAGAATATAACATAGAATAAATGCTGAAAGGTTTTCAATTTACTTTTTATTAGCATACAGCCATGGTGCAAAGTGAGGAGTTACAACATAATATTTTCATGTGTGTGTTTAATGTTCTTGGGCCATATTCAACTACTATGACCATCTCTTGTCTCCTCTCCCAATAATTCTTTACTGAACAATTTCCTTTTCCCAAATAGTCTCCCTCCTAGAAAGATTTCAAAAACAGTAAAAATAATTTGTAGAAATACAAGTATCATTGTTTTTATTTCCTCAAAGGCTTTAGAGAAGTGTGGGTATTGAGTAAAGAGATCTGTGCCAAAAAATGGGCACCTTAGAATTAAGGAGCTCTTTGCCCAGGCCAAAAAAAAAAATGTTATTATGAAAATCCGCAAGCAAAACTTCAAGATAACTCCAAGAAAAAGAGTTTGATAGGGTCACCTAGAAATATTACACAGCTTAAGAAGCCAAGTCAGTGTCAGCCTCTGACTGGAGCTAGTCCAGAGCTGGCAGGCAGAGAATGTTCCAGAATGAAAGTGGCAGCAACTTCTAGAAAGCCTCACTGGTAATGTTTACCGAATCTTTCATTAACTCACTTTGCAAAGCTTGCCAGCCACTCTCTATGGCCAGGGCACATTGTTGGCAAGACTAAGAAATCAATGTGGTTTGTCTGCTTTGCCACAGGGGCTCCCTTTTCCTCACCACCAGGACCAGCCCTCCTCATAGACACTCTTTGCCCTTCCCTTCACCCTGAATTCTACAAGAAGGCAATTAATTGGGTGTTTTGTCTGTGCAGTAGGTTAGGATATGGATTGGGGCTATTGTGTTGTGCAGCTTTTGGGGAGGGGTAAAACCAATTGCTATAGCCAATAAGACGGAGCTCTGCTTCTCTAAAGCTGTTAAGAGAATATCATGCTCCTGCCTCTCAGCTTTTGTTCACACAGCAACCTGTGCCTAGACCACCTCCTGTTTCCATTAGCCTATATCCCAGCTATGTTTCCAGACTCAGTTTGAGTTTTCTTCCCTGTGAAGTCTTCCTCAGATCTCTGTATAAAACATTTTTATTGTCATATAACCATTAATGGGTTTCATAAACACGTTGTATTCAAGCTTATCATGTATTTCCCCATATTTGTCTCCTCTATGCCCCCATTTGTCCCACTCTTTGTTCCAGAGTGTCTCACTTTCACTTTCATGTCATGTATTTAAATGATTTTGTGAGGTCACAGTGATCTTTATTTTCATTGTCTTCTTTGTCTTCATGCTTCCTCTTGCTCTTTGTGCCTCTGCAGCAGTGCTAACAAAAGCCTGCATTGTATTCTAATTATTTGTGTAGTTCACACGTACTTATTACATTGTCAGTTGTGAAGGCACAGGCTTTTGTTGTTCGCTTTTGTATTTCTTAAGCAGCCTCTTTGCTTTAGAAAGTACATAGTGATCAATATGGGGGGAGCTGAGCTTTCACAAAAACAAATTACACATGTCAAATGTGAGTCTCACCGATTTATAAATACTTCGGAAGAACATTTATTTCTGAAGGATTAGTCAAATGAATTATGGGATATAGTAGCAGCAGGCATATGCAAAAATGACCACTATCTGTAATATGTGGTCGGAGAATCCAATCAAGCCTAAATCAAGTCCCAGTGAATTTTCCATTTGCAGTAATAGACTCAAACTACTTATATACAGAGATCTGTTGCCTCCATTTGTCCACTTGTCCTTTGACATTTAAGACACTGGACCATCCAAATAATGTATTGTTCATACTAATGTACAGTCGCACTGGCGTCCCTCTACTACTTGCTTTTTTAAAATGAAGAGCACTGAGGTAATGGTTAAGTGTTAATCTCAGTTAATTCTTATTGATTTTGTGGTGGTAGTTGAGTAATTATAAAGACGGGTGTCATGCCTATGTGTTCTCTCCTCTGCCTTAAATACTCAAGTATGACTCATACTCAAGCTGATGTCAGCAAGACCTTTATTCTTTGAGAATCCTGTGGCATTTCAGGGAGTAGTCCTTTGTTGTCACTTTGTTCTAAAAAGATTGCTTCAGAAAGCTAGTTAGAAAATTATGCATTTGAAGTGTAAGCCAAGATAGACTTGGTGTCATTGTTACCATAAAATGTTTAACAGGCATTATTTCATTTGAGATTTGTTTCTTATGTCCCATTATTATTACCTTTTTTTTTTCTTTCCTTTCTCTTCTTCTTAAAATTCATTCTTTTCCTTGTCCTTGTTTTCCACCATGTACTCAGTTTTCACTAAAGGGAGAAGTTTTTCTTGTCCATGGATTAAAAATATGGTTAACAACAAAACTTCATTTTTCAAAATGACAGTCTAATGTATATTGGACTCTCTAGTCTCCCAGGAGTTTTAGAATTATAGCAAGTCATGTTCTTTCAGGCACATAAATTATTTTGTCCTGAACTGAAGCAGGATGCCAGAGTGCTAGTCCCAACTCCTTCATGAGCCAATTTTGAAACCTTGGGAAGTTTTGATTCTTTGTGCCTTGTGATTTTCATTTTTTAAGATGGAAATGGTTCTATTTTCTCATCGTGTAACAAAGATGGGGGCTGCTGTGTCTCAGCATCAAAAGTATTTGGAAAAGCTGGGTATCCACATACACAAGATGTGTTTGTCCACATTTTGAAGCCAGTAAAATAGGGAGCAGGATCACATAAGAAACCTGATGCTGAACAGCTGTATTGCAACATGAATGTGTTTGAAGCCAGAACACCATTGCGAGTTTGTCAAAAAAGCATAAGGAACATTGCCTTTCTTATAAGATCCCCAAAGGGAGGACTAGTCTAAAGCTTTTTGCACAGCCTGAGGAACAGGAGAGTCTGGGGTTTGGCAGAGGATGGGTAGTTGTAACTGCAAGTACTCTAACAATCTGTACTGGGTTCTTATCCTAGAATAAGATATCATGACACGTGACTGAGATAAAAAAATCACCCATTAAATATTAAGTTTTTTAACATTTACGATAACTCCATGAAAAACAATGTATGAATCTATAGACAGTTCTTTTTTCTTCTTCTTAAATTTCTGCTTTAGTTACCTTTCAAAGTCTCCAAATGTTAATAATATCTGTTCTCACGCACAACTGATTTCTTCTTTCTATTTTTATATCCATTAACCCCCCTGAACAGTTCTTCACTCTCTCTTCTTTGTATGTAGTCTAAACAGATACAACTGAAACTAAATTATTATTAGGCCATAAACTCTTCATCAGGATTTACAATGAAATCCAGAGATGGGGGGGGTGAGTCTGGCCTATGGTACAGTGGGAAGGATTAGATAAGTGTCCATGAAAGCCAAATCAGGCCTTGAAAGAACTTACTAATTCCTAGAGATGACCAGGGAAGTTCAAGGGTAAGGCACTCCTCATTCAAACAAAAATGAAGGCAAGGTCAGTCCCAATCAAGACAACAATACAGACCTGCTTAGTGTCTGAAAGTTAAAATATCCAGATTGTGTTGATTCAGTGTCCAAGACATTAGCAGGAGGTCTGAAGTAGAGCTCATAACTAAGCTCTTTTATTGGAACTTAGTTCCAGACCACCACATGCAGAATGCTTCTTGAACTAATCTTGTCAACCAGAGACTGAGTCCCTTGGATATGCTTGTTAATCAATAGCTTCCATGACACCTATAGGTTCTCTTGTCCTTGAAGCTAAGTTGAAATGTGCTGTTTCAGTGTGTGTCAATCCATCAGACTGTGAGCTCTGTCATGTGATATCTGTGAGTCTTAGTCTCCTGCCCATCAGTTCCTAAGGTCTATGTAAATGCTCACCATACTGGATGGTGAAAGGCACATTAGATTAAATGTTTGCTTAGATTTATTGCTCTTTTTTTTTCACCTAGGTAATTTACTTATTTCTGGGTCCAGGCTTCTCACCTCTAAAATAGTGAATGCCATAGCGTTTTCAGAGTCTCAAATGAGATGACAGATTCGGAAGTACTCAGGTCAATCTATAGCCTATCTCAGAGTAAGGATGTAATCAGTGGACACTCTGACTGTCATTATATGATTGTGTAGTACAGAAGTGAAGAACAGACAAGGCAGCTGTAAAAGGGCATGGGTGTATTTGATGAGGTTGAGGCTCAGAACTAGGAAAAGGCTTAATAGGAGTGACCCTGGCAGTCCTCCAAGTCACTCTCCCTTCCCTTGACACCCCATAGATGACTGGGAGGCTTTGACAATAAAGGGTAATCTTTAAGCAACTCTTTCTTTGTGTAAGTCTTGTAATCTACTTGGCTGGGGAAACAGATTGAATAGATCTTGGGTGGGGGATGATGTTATTAATATAAACATTTTTTTCCAAATGCAACATACTGCTTTCTGCACATAGCAAGCTGTTGTTAGTTTGTGAGGTCTGTGTCTTTAGAAATTCATTGCTGGCAGCTTGAATGAGATTCTTACAACAATTAGAGGCTTTGAACACTTACAAGCCAAGAAGTTGGATAAGCATGTTTTTGACTCTATGGTTCCTCCCGGGGTTTGCCTGATGTGCTGCACTAATTAACAGATGCAATTAGAAAAGCTGAGAAGTGAGGAGACTACAGGGATCAGGCTACGTTCCCAGGGACCCTCATTTATTTGTTCAGAAGGGAACTGGGAGACTGTCTCCACAGCGAAGGAGTAGCAATGCATATCATGTTCAAGGGTCCTGGGAACACAGCTTTATGGGACCCATGGCACTTGATGTGGTTTAAAGTGGTCAGGGTAGATTTCCTCTGTTAGCTTTTCAGTGTAGAATAAAACTCTGACTCGTTATTGTACTGGGTAATATTTCAAATGAAAAGTACAGCTACCTTTAGAACATATGAATATGAAGAGAGGAATTCCCAGCTTTGGGTTTGCTACAAGGTCTATACATCAGAAGCTGCAGACAATCTCTGTCACTTACCTTGGCCTAAAACTTGACCTAAAATTTGCGTAGACCATGAGTACCTTGCCTTTAAGTTGCTAGAAGAGGTAACATTTGTTGGGACCCGTAATAGCTGGTTTTTCTTCAGAGGGAGTCATTTCATTTGTGCATTATCTCAATCTTAGTCTTGATGGCATGGAGACAAGATAAGCATACATGGACAGGCAATGATACACTGATGTTCACTCGCTAGGGATCATAGTACAGACTATGAATGTGGTAGGTATTTTGTAAAAACGGAGAGGTGAAGAGAGAAAGATTCCTGATAGTGATGAAGGCCTGGATGTGAAGTTGTGTACGTCATCAACACAATGTGAAGTTATTGTTATAAGGACATCAAATACTAACCCAGCATTTCTGCTTTCTCCATAGGTCACCTGTCTCCATGATTTCTTTGGAGATGATGATGTATTCATTGCTTGTGGTCCCGAAAAGTTCCGCTATGCTCAAGACGATTTTTCTTTGGATGAAAATGGTAAACACTAACATTAGGATTGTTTCACTTTTGTTCTGCTCCTTTTCATCCCTTAGGATTTTCATGAGCTTATGTGGCCTGGAGAATAATTAAAAATGGTAACACAAGGGTCGATATTACTAGTATTTCTCCTTTGTATTTGTATACATGACACTAAAGTGAAAGGTTACCTGGATCTCCCAGGTCTTCATGCTACTTGAAACTTGCCAACTACCCCAATAATGACCACATTTCTTAGACCATATACTGTATCATATGAACTAACCTGCACCTTCAAGAAAAAAACTTTTGCATTAAGAACTATACAGATATTATACATATGCATTTTTTCTAGCCATTCTCCTCTGGCTTTTATGATATGTGGTAATGGTCTCACAGTTTTATAAAGCTTTTTATTTTTTATTCTATCCTTAGTGTCAAACCCAGTTCCCACCTTTGTGTCTGCTACTCCTTTCTTTATGCATTGTGATTTAGAATTACATAGGAATGTTAGCCTCAAAGAAGACCTGAACATCTATTAGTCTAATAAGTTATAAGTGAGTTAGGACACACAACTTAGGATGGGATATTAATGGAAAGACATATTAAAAATACATTTCCCACTCAGGAGTAAAATGTGAGAAAAACAAAGAGAGTTTCACTAAAAGACAAGCCACAAGCAACTCGAGACAGGGTCCTTTTAAAAAGTGGCATTTCTACAGCTTTTCTTTTAGAAAGGCTAAAAGAAATGAAATAGCTAACCAAATCCTGGTTGTATCCAATTTTCTATTCCCTCTGTATCTGTGGCTCTTAACAGTGAGAACTAAAGTTCATCAACATAAATAAAAAGTGAAACAAACCAAGATGAATTGTCTTCTCAATTCGGTTTCCTAAATGTTCAACTGTTCAACTGACCAAATTATCCTCACCTGTCTTTTTAGTGTACCTTAAAGTGGGAGTCAACAAGGAGGTCTCTAGGAAAAATCTGCCCTCTACCATGTTGTTTGATTCTACTTTTCATAACATAGAACAAAATAAACTGTGTAGGCAATGAGCTGGAGAGATGACTTAGCAGTTAAGAGTATTTGTTTCACTTGCAGAAGACTTTATTTGGTTCCCAACATCCACACAGTAGTTCACAACCATACATAAATCCAGTTTCAGGGGATCCAGTACTACTTTCCGACCTCTATAGGCACCAAACACACACATCGCACGTACATACATACATAGAGGAACTAGGAGGAATGGGAGAAAGGGAGTCTGGGGTCGAGATGTATTGTATGAGAGAAGAATAAAAAAAAAGAAAAATGTACATCTAAAAAATGTGCAGGATATATACTGGAACACAGGAGATGTAGCTACTGTACCTTGTATTGCTAATTTGTTGATTTGTGGCCCTAAGCAAGAAGATTAAGCTTTTAGTACTCTCATTTTTTAGAAAAGGAACATAATTATTTTCCTAATAAAGTATCAGTCTTAGTGGCTCAAATTACTGCTAATTCAGAATGCTGAGTGATCATCACAGAAAGCGTGTTCCAAATTCATCAGATTGCAGCTAGGACAAGTGCAGAAACATTTAGCCTACTCTTCTCTACAGACCCATAAGTGTTCTAGAATAATGAGCATCAGAGTAGTTGTTAACCCATTTATTTATTAAACCAGCATAAGGGATTACAAAATGCTCTGAAAATGAAAGAGCAAGGGCTCTATAAATACAGTACAGGGTAGTAAAACTTCTTTTTGAATGAAATGACATGACATCTCTTGCAAGGAGTGCCTATCAGAATGTGCAGCAGGTAATAGACATTGTGTAGGAGCTTACTCAGGGATTTCGCATCTGTGCAACTGAGACATCTGAGGTATGTCAACCTGTACTCTAATAAAAAGAAATGCCAAGCCTCCACAGGTGCTATTTTCAAGTATAGTTTGGTCAATTTCAGATGATTAAGCTGACATATGACCCAGATGACTTGATTTAGAGTATCTGTCCTTTCTCTAGATTTGAGGAACTTAAATATTTAGTTTATCCCAAGAGACTTTTGGAAATTTCCCCCATGCCTCCGTCACCATAGTCATAGTTCCTACAAAAAAATGAGCAACACCTTGTAATCCTGAGCCACTTAAGTGTTGTGGCCTGTGGTGACCATTCTTGTTTGAGATGCTGATAGTAACCTGAGGGTCTCAGTTCTACCTCCTAAGCAGCTTGCGTCCTTTTGTCCCTAGAATGCAGAGTTATGAAAGGGAATCCATCTGCCACAACTGGCCCAAAAGCTTCCCCAACACCTCAAAAGACATCAGCTAAGAGTCCAGGCCCAATGCGTCGCAGCAAGTCTCCTGCTGACTCAGGTAACGACCAAGACGGTGAGTGTTCTTTTCCTATTGTTCATGTTGACTTCATTTATAGAAGCTGATACCCCCTGTATAAGATAAATGACTTCCTCAATGTCACCAGTGTCCCCACAAAGACCAATTTTATCATTTCAGAGATATAAAAACAATTTTGTTTGGAGATAAACACATATGTTCCTCATGAGCTGCCCATCTTGCCTTTTAAGACTAGTCTCTCACTGGGATTTGGGGGTGGCTGATTAGGCCAGATGTCCAGTATATGCCAGGAAGCATCTGTCTATGCCTCTCCAATGATAATGTCACAGACACATGCACCCCCACACTGGCTTTTTAATATGTAAATATCTCCTTAGCTCTTGGGCCAAGGGACACAAAACAGCAATATTTTATGAAAGAACCATAATCTTTGGCCTGTTCTTTGGTCAACTTAAGCAGTCTTCCTTGAGTGTTCTGACCTTCCTGAGAGAATAACTCTATCTAATAGAACTAATATGGATCATAATGCATGCTTTGTATGTTATATCCTTTTTGAAAGTTGTATAATTAATTTCACAAAATGGTGGTCTTCATATGATATCATCACATGTATGCTGTTTAAATATTGAGTGGTTGCATTAAAAAATTAAAAGAAAACAATATAGATAGATTTTATTTAGTAATCAATTGAAAGGTAATCATTTCAACATGTGGCCAATATGACAAACTATTGGGATGCTTACCTTCTTTGAAATTGCTCTGAATTTTGTGTTTCATTAGCACATCTGAAATCTAATTAGCCACATTTTAATGTGACTAACTATTTGCTGTATTAATATATGAATGCCTTATTTTGGCAAAACAATTTCATCATCTCTATTGTCCATTGTAAGAGAACTATAAATTAAGCTACAAAAGGATAACTCTATAGGTTGCATTTTTTTTAACATTGAGAAACTGAGGGGCAGTTCAGATTCTCAAGGTTTTCCCAGTGTCACACAACTATGGAGTATTCAAGGATCAGAACGCAGCAGGACTCCTCTCAGGAGGCATTTGAGGTAGGGTGTAGGGTTCCCAGTGTGTTGAATACAAAGATTTCTTTTGGATGGTACTTGCTTCTCAGTGTCCTTCTCCCGGGCTCTACCTCCAGATGAAGGGTATGGGGAGGCCAAGAGATGTTGGGGTGGTTTCTGGGTCTTTATCTTGTGCTGAATTGAACACAGTACCACAGGTAAGTTGGTGCTTTTGTTTCTAATGTTCTTCTCTGAACAGATTCTATTGATGTCTCTAAAGTCCCTCCAAGGTGAACTGATATCCTTGACAGGGCTTCAGGAAGACAAAAACTCCCCCCAAGTTTTCACCTTCTTTAGAAAAACTCATTTGTATTAATACATTACAATATCAATCACAGTTATATTTCAGTGGGAGGCCCTTGCCTAGAATAAGAGAAGTCCTTGATTTTACCTACAAACATTGCAAGGTTGGGTAAATAAATGTGTTTTCCAACAGGAAAGACTTTTCTCCATTTTATTTAAAGAATTCACAGCAGTGTAATTTCCAAAACATGGTAGGAAATAGATTTCAAATTTCCATTTCATCTTGTAAATCTACAGTATCTCACAATCTATGATTGAATTTGGCTTGAGAAACAGCCTAACGAACAAATCCCTGAAGAACTGTTGCTGGGCTCTCAGTTCTTGCGTCCTTGACGGATGAGTCTGGGATGAGGAACAAAAGCATTTCTATTTTGCAGAAACAACCAAAGCAATCCAGACACTGCAGCCAAGGGCACTTTGGAATGGATGTGTGACAACCATAGGTCTGTCTTTTGACTTTGTTCTGAAGTGAATCTTAACTGCCCTGGCTCCACTTAGATAGCATTCCAGAAAATGTCTCTACAAATACAGAGGAAACAGGGATCATTAAGAGCAGAACTAAAGAAAACGTAGAGCATCTCAACTAAAGGAAATGTGGAACTGACTGAATTGTGGGTTGAGATATCCCTCTGTAAGGCATTAAGGAGGTAACAAATATAAAACTGAGAATAAATCATACAAGGGTCGCAGTGGGAGATAAGTGAGAGATTGTGAAATGGATTCTGTGATCAAATCCTGAAGCCATCATGCATAAAGGAGGGAAAGAATTACATACTCGAATCAAGGCAAATCTCAAATCTCTGTTGGTTAAAGAGATAATAGTAATCAGGAAAATCATGTGAGATCACATATTATAAAATGTTTTTTAAATTACCATAGAGAAACAACTATTAATGGGGGGCTCTGGAGTTAATGGATTGTTTGCTAGGCTGATTTTACTCTGAGTATCTCAGAATAAACGCCACATCAAAACAAACAGGCTTGATTTTGAATGTGACTCAATATTGCTATTCCACTGGATGAGCATGTCAGGATTTAAGTGAATGAGCATTAAAATCAGTTTGATATCTGGTCATCAAGGGCTAGAAGCAAAGCACATGCCTAGACCCTTCATTTTTTGTGTCAGTCTTATCAAGAGAACTTGAACTAAGGAATTGTATACAGGCTGGGATAAAAAGAAAGAAAAAGTGTAATACAATTTGTATTACTCACTACCTAGACAACTCTTTAATTATTACACTTGGGACCACTTAGCAACATCTTTTTTTTCTGATTAATTTTGCATGCAGACATCACACTCATACACAGCACACAGAGCACAGAGACACTCAGTCACACACAGCACACAGACACATTCACACACAGTACAGTATATACAGACTTACCTGGGACTCGAATCGGCGACCTAGGGCACCGCGGGCTGCGCTCCAATCCTCTCAGCCAGCTCTCCGACTGTTACACTTAGCAACATCTTATGTGCAGCTACATACATCTTAGTCTTCAGGGATGTGTGTATCCTCCAGACAAGGGAACATGCAGCCTGAAAACTCAGCACGAACTCTACATGCCAGGTAATACTGTTCACTCTTTCTCTGACCACCCATACTTGAAAGTGGACACTTTTACTGTTTTTTGAAGACTAGCACCTTAAGCCCCTCTGCATACATTTTATTGTAATGTTTAAATCCTTGGAAATCCAGGTAGGTCAACCTACTAATCTGACCAGTCATCCTGTTGGGGCATGCCCTGTTCCATTTAGACAGGACCAAGGAACTAAAGATTAGTGCAGGAACAAGGACAGACCTAACCACACCCAAAAATCCTGGAGGAAAAGATCATGTGGAGTGGAGCATGGCAACTGTGCTACACAGCTGGAGTGTGAACTAAGGAAGCTGACAGACAGAGCACAGAAACCATCTTCTCTGAGAGTTCTGGGACATGAGGGAGTTATGCCATGCTGGCTCCCTATGTTCTTTTGCTTTGTGACATTGTGTGCGTTCCCAGCTGGTTTGCCTAATTGAGAAAAAGCTTTTGCTAACCACTTTCTAACTTGAGCCAGATAGGTTAGATGTTTCCTTGAGGATGAGCCCCAGCTCTGACAGCTGCTCCTACTTTCTTCTTGCCCCTTTATTTTTCTCTGCCACCACGTTCCCTGTTTCTCTTAGTTCCTGTGAAAAAAAAATTGCCAGAGGAAGAAATCCCAGGAGCATTTGTTTTTTTTTAAAAAATGAAAGGCCTATGTCACAAAAGTTGAAAACCAAGAGAAAAGAGTACACATAGGCATTGGAATCAGAAATCTGTAATCCAAATCTTGGCTCTGCTTCCTTCCTATGGAGTGTATGGGTCGGGGAGAGGATTGATGGTGCTGTGGTCAACTCATCATAGACACCCAGTAAATGCATAACACTAATTTTAAAAATATTGATAAGGTGGTCAAAGAGGTTGAAATGAATGTGGTACACCTTCATTGCAAAGGGGAAAATTAATTCTACTAGAAGACATGAGAGGATTTGGTCTATATAGAAAGCTGAGAGCAGTGAAATAATTTTGTGATTCTGTGGACTAGGAAAGACAATAGTCAGTGAGGGAGAAGAGTCCCTCCCAAGGTGCTCCCCAATTACTAGAGAGCTAAAGAGGATGGCAGGGGGAAGGAGAGGCTATCAATCAGTGGTGAAGCTTCCAATCACTCCTAAGATGATAGGCAATATGATACCCTCTCTATAGCAGTGAGTGGTTCACCACCTTCCTAATGCTGGAACCTTTAAACAGACACTCATGTCGTGGTGAACCCTAACCATAAAATTACTTCAATGCCAGTTCATAACTGTAATTTTGCTACTGTGATGAACTGTAATGTAAATATCTGGTATGAATGATCTCTGATATGCTACCCTTGTGAAAGAGTCATGGCCCACAGGTTGAGAACCACTGTTCTTTCAGGCTTTGCCAGTTCAAAAGCACACACAAAGTTCCCCCAGACACCATCTACACTACATCCTGCCTATTCTTTTATTTGATATTTGTAAGAATTTGCTCTAGAATGCATACAAAATTGTGTCATTTCAAAGGTTTCCTCACAGTCTGTAGATAAAATGTATTTGTAAAACCTGTTTTGATCTATGCTTTGAGTACAGGGGTTCCTTAAGTTTGCCAGTTCATGTCTGCAAGTCTCATTTCTTTATGACCATCTTCAGATTTTACCCCCTCAGCAATTTCTGAGAAAATATGGGAGAATATCTTCAGTTCTTCAACAATGTAGTCCATGGCAGTTGAATTACGAAAAACCCATGTCCATACTTGTAGAAAGTCAATGATAAAGGCCTTTATTTTTTACGGATAACTTAAGATTGATCCAGTAAGGTAGGGACCTGAAAACAGTATATCACTCCTGTATATAATCACTTAAACAAATCAGAGAATGTAGAGAAAAGCATATATGGAGTGGATATTTGTATACATCTGAAGTTGCTGGTTGAAAAGAGTTTTTGAGGATACGGAGAAAAAGATCTGGAAATTGAAGAACCTTGTACTCAGATCTATACTCAGCCAATGAAAACTGACACACTTGTGACTGACAATTTTCCATGTTTTTCCAAGGCCACTGAGTTCATTCTCAGATAAATGAGAAAATGAAGAGGGGAATTTTAATGTTGGAGCAGAGTAGCCACCCTTCGTAGTTGGGGGACAAATATGAGAAAAGGAGGATGTGTAGAGTACCCAGCAACCGTATGGAATAAATGCCCAAATCCATCCAAGAATGTATGCACACTTCTTGTTAGTGTGTAGATTCAAGTTAGAGCATTGGGGGAAGGCTCGACTATGTCAGTTTGCATAGGTCTCTATGACTGCTCCATTCTGGAAGCTTTTGCCGGGTTCTGCTGGGAAAGCCTTTGGGCAATGTAGACAGTCCATTAACTCCTTCAACTATTAACTCCTTCATTTCCTTCCTACAGAGAATAAATGACTTTTTGCAGCACCCCAGTCTTGCCTTTCTTAGAGTATGTCATTTAATTTTTAGAAAGCAAACTCTGGTACTTAAACACTGCATTTTGGTACAGGTAGCATTCTTTATTTGGGGGATGGCATACAGAATAAGTGAACACAATACTCTCTACTTGTCTGACCTCTAAAATTCTATCTACACAAGGGTCCCTATTTTCCTTCCATATTGCTTTAGTTGGAGCTTTGAAAACTAATTGGCCACTGATGTATCTTTTGTTATGTCTGCTTCTCTTCTGAACCCATCCTATCCATTCCTAGTTTCATTTTCAGAGGCTGGAGTAAGTTTTCAGTTTAAATTTACTTGCGTGCACTTCAGTTTAAAATGCTCCTGAGGTTTCCCTTTAGCAATCAAACCCAAACTTTTACTTTATAGACTGGAAAATAAATCTAGGACTACCAAGTTCCGTCCCCAGCCCTTAAATTGCTGGAAAAGTCTTGAGCTGCTGCTAAGTTGACCACATTGGCCTTAAATTTGCCATCATCCTGCCTCAGACTGTCAAGGGCTGGCCTATTCCATTGCCCAAGAGCTACCCCAAATATCCGTGGGTCACACAACAGACCCACCAAAATCTGGCTCACATCCTTAATCTTCTGCTGTATCTGTTTGAGCATCCCTTCAGTGACCACACCCTTGAGCCATTGGCAGCTACTTGCACTTTGAAAACATATTGTATTCTTTCACATCTTTTTGTCTTCTGGTGCAATTGCAGTTCCTAGAATACACTTTCTCTCCTCTTTACTTTGCTAGTTTCAATTTACTTTCTTAAACATAGTTTCTTTGATATGAACTAATTTAAAGAACATTGTGGATTTTAATTGTGGAGTTTGTCACAATTATCATGATTTAATGCCAGAATAACTGTGACTCAAATACGAAGTTCCCAATCATTAGCAAAAACATTCCACTTCCCCACCTTTTTCCATCCCCCAGTCTCTGGCAGCCATGAGTCTACTTTAAGACTATGGACATTTCCCTAGTCCAGATTCTGTTTTCAAAATACTTAGATGTTGCTTCTTGTTTACTTCCAATTCCCCTTGTTACAAATTCCTTCCTTTGGGCTCAAATAAAATCCAGTGCAGGCCTTTATCCACATACTTACTTGACTTAATCCTTGCTTTTGCTCCACATACCCCTGGGGAAGTGATGTATTTTTTTCTGAAACCCCAATATCTAATCTTTATCTCATAGGTGGTGTTCCATGGCTGATGGCCAATGGTATAAATGACAAGGAGAAAAGCTTCTCAAGAAGTAAATGAAAGATAACAGAATAAACTCAGTCAGTGGGTTCCCAAGTGGTTATATTTTTTTTAGCTCATTTAAGCATGAATAATCTCAGCAGCCACCACAATGGTGCAACTTCTGTGTCTTCCATTGATGGGTGTGTTTTCAAAAATAAGGAAATATTATCATAAGCAAATGGAGAGGGTATATATAATCAGGGAATAGTTATGATATAGAAGCTTAAACCACATCTGTGGGACTAACCACAATATTCTTAGGCAATCTTTGTACTTAAGTGTTCTCTCTCCCCCGTCTCATTCCACTATGCACTGCTGAGACACTCCCCTCTGTTTTAATTGCATACTTCAGAATATCTTACTAACAATGTAGGTCCTATGATTAAAAAAATATTTCAGCATGAGAAAGCAGTACATGTCGTGGAAAACCATTTAATTATCACATTTTGATGTGACACCTTTCTTTTTTCATATTAAAAGTGCTCATTAACAGGGGGATGGAAAACAGCTTAAAACCGAAGTGGAGCACAGAGATGTTAAAACCTTAATCATCTCATTTCTATCACGTTCTTGACTGGAGGCAGATTGGGGTTGTACCTTGATGCTGTTCACAGTTACCTAGAATTAATTTACAGGTCTCTATACATTTTTCTCTGTTCTCAGTCTTTTATTCTAATCTTTTCTTTCTTGTCTCCATTATAGATCTTCTACTATTATCTATTCTCTCTTCAGCTCCACTTCAGTCCATTTGAGCTCATCTTTAAATTTTATGTTCTGTTTCTCCAATTTATTTCATTCTCATTTCTGGCTGTTTCTTTTCTTCTGCTGTTTCTTTGTTCTGTTTGTTTCCTTCTTTCCGTTTCTTTCTTTCTTTTGTTTCTATGAACGACTTGGTAGTAAAGGACGACGAGGTGAATAAGAAAGTGTGGAAATCGATATTGGGTCTGTCATATATCAGTCTCATTTAGCTGACTCCAAAGGGGATATATCCTAGCCCAAAGTGCTCATATTTCTTCCCCTTAATGTAAGGCACAGGCATTCTCTGTGTCTTATCTTTCTTAGCTCAAAAATTAAAGTAAAATAAGGCTTTCTCGAACTACCTCACAGAGACGTGAGGATCAAACCTGGTGATTAAAATGAAAAAGTTTGGAAAAGAACTAGATTCTTGTTACTGAGAAGCACTGGGCAGGGTGAAGGTTCTGTATGTCTTGCTCTGTGCTGGACAACATTAACTGACTACAGCAGTTCTTGGGGCATTGGATGAATAAATTTCTTTTCACTTTAATTTGCTTCTATCAAATCATTTGACATTGTACCTTGTTTGAATGCTCTTAGTGTCTTAGGAGAAGCAAAAACGTGCTCTTTTATATGCTGTTGGTTTTCATTTTTCTTTTTCTCTTCCCTTGGGTTAGCAAATGGTACTTCCAGCAGTCAGCTGTCAACGCCTAAATCGAAGCAGTCTCCGATCTCTACACCTACAAGTCCGGGAAGTCTTCGGAAGCACAAGGTATTATGTCTCTTATACCTTACTAAACTCCTTTGCACTCAGAGTTTCTTAGAAGGTGGCGTAGAGATTTGCTCACCCACTGTACTTTAACAGCTCATTTTGAAGTCAGAACTTACCTTTGTTGACTCCATGAAGTTGAAGTACCAAGAATTCTGACAGGGAACAAAGGAATGCTGAGAGCAGGAAAAATAGTATTCCTCAAGGAAGAGCACACCAATTGATTATCCAATACCAAATGGTCAAGCCTGAAAACATAAATACAAATCACAAAATACTGAGTGTGCACGCACGCACACACACACAAATTATACCTTGCTTTTTAGCTGTATGTGTACTGCCATCGTGCACTTAACCGTAACTTGGTCGCAGCAGAATTATTTGGACCATAGAAACCATCAAATAAATCAAGATTTTAATTTTTCCCCATAGAAAGTCAATTGCTATATACTGAACAGCAGGACTAGAGAGGTGACTCAGTGAGTAAAGGCACTTTGTCACCAAATATGACAACTTCAGCTCAGTCCCCAGAACAGACATGGTAGAAGGAAAGAAGTAACTTCTAAAAGTTGACCTCTGAATTCTGTGTGGTGTGGTACATGAAAGTACACACACATACACACCATGTAAAATTTCAGAATATTTCATAGCATACCACTATCTGATAAGTTTTATCATTATCTTTTAATAGCACACTTTTAGCTTGCTTTTAGCTTTAATTTGATTTTTGCATGCTCTGTTATTGATAATGCTCATTTCTTTTCTTTAATGATCCCCTTTTATTTCTTATATTGGTCCTGAGCAGCGCCTTTTTATTGTCCTTCTTGATCTATTGGATTTCAGAAAATGCTCGACTGTCTCTGTAGTCCGTGTGGGAGATTGTAAGATGGGTGAAAATCACTTGCCAGTCAGTTTTTGGTTGTTTACTGGGTAGCAAAATTTGTTAATATAGACGTTACAAGATGGAAGCAAGCTCTCTCTGAAATTTCAGTGTCATGAAGATCCTTCTAGACTACATTCTCTCTTAGGGTGCCTTCACCCTATGCCTTTCTGCAACTACATTCTTTTCTGGGAAGTGTACTCTATGCCAATGCCAGCACTTTCCATCAGCCTTTCCCTAAGTGCCAGAGGCATTCGGGGCATTTTCTCTGCTTATTTGTATCATTCAACTGCCACGTATGTCCAGCTCATATAGGTTGAGGACCCATTCTTTGGTAATCGTTCAGGTGAGTGTTGGCGTTATCGAATTTGTTTCTCCTGGTTGTAGATACCTGTGACTTGTTCATTTGTACACACAGTTCTGTAAACAAATTTAGTCACTGCCATAGGTGGAAGAATTGTCAGAGCTGTGTTGTTATTTTCTCTTCTTTGTAGAGTTCTCTGTATATTGCATTCTTAAGATTAATTTTTCTTTCTTTCTTTCTTTCTTTTTTTTTTTAGTTTTTTCGAGACAGGGTTTCTCTGTGGCTTTGGAGCTGGTGTTGAACTCACAGAGATCCACCTGCCTCTGCCTCCCGAGTGCTGGGATTAAAGGCATTCACCACCATCGCCCGGCTAAGATTAATTTTTCTTAGAACAGAAAAGCAAACACAGTTTATGTACTTTTCTAGTCAAACTTTCAAATTAAATACACATCTAGATTTTGGTATAATATTATTTTAAAGACATTTTTCTATCTCTTCAAACTTACAGAGGAATTGTAATAATAGCTATCATGTATTCCTTTTTATTTTATTTTTTATTGATTTTATTGAGTTATACATTTTTAATGCACATTTGTCAGTCATTTCTGTTTTCCTTCATTTACCTTGTTTTTGGTGCTCTCTTTTTCTTTCTATATATGTATATGAATACATATAACCTTTACTTTTTGCCATTTTTCTGAGTTACTTGAGACTAAGTTGCATGTCCTATTATACTAGAACATCTAATGTATGTTTCCTAAGGACAAAAATGGTTTGTAACAGTGGCACAATTTTCAACATCATGAGAGTTAGTCAAGAAAGATATAAAGTGGTTATAGTCTGTATTCCAGTTTTATCAATTGCTCAGTGACATTCTTTTCTTGGTCCAGGATCTAATCTAGGGTCAAGTAATACATTCACTGGCAGTGTTCTTTTAGTATTTTTTGACCTGGAAAGGTTCCTGCGAGTTTTATCTTTTAAGACAGTACATTCTAGAAATGAAGATGTACATACCTTTCTGTGCATCTTATCAGGAAGCAATGGTCTCACATTTACATGGCCAACACTGGAGATTGAACTTTTTGGAATAAACTAAAAGCATGTTGAGACCTTGTTTCAGTCCTTCCAATTCTCAGGCTTGAGCTTTGCATCTGTCTTTTCACGTGCTTGCTACCTGAGCCTTAGGAACACCAATCTCCCTGGGCAGTGGCCAGAACAGATCTCAGCTGAACTTCTGTCCAAGTGGCCCTGAAAGGTGTGAGTCATGGTGGAGACAGGAAGCAGGTGGCTGAGGCAATCTCTCTCCTACTATGCAACTGGAAACAATCTAGATGTCCTAGCATCCCCTTGGTAACTTTTGATTGCTGTGCTGGGGCTCTAAGCTGTAATCAGATGCTTGGCTTCTCTTAGGCAGCTCATGGAGAATCCTCTTTAATGCAGCTGCAATGGGGTTAGCCAAAGTCCGCATACTCAAGTGCCGCAGTATGGACATGCAGTACATCTTAAGGTAGTTAATGAGAACAACATTTCATTTTTTATTTCTATGCTGTTTTAACCTTTCACAAGCCATGTTCTTGCTTCTCTTTGAAATATCCCTGTGAAAGAGAAAGGACAGATAGCTAGCCTTCCCATTTTACAGATGAGGGCAAAAGTTAAGAGAGTAATGACAGCTTTGGTATGATTTAACAAATATTTATTGAAGATTGCTTTTGGAGCTAATCCCCAGTTAAAGATGTTTAAAAATATAGAAACATAGACAAACTCTTTGAGTAAAATAATTTTCAGATTAGTGATTTCACCCACAGTTCTAAACTTGAAGAATTTTCTACAAAATGGCAATGCAAGGAAAATATATCAGACATAGAGCCTGAACATATAACTAACATCATTTAAATACACACTTACTTCTATTTCCACATTTCTTTTGTCATCCTAGCAGTGGTCAGAAAGACATTTGATGAATAAAGTAGGTGCCTTGTCCTGAGATCACAGGCACTATTAGCTAGAATTTATGTGGCTTTGGGTAATACAAGGAAGAGCACAAAACGGGGAGGGGGGAGAGTACATTTGATGGGAACCCAAGGAAGATGGGAACTGGCAAAGACTTGACAGAGGTGCTGTTTAACCTTGAAGACTGGCTAAGCTTTGAAAAGGCTGGTGAGACAGCCACACGGGCTTTAAAACATCAGGAAGAGCAATGCTATACCACTAAGAAAGCACAAGGTGTGTTGGAAAAATAGCCAACCTAACTATAAGCTAGGTTTCCCCAATGTCCTTCCTGACTTCTTTTGGACTATAAGCTCCTTGGACCAAAGACTGACTTTTGTTTTCTCTAATGCAGTCGTATTGCCAGCACAGCTGTATTTGTTACAAACATTTTGTTCTTTAGGGCTCCAAGGGACTAAGCAAATGAATTTCAGGTGCAAATTATTTGTATTGTTAAGCAATATGTGTGTTTCTGCATTTCAGTATTTCTACATATCAATCAACAAAAACAGAATGCTGAGGCAATTACTTTTACTGAACATTGTTCTTCCCTTACAAACCCCCTCATGCTTTCAATATAAAATTGATTAATAGAGGTATAGAAGCAGTTCATTTATAGGTTTATTCCTAATGATTCTCTCCATGACCTGCTCTTTATTCTTTCTAAGTCACAGCCACTGCAATAGAGCTTTCACAATTCTACCCTTAACCTCTCCTCATTTTTTTTGAGGTAAAGTCTGCAACAATAATCTAGTATAATTATTTCCACCAAACAAGCAGTTATTAGATACCATTTAAAAATAAAAGATAGTTAAAAACAATCAACAATGCCAGACAATATGCATTTAACATTAAACCGAGAACTGAATACTGAGTGAAAGAGACAAGACAGAAAAGAATGAGATATCTAGTATAATTCCTATTTACCATTAATTACTTTAAATATTAGTAGATTTAATAGTAACAGATTAATCACCAACTCAACTTAAAAGCCTGTGATTTCCAGAATCATTTTTGGGAGGCATGACCCATTTTTATACTGTCTAAAACAAAAACAATATAGACTAAAAGATGCAAATATGCAGAGAGTAGAATCACAGGAAAAAGTGATAAAGGAAATGGGAAGATATAGATCAAAAGATACAAAATAGTGGGTAAGATGAATGAATAAATATACAGCTCTAAATACAAAGCATTCCGTAGCTAAAAGCTATAATGACAGTACAAATATTAGAAAACTATTGAACTTAAAACAAATTTGATACTAGGGAAAAATCAAATCTCTGATGACAAAAGGAAGGGCTAAAGCTTCTATAAAACATATTTATAAATATATATATATATATAGGCCCCTTAAGAACATTGTGTCAGTATATGTGAAACAGAAACTGGTAGAATTAAGATAGGCAATCCAACTATAACCCAATTACATTAACTGAAAATTTCAATACCTCAAATTGAACAATGAATATAATCTTAAGATAGAAGACCAATAAGTAAGACCCTTAGCGTCTTGAGACTGACTACAAGATCTTTACCTGTCCTTCTAGTTCTAAAATGTTATGAACTATGAGGCCAATAACTACATTTTATTTTCCACAGTTTTGTTAAAAGACAAGAAATGAGACGGAAACTGAAAGTTAGTGAACTCCACGGGTGTTTCTTAGGAAATATACAAAGCCTCTGAATAATATAAAGGTCACTTTATACCCTGGTGAAACAGTCGGCTTCAACATTCAGCTCCAGACTCAATTGTTTAATTGCTTTCTTGATATAATCTAGATTAATACCAACTTTATTTAAATTCTGTCTTAATTTCTTTTTTTTTTTTGTGACAGGGTAGCACCATTTCTTTTCCCCCTCTTTTGGCCTCTTATAAACATACAAATTATGTCTTTATACACAAAATGTCCATCAACACATTTTTATAATTACCAGATCTTACAATTGTCATTTGAAATAAACCAGACACAGAAAACTATTGCATGATCTCACTTATGTGTGGAATTTTTTAAAAGAAAAAAGTCAAATACCTAGAGATGGAGAACGAAACAGTGGTTGCCAGAAGGACTTGAGGGGTGGAGAAAATGGGATGTATATATCAATGGATACATCATAACAGACAGGTTATATGAACAGAGAAGACAATCTATCTGAACATATATACAAATCTCATCTACAAAGTGACTGAATTAAATAAAACTATTATAAAGGAAGTGTATTTAGTTGCCCTTCTCATAGAAGAAAATGATTATAAGATTCCATAGATATTTGCTTCTCTATAGTAATTATTTTATTATCTATATGTGTCACATAACCTCATGTTATAAATGTCAAATATAGCCGGGCGGTGGTGGCACATGCCTTTAATCCCAGCACTCGGGAGGCAGAGGCAGGTGGATCTCTGTGAGTTCGAGGCCAGCCTGATCTACAAGAAGTAGTTCCAGGACAGCTACGGAGAAACCCTGTCTCGAAAAATCCAAAAAGAAGTGTCAAATATATATGATAAAATATGAATATATTTTCAATCAACATTAAATGAAAAGAATTACAAAATCTAGTGTGTACAGTCTCAGGAATATATTTGTAAATTTGCTCTTCTGATTTTTTTTATTAATGTGGGTCTGAATTATTATCATAGCTCCTCAAGGAGTTCTCTTTAATATTTGTTGTAGGACATGAATTCCAGCAGTGAACTCTGTGTCCATGTTCCATTCGGGATGCCTGCATTTATTTCTTATAGTAAAAAATTTGGATTCGAAAGGATTTTCTCGAGTTCCTTAAATGTTTTGATTTGTTGCTGACCTTTGCTGTTGATGGTCTCTGTGAATGTTGTGTCAAGACTTCAACCATCTATCAAGTGGCTGACAACTGTACTTTAGCTTTTACTTTCTGCCTGCACAGGACTCCAAAGTCCACCTGGGCCTGACAGATGCACACAGGAACCAACCTGTAGCTCGCTACTTGGATTCCCAGAAATATATGTTAGAGAGATTCAAAGTTCCCCATGGACTTCTAATTTTTACAGTTTTTCCTTGTAGAGTCTTTAGATGTGTTATTTACCCCAACTTTTACTCCCGAACACATTCACACTTTGCAGAAAGTCATTTTTTTTTTTTATTTTTTGAGACAGTATCACAATGTAGCCCTGACTACCTGGCACCTGCTGTAAAGACCAGGCTGCCCTCATACCCACAAAGATCTGCCTACGTCTCCCTCCAAAATGCTGGGGTTAAAGGCATGCACCATGACACCAAGCTGGCTATGATGTTATAATTTTAAGCAATTGTGTTGATTGATGCGTCTTGAAAATGCTGATTGTAGCAAGTGTTCTCTGAACCGAATCCTGTGAGAAGGAGTTTCCAGAAAGTTCCTACTCAGGTCAACAAGACTATTCTCTGGAAATAAGATGTTGTGGGTTCTCCCACCCTGTGTTACTCAGTGGCTCTTAGGTTGCAGGTTTGGTGACTATTGGAGGTCGCTGGCTTTCAAAGATACTGTGGAGTTTGGCAGAGGGAAAGCAAAAACAGGGCAAGCCAGGACACCAAAAATCTTACTAGTTTTACTTAAACTCAGCCATTTTTCTTGAATACATGCTTCTTGTTTTATTATAAGCCTTTGATTCATTTCCAGAGTTTCCAAAAAAGTTGATTTTGAGAGTGTTATAATATTTATGGAGGATCAAAATTTCAGAGTCCCACTGCACATGTCTGTGAGTCTGCAGCTCAAAGACGCTTTTGTTGGTGAGCCATTTGCACTGTAGGCACGTGTTTGAGAATCAAATCCAGTTACAGAGTCAGTTCTACTGTCTGTTGCTTTGCTTCAATTCAATTTTAAAAGTGTTTTGCGCACTTATATTGCCCTCTCAGCATTATAGTTCTTACACACACACACACACACACACACACACAGATGAGAGAGAGAGAGAGAGAGAGAGAGAGAGAGAGAATGAGAATCAAATGAGAACACACCAATCTACAAGGTATTAACTTTTAGGGGAAGTTGAGTAGGAAACGTTGATAGAATATACTGGCTATCTCTTCATGTACTTTTAGAGCTCCCTGTGAATGTATTAATTATTTTAAAATCAAACTCAGAAAAATACTATTTCAAACAAGTACAACCATTTCAAAACTCAAGGTACCAAGTACAGGAGAGTTAACTTTGTGTCTTCTCTTCTTACAGGACTTGTACCTCCCGCTGTCACTGGATGACTCCGATTCACTGGGCGATTCCATGTGAAACCTATCATTACAGCAGAACACATTCGCTCAAGTGACCAACAAGGCTATTGGTGCTTAAACATTTTTGTTATTGTTGTTGTTGTTTTTTTTTCAAAAACACTCTGTAGTACGTAGGGTTTATTTCCTTGTTGACTTCTCCTCTGGGCCACTAATTCACAATTACCAATTATGAGAGATAGATTGATAAGCATCCTTTTGAGTGACTTTCCAGAACTGCAAAATGTGCTAGTTCATGACCTTTCTACTGAATGCTTAGGGGCCTTTGTATTTTCCCCACTCAATTTGTTCAGACACTAGTCTTTCTTATGTGGAAGACTGTTTACATACATATCACTTAAAATGTTTGTGTGTGGGGGAAACATTCATATGCAGATCTAAAAATGGAAAACCTAAGTGTCCCTTGCTTCTGTATCTTCAGAATGCTGGAGTATCTCAGGAGCCTGGCAAGTCAGATCCTTGGCCTCACTCTTTGCTCTTAACTGAGCCCCCAGTGTATTGTCTAGCACGAATCCTGTCCGTCAAGGAGGAGAAACACCAGCTACTTATAATGTGACACCATGTGCTTAGGACTATAGTATAGGGTGGTAGCTGAAAGAGATGAGGTAGAATTGGGTGAAAAACTGCCCAGATTTCAGTAGTAGGATTTATAAAGCACAGTAGATTCCTGGTCAACCCCTCTGTTGGGGAAATTTGGAATCAATAAGCAATTGTTCAGTTTGAGTAAGTGATGTCACATATCGGGTTCCTCCAGGAGGCTTTCTGACGTACAAAGTCGTACATGAATGGTATGGTATCCATCTAGCTCTGTTCTATTGAATGCCTTGTAAACAACCAACACTACAAACACTGTGAGAATTTGTTTTCAGGTCCGACACCTTTTGGTAGGTTTTTATAGCAAGAAACCATATCCTTTTTATAAAAACTCAAGTCTGTACTTCAGGAGCAAAACTCTTCAGGCTCCTTTTTTATAAACTGGTGATTTTTTTCTTTGTCTAAAAAAACACAAGCAGAAAATTTACCAAAAAAAAAATGCAGAAGAATACTGTAGTTTAGAAATCATGCTCTCACTGCCAAACAGAAAGCTCCGGGAGAAAACACAATGACTAGAGGCCAATTCAATAGACTCAGTCTTTTGATACCTTTTTAACAGTTACACTTACAGTAATAATTTCAATGTGGACCAGACATTCTAATTATATTTTAAATGAAATGTTATGGCATATTTTAAGTAACTTTTTTATCTATAATCCTGATATTTCATACTGAAGATGCAGAGACCTTTCACTTGTCTTTAACATTCGAAAGGATTTCTCTTTATCAAGGATTGATCACTTGAAATAACTCTGTCTTTGAGGTTTATAACACTGACTTTTTGTCTGTAATCATAGCCCATAATAGCCAAGACGACTAAATTTAGGTGAAAGCCATGCATGCCAAATCTGTGTTTGATTTTAATAGTTAGGAAGATTTCCTTTATTTCTTTGTAATTGCTCAGTTAGTACAAAAGATGCAACATTCAAAGCAAAGATGTTTGGCTGATGAATGATATGCAGTTGTCCCTCCATTCTAAGTAGAATGAGTGTGGGGCTCGTGTGTGTGTGTGTGTGTGCATGCGTGTGCACATGTGTGTAGGCTGCTTCATAATTAGGAACTAGAATAGTTATTCTAATTAGGAATTAGAATAACTCAACATGATTGATGGCAACTTGGTGGCGTTGCTAATGTGTAGGGGGAAGTAGGATGGAAGGGGTAGCTAGAGGCCCCTTGAAAATTTTCAGATGTCCTTAATTACAAGAAACATTTTTTTCTTTTGGTTCCGGAGAGTTGATAATAGGAATTCTGGTTAAACTGGTCACTGAAGAACCCAGAAGGAGGTTCTGCTCTTGCCTTTATTTTATACCCACATGAAATGATTAAGAAGCCCTATTTACTTAGCCCTTATTTCCTTCTAGAAGCTCAGTATTTTCTTAGTGCCTCCCAGAACGTTTGAGTTAATTAAAGCAAATTGGTTATTCTGGACAGATAGAAATTATGGTGGGAGGTCTATTTTTATCTTCTGGGCCAGGTCTTCCAACACACTCTATGTCTGTCTTTCAGCAAATCCCTTGTAGTCCCCTGTCTTCATTTAAGATGAGAACATGGAGATCCAGACAGCTTAATGATCTACTGAAAGAGTAGGAGCAGAGAAACTTCCAAGTTCCTCATGCCCAGGCGTCTCAGTAGTTCTCTGAGTGTTTTCTTACTTGTGGCATATACACTGCTGGAGAATACTATGGACATAGTTTCTTTAGAATGTACTTGAAACAGACACTCTTCTATAACAACCGTGCCCGTTCTGTCCTCCTTTGAACTCACTACAAGGAAACCTTTTACAAATGTTTTTCATTTATAGGCAGGCACATATACATGTAAGAAAACATTTTGTTGTTACTGCTACTTCATGTGGCAAGGCTTGGTGTAGTTCAAAACTCAAGTGTCCAATAATTTCATTGTGAGTTGGCTTTTTTTTTTTTTTTGCGGAACTGAGCTCATACATTCCCCTTATTCATTTCCAGTTTTATCTGATCCAGTTTTACCACTGTAGACACATTGTGTTGAGTATGCATGGTCAGTCAGCAAGCGTTTGCCACTGCTTCCCATAACGTCTCCCTCTCTATTACACACAACACACACACACACACACACACACACCCCACATGTTGCTTGTTCCTACCTCCTGACTTTTCTTCCTCACAGAAATAGAAATAGGGGCAACAAAGGGAAATGTATATATGGGTGCTGGGTTGAACAACTACCTTCGTAAGTAGTGGTAATTAGAGTTAAAGTGGGAGAAAAAGCTTCTTTTCTCCTAGCTGTTTTGGAAAGGATAGCCATTAGCATGACTGCTTTGTGTCCTTATGGACTTGGTATTAGCATAGACTGAATCATAGCATTTTCTAGCTGGAAGGAAGCTTAAGATCACATCATCTGCTCCAAAGTCTTCATTTCTTTAAGGCCAGGAAACAAAGAAGTTAAGTAATTTCCCTGCAAGGTCACACAGCTGCCTATTGGCAGTGCTGGGATTAGAACCTACACCTCTTGGCTCTTATTCCAGGTTTTTTTTTTCCCAACTAGCCTGTATTGTCTTCTGTGAGGCTCCTGAATATTCTTTCCCAGGGTCGTGTTGCATTCTGGATTTATATGCTACTTTGTTAATCTCAGCAAGAAATTCACTCAGCAACCTAATCTGGTTCTTCCTTTTCACATTCTCATTGTTTCATCCACATGGACTGCAGACAGCCCCAAAGAGAGGGAAGCGTGGAGGACCAGAGAAATCCCCACTTGGGAAATCTCTAAATAACCCCACCCCCACCGAAGTAGCCCCGCCCCCACCAAACTACTGCTCTGTCCAAAGGGAATGGAAAATGACTACTTTTTTCCTTATCAGCTTCCTTAATGCCATTTCACACTCATTGTTTATCCCAGCATAAGACAGTGGTTTCTTCTTTCCAGAACAGAGAAAATAAGAAATCAAGAATAGAGCAATATATTTGCTTATCCCGACATTCTGAGATGACTTTTCTTTTTGACATTTTAAAAACTAGCCTGGCTACCATTTTTACTATCAATGATTTCTTTAAAATATGGTACTGAGTCAAACTAGAGAAACATAATCAAGTCTTATTTTAGTCCTCAGTCTCAATGTCCCCATAGCCATGCTGCCCTGATGGAAACAATTTTCAAGTATATACAAGTGGTTTTGTCACTAAACTGTGCCCTGGCTACCATTAAATATTGGTTCTTTGTGCTTGTACCAAAATAGCACACAATAACTTTGCACATTTTATCCTAGGTCTTTGTGGAGCCTATTAATGTGGTTTTCCAGGACATAAATTCGGACAACATGATTTGTACGTGTGGGTTTCCTTACAGCAAGGATCTCTGGAAACTAATTAACATTAATTGAGCTCTAAAAGACTTCTTACTAGGTTTACCCAAGTTCAGGAATTTTTCTTTTCTCCACTTCTCCAGTTGGGCATAACCAAGGAATCCTAAAGTGGGTGTGTAGCTTCTATATCCTAGATACTTCTTAGGATCATCCATCACCAGTTTAAGGCAAGGAACACAATGCTTGATCTACATAAAATTGTGTCTCCATCCCCAGTCTCTTCAACGTTCTAGGCTCAGTTTCCACCATTCCCTCTCACATTTGATTGCAAATGTGTTTTCCTTTTAGAAAACAAGGAAGTAATACAAACCCCATCTCCTAGGGATGGGAGAAGTAGCACGTCTTTGTGTCCCAAATGAGCTTCTGTAGTGATAAGACTGTTTCAAGAGACTAGGCTGCCTCAGAAACAACTGTGTCACAAGACTTCTCTAGCAGAAGGCCCATGACATCATAGCTTCACTGACTTTCTTCACAGTGGTCTGGTTTGCTATGGAAATAGAACCAATGAATCTTTATCTTTTCTTTTTTAAAGCAATGATTGGAGCTTGTTCTTGGGCACATGAAGTCACTTGGAACCACATCTAGACCTCATTTATTCATTGCTTTCCCTGTATAAAGAGGTTTAGCTTCTAGGCCCAAACTGGTTTCTTAAGAAGGTCTGAGGCTGGGATTTGAGAGATGGCTCGGCATTTTTAGAGTACTTTCTGCTCTTCCAGGGGACTCATATTCAATTCCCAGCACCTACATGGCAGTTCACAACTGTCTGTGGCTCCATTTCCAGGGGACCTAAAATCCTCACACAGACATGGATGCAGGTAAAACACCAATTAACATAAACTAAAATTAATTATTTTTGAAGAGAAAGGTCAGGGATGTCTGGAGCTCATATAGGGAAATAGGAGTGTCTATAGTCCTATGATTTAGACTTCAAACTCTGAAAGAATAAAGACTGAGTTTTGACCCAGCCATTTAAAATATGTCAGAGGTCATATAGGACCTCTTTTGTAGCATAAGAACCCTGAAAATGCTAGGATTCCTGGATTTCTTTCCTAGTCTGGAATTTAGAAGCTGCCATACTTCTGCCTCTGCCTCACTGAAACCACATGTGTAGTGTGTCACTCCCTGTTCTGGGAATCCCACAGGATTTCCTCTTCTTTAAAAGCATGGCCACCTGGAGCAATGAGAGGTCACTGACTTTTCGTGCTTCCTTTTTGGTTAGAGAGTCATCTCCCTTGGCTACAAAATGGGGTTTCCTTAACCATCACAACAAAGGCCTCATTTATTCTCTCCATCTAGCCTTTTAGGTTTGCTTCACATAGCTCCTCTTTAAGGATCAATGTAGAGCTCAGGCTTTGACCAAGCTGCTCTGAGACTGGCAATCATCTGGGAAGCCAAGTGTTTCTTAGTGAACTGGTGTCAAAATCTTCCAGAATTAGAAGTGATTTTTTTTTTCTCCCTATTTGAGTTACTTAGATCTCGGAGAGTAGAGAATTCTTATTGGAAAATAAGGCACTTTTCTGCTTGGGTTAGAAGGGCAGGTGAATTGGAAAAGGTCAACTAGAACACAGAAGTCAGAAAAGAAAATCTTGTGAACTAAAGCAAAGATGTGAAGGCATTGGAATGTTTCATTTCTGGGCAATAACTCTAGGAAATAAGTGGCTTTTTGTCGTTCTACTTGCTGCTTCCTTTCCCCATCTAGATGCCTATTTTCATTCTCAGTCTAAACTGTTATCAATCTTTCATTCCATAGTTTTAAAAAAAAGACACCCATTCTTTGACTCGCACAGTCCTTCTTTCTCTTTTGAAATCTTTTCACTTCTTCCCTGCCTCACCACTGGGCATATGCCTCTTTCTTAGCTTATGAGTTTAGCCTTGGGATTGAAGAGAAATTATTTTCAGTCTCAACAATTTCAAGTCCTACCCTATTCAGCCACAAGTAGGTTGAGAAAATCAATCCGATGCTGGCCCTTTCTTCTTTTCTGTTTTAGCCTCAGCAGATCTTTTTGAACATCGCTCTCACAGCTCATGGATGTTTAGGTCTTTACCTTCTCAGCAGGCATTGTACAGAACACTTTGTGCTTCACTTTTAGTCTGCCATTTCGTGCAACACTGTAGTGTGCTCAGATAAATAATCAACTGAACAGGAAAAAAAATCCACCCATCCATTTGAATTGGCTAGATAGTCTTAGTTGATTTCATTTAATTTGCTCATAGTTTTAAAAAGCTGCAATATAGTATCACGAGAGACCACAGGCAATTGTTCCTGTCATTTGCTTAGGTCGAGTGGGGAGGGGAAGCAGGAACAATTTGTTTAAACTTTTACCACTACTCATTAAGCTCTCTGTTATAACATTATGATCTGTTTTCTGCCTGTTGAATTGTTTAAGCTAGACTGGTAGGCAATTGGGTTCAATTTAAGACACAAGAGTATTTAACAAATCCAGGCTACAGAAGAAACTACTTAGTCGAAGGCATTTGTCCTTCTCATACTAGATTTACCTAAACATTTTCCTTTTAACACTAACTGTTCATGATCTAGCACAGGCAGCCCATATATGAGTAATTAGCTTGCTTATGAAGCCTGCTAGTGAATTCAGTAGAGTACACAATCCCTGGGAATGTCACTACTTGGCAATACCATATGCATTGTCCAATTTTCCAGTGACTTTTCTTTCTAAATTCTTTTAAAGTAAGAGGTTATGCTAAAATACACTCGATGTTTGGTAGTATATTATATTGCAGCATTAAGTCAACCCCTTATGACTTGTATACATCTAATGCATGGTTTGAGACTGGAGTTTGCATTTTTCATGTGCAGTAAATTTAAAATTTTTTTGGTTACCTTTTTGTGCCATTAAACTTGTACAGAAAATGCTTTTATGGCCATTTTCAAAGGGAGAAAGTATAAAATGGAAACAGCCCACCCTTTCTGCCCTATAGCTGTAGTTAGAATTGAGTACCTGTAGCAAAACAGCTGTAATTGGTGGTTGTAGTGTTAGAGGTGTTAGCTTGCTAGTGACTACCTTTGGAGAGTAAATGCATGGTCTTGTACATCACATTTCTTAAATAACTCATTTTAGCCTCTGAAAAGACTATATTATCCCATGTGGCCCTCTTTCCTCCCTCCACTCCCTGCTCCCAGGTATCTTACAATTAACTGTAAATAACTGATTTAGGGGCCAAGAATTCCTGCCAAGTAAACTTAACAAAGAGCAAACAAACCAAAAAGGGGTTGAAAAGAATTTTACAACGAATTCTCAGAAGTTATTGATCATCGCTCAAGGAATGGCATGGTGATAAAGACTCACCACTCTTTTACGTAAACATCAGAGGAAAACTGGGAGTGTCTCTGGCTGCCAGATTACATTATAGAACTCAATGATTTTTGGAATCACACAACCCAAAAATGTCCTTGATCCCTGCATTAGTTTAGAGGTATACGAAGACATCAGAAGGTTGGTGACCAATAATTATCTGGGAAAAAGAAAAGCAAATATGTAAATTCAGGGGTTTCAGCTACTCCTCAGCCAGCAAAGGCAGTGGCATGATGGATTTAGATGCATTGCTGTCTTTTCCCCTGGCAACACGGCACACTCTTGGACTGGGAGTGATGCGAAGGCAGTGTTTCAAGAAAACACTCTCTTTTTGGTTTACTAGTTTCTCTTGGACTGGCATGTTAGGCAAGGCCCGTGTAAGCTGGTTAGAGCAGACCCTTTATATCTCCCGTGACCGTTAATCTCCCACACCATAATCTGATGAGGGCTCTTTGGTTTGAGGACTTCAACGTTGCCTAGGGAAGTTCCCCCATGTGTGTGAGGTGTTGCGAACCGTGAACACTGTGCTTCTGCAGTGTTCAGTACTGGGCAGCCAAGGAGCTGCTCTTACGATCCTTTTTGGCTCTCAAGCTCTGTTCTCCATCGCATTTTCATCTCTGTATACATTTGCAAGATGTGTGTAATGTCATTTTCCAAAAATAAAATTTGATTTCAATATTTCTGGCTGACATTCTTTCATTTTTTCAATCATCAAACCAATGATCATATAACCACAAAATGTCCGAGCTAGAAGGAAAGTTAGACAGATTGTTCAACCCCTTAATTTTATAGATGTGGAAGCTGAAAATCAATGCATGATGGAAACACCATAATTAACAGCACAACATGTCTGAACATATAGGATCTTGGATTTCTATAGTTGAGCAGGAAGCAAATCTCTTTTGGTATATAAAATATTTTGGCTAAGGTGGATCTGTGTCACCAAATAAGAGGCAACTTCTCAGTAGTCCTCATTATATGGCGAGGGGACGTTTTTTTTTTTTGATCCAGTCTGTTTGGTGTTCTGTATGCTTCTTGAATATTCAAAGGAATATCTTTCTTTATGTTGGGGAAGTTTTCTTCCATAATTTTGTTAAAAATGTTTTCTGGACCTTTGAGCTGTGCCTCTTCTCCTTCTTCTATCCCTACTGAAGAACAATGGCAATGGGTTCTTGATCCTATTGCACGTAATGGCTTTGTGGGAGCCCAGGTAGTTTGGATGCTCACCTTAATAGACCTGGATGGAGGTGGGTGGTCCTTGGACCTCCCACAGGGCAGAGAAACCTGCTTGCTCTTTGGGCTGAGGAGGAAGGAAGACTTGATTGGGGGAGGGGGAGGGAATGGGAGGTGGTGGCGGGGAAGAGGCAGAAATCTTTAATAATTAAATAAATCAATTAATAAAAAAAAATAAAAAAAATAAATTAAAAAAAAAGAGGCAACTTCTATTACTGTGCTTTCCAACTGTAGAATGATTTCACAGTTCTTGAAAATACCGTACTGTTCATTAGGTGGTTACTGACACAGCCATTCTGGGAGAAGGAACACATGGATGTTGAATTCATAAATATCAGATTCATCCTTGAGCATAAATTACTAACTTCTCCCATCAAATCTTAACTAGGCTCAGGAAGAGGTTGGTGAAAGTGTGGGAGAAAATAGCACACAGAGAAGAGGTTAAGATCTCAGGACCACTTTGAACAACACAATTCTGTAAGGGCGAACCATACAGTGCCTGCTTAGCCTTTATTGAAGAAGCAACCCTAGGTACTCTCTAGGACTGAGAGGATTAGGAATTCCTCCCCCGCGTAGTATTTAACAAATCCCATGAACATCAGTCTGGTAAAGACAAGGTAGAGCAAGATGCTTTCTTGGTATTCCTAATTCAAATAAAATATGAAGACTTACTAGGTCTCTTTAAATAAAAATTTCTTTAGAAGCTCATTGACCTCTAGTAGAAAGAGGAAAATCAGTTAAGCATTGTATGCATATGTGTGTTTCATAGAAGCAATGTAGTTAAAGTACTATATTTAGTTTTGAAACCATATCCTTTTCATATTTTAAGTATTAAAAATATTCTTTTTGCAAAAATTGATCATGGATGCAAATAGATATTTATTTTCAATATCCCAATCTAACAAAATTTAAGATGACTAATCCTACAAGGGCTTCACATCAAATCTATCTTTCTTTTAAATTCCAGTCGGTGGCAAACACTGGTTTAGCAGAGTAGAATGAAGAAATGTCAAAATGGGAATGAACTAAGTTGCAAAAATTGGGTATTTGGTATTTAAAGGGAGTTTTTCCTAAGACCACCTAATCTCATCTCTTCTCGCTCCTCATGTATCATCCACTTTAAAGCCTCATACTGAGGAATTGTTCATCAGTATGGTCTAAGAAGTATGTAAGTGATGCTCAGTCTTAGGCCCCGCTCTACAGAGACTGTTCCAGGAACTCTGAGAATAGGACCCGTTGCTTCAGGGTAAACTAGTCCTCCAAGAGAGTTCAGAAGTTCTCCCTCATTTGGCAGCTCCCTGCTCTGGTGAATTTCGTAAGACTTAGCTAGAATGCAGGATCCTATGAGCCATTCGGGTTCAGTGTTTGCATCTCTAAGTAAATATCAGATAAAAGAGACTTATTTTTCTTACATTTTCTATAGTCATAGCTTTTTTTAGAGAGCAGTTTGTAAAATTAAAGACAAAGCATACATAAATAAAGAATAGCTCTTCCCAGCTATAACAAGGAGTCAAGATGAGGACCTGAGACGATTACCAGAGATGTGGTGGGGTAGTGGTGATGACGGAATTTTCAATGTAGAAGGGTCAGGAATTGGTGGACCAATTGGAATATGGGAGACATGGGGAAAAGAGAGGAGAGAGAGAAAGTCTAGGCTTGATCAATTCAGCCTGTACCTCCCCTCCACCCATTCCCTGAGTCTCCTCTGTTCTGGATAGCTCAGTCCACTTACCTCCTCCCCTGACTTCAGCCCTGGCGCTACAATGCTCATTCACACTTCACTCTTGCTGACACAGTCTATCCTTCTTTCCTTGCCTAGAAAAATACCCTCTGAATGCCCTTCCACATTTCTCCACCTGTCTAAATGTCACATGTAGCCAAAACCTACCAGCAACGGAACTCAAGGCATATTTATAAGAAAAACAAACCCAAACACGGAGAAAAACTTGGCAAATTTCTATCCTGAACTTTCCAGGGCAGGCCTGATCTTATGTAATTTCCCTCCTTTCCCAAATAAAGGTGATTTGTTAAACATATAACTAAATGTGATTTTGTTTTTATACATTTCTAAAAAAGAATTTCCATAAATACACTCACAAATTGGAAACCATCCCTTGTCAGGCCACACATCTGCACTAAGGGTGTGGAAAGTAGGATTCTCTCAGAGGAGAGGCTTTCCCCAGGTCTCCTTGTCAGCTCGTCTGTACTCCCCTACCTCTGGGACAGTATGGGAGAAGTAGCGCCCCTTCATTTCTAATCCCTTCTTTTCAGTTCACTACGATGCTAGGAAAGTCTTTCAGGTGGCTTGATTATATCAAACCTGACTGCCTCATGGAGACAGCTTTGAGTAGGAAAGTAATTTCTCCTTGAAACAAACATTTTCCCCAATCAAGAAGAGTCAGCTTACATTGTTGTAATCCTTTCTTTTCCTTGCCTGTGTACCCATGAATAGTTCTGAGAATGCTCTCATGGACCGAGAGAAGGGTGAGTCCTACATTTCTGAATGAAGGGCCATGACCTCCCCATCTTGAAATGAAACAATGCATATAGAATTGCAGACTGCCAAAGGTGGACAAGGCTTTATAAAGCCATTCATCTAATGTTTTCCTAAGTTTCGTGGGGTAAAATTATATGGAGGAGTCATTAGAAAGACCAGTTCCAGGATCTCATCTCAATCCAACTGCATTAGACTGTCCAGCAGGCTGGACAGCTGGACAGTGCAAAAGAGCTTCAGTGGCTATTTTACCTGGGGATTTTATAGCACTTCCTAAACTTTGCTGTGGATAGTATCTTCTGAGCAGCTTGTGAAACGTAAAGTCGGATATAGATGTGGGGAAATCAGGTTCTGCCGTTTTCATGAGCTACTCATTAATTTTCTATGCTTCTAATCCATGGGTCGCACTTTCAGTAGCAAAATACTAAGATCAAGACCCACTTTGTTTAGAAGAGGAAGAAATGGAGGCCTGGGGAATATAAATAATATATTCATGCTCAAACACAGAGGCAGAGATGCCTAGCACTGCGGACTCCTGACTCTTGACTCAGTGCTCTTTCCATAGGAGCCGGCTGCCATCATCAACAGGCCCTGGAAGCAGCCTGGCTGAAATGGCACTGTTTTCAATCAAAGGCTAATTGGAAAAATGATGTTTCCTGAAAGAGAAGCAGCCCTGGCTTGTCTCAGTAATGAGTGGGTACACTGGCAGGAGAAAGACAAAGGGTGGGGGTAGGGACAGAATTTATGTCTCACTTTAATTGAAGAAATGAGCCAAAGTCTCCTTACAAAGAGTCTGGGGGGACGGAGAGGAATTATGGTTATACAATGTCCTCCTACATCATCTAAGGGAGGGAGAAACACACACACCCCTGCACAATCTATGCACACACATGCACGCCCGTGCACACACACATGCACTCATGCACGCACATGAACACACATGCACACAAACACACACAAGCACACATGCACACACACCCTAAAGCCTTAAGGCAGTGCTGTGCTGGAGGTGCTGCAAGGAGCTGCAAGCATCCAGAAGAGTGTTTGAGGAGTGTGATGAAGGCTGGAGATAGAAACTTCAGTATAATAAAGCATTAATGATGAAAAATGAGCTAAGACTTACTCCGACTAGAATAAATCTTTACTTTAATGGTCCCCTTCAAGCACAGGCTTCCCTCAGGAGGTGAAACGTGAGCTGAGGCTTAAATAAGTTGAAGTTTGTTAGACAAAGGGAGAGGTGTGACATTTCAGACAGAAATACTGGTATGAGCCAAGACAAAGAGGTGTAATCTATGTCTAATGTGTTTGGAGATCAGAAAGGCCTTCAGTGGGGTAGAGCAACTTGATCTGCAGTGCAGGAGAGTGTGAGTAGCTGAAAACCAAGTTGGAAATGTCAAGAGGGAATCATTCCTTTGAAAAATATACAAAAAGCACCCGGTCCCATGCTAGGTTCTAGAGGGTGAATAGACATGGCTGTGCCCAGCATGGAATTCCAACTATTCCTAAGCCAGACATTAAGTGTGGCACATTGCGTCAAGTTCTCTGACACAATGAAGCACAACATGGCAGATGAGTCCCATAGGATACCGGAATCCCATGAGATACCTGATCTACCTGATTAGGGCTAGGAGGGCCTTTTCAAAAATAGTAACATGTTACCTGAAACCCAAAAGTGAATAGGTTAGCTGAAGGGAAGAGAATATTCTAAGTGAAAAGAAAGGCATCTGTGAAGTCCCTGAGGAAAACAGCGCTCAGTGGAGCAACTGCAAGAAGGCTACCATGGGTCAAATGTCCAGCAGGATAGAGGAGAGGTGGTGAGAGATGGTACCAAGGAGGCCAACGGAGGTCGGACTGTGCGGGACCTATAAGCCAAATTAAGGAGTTTGGCTTCCCCCTTGAAAAGCACTCAGGGGTCACTAAAGCTCCAAGGAGGAGAGTGAGATGAACAGACAAAAGTAGAGTTAAAAGTCACTCCCACTGCTGCCTTTGGAGGCTGGGTCTGAGGGACATGGGAACATGAGGCAAGAAGTTCGTTGAGGGCTGATTTCATGACCTAAATGATCCATTATGGCAGCTTAGACAAGAATAGTGCTCTATAGACAAAAAGGAGGGAAAGCAGGAATTTTGAGGAGGAACCATTAACAAAATCTGAGAGAGGACCAGGGAGGAAAATTTTACATTCTAGCTGGAGGAAATGAATCATGACAGGGAGGGTTTCTGAGCCAGGCAGAACTGAAGGACACTGGGACATTTGGGAGCTTCCTGCTGGGCAGAGACAGCCTCTCACAGAAACCAGGTACTCAAGGAACCGAGCTAGGGGTTGATGGTGGACTCCTGTTTCCACATAAATATATGGCTTCCTCAAAGTGGACACCAATCTCAGCTGCTCAGGCAATATTAAAGGTAGGCTGGAAAAATGGATGGGGCTACCAAAACCAGGGAGGTGCTTCCCTACTGAGCCAGGTGCAGTGACTCACATCTTAAGCTTCACCAAAACTCAGCATCATAGGTGAGATTTTTCTCTTGCTTACACATGGGAAACAAGCTTAGAGAGGTGGTGTGGCCTGGTAATAGTCACATAATTAGGAAATGAGGCTTGAATGACCTTTCATTAGATTGTGATAACCATGGATAATTTTAATGATAAGCCACATTCGCCATAAACATAGCCTATGATTGCCATTAAATCAGAGTTTAGAATCTTCTTTAGATGGAAAGACAAAGAGGTTACAAGTTGATTTGAGGCTGCCATCTCCAGTGTGTGTTGTCACCTAACAACGTAGACAGTGTGGGAATGAAAACCACCACCAACAAAGAAGATGTGTTACAGGAAGATGATACTAAACAGGACCCCTCTTGTCCCAAGAAGCCTAAAACTAACAGGAAAAGAAGAAAATGCTCCCAAAAGTTTACCAAAAGGCTCATGTCTAAGATGGTTAGAACACAAACATATTGAACTCAAAGAAGTTTGAAGAAATCATTCAATTAGACCTTTGGCTTATGGGCCTCACACTCGCTGGGTTAATTTTCCACTTTAACACATTTTCTTTGTCTTAAAAAATGTCAGCTTAGGGGGTGGGTGCTGAAGAAAAAGCTTTGCATGTGGTTAGGCGTGCTTACTGTTTTCCCAGAAGACCTGGGTCCAGCTCTTAGCCACCGTGGTAGCTCACAACTGCTTTTGACTCCAGCTTCATGGAATATGATAGCTAGTTCTGATGTCTGCCAGCACCCACACACATATGGACACAGTACAGACACACAGACATACACGTAAATAAAAATAAGAGAGAATCTTTTATAAGAAAATTTAAAATGTCAGAAAAAATATAATAATTATGTGAGGGAATGAATATTTAGTTTGAGTTTGCCATTCCATATTGTGTATATATATATATATATATATATATTTCAAAATACCATTTTGTACATCACACCCATCCACACACCCTATACCAAAAGATTCTAATTTTTATGTTATGTGGATTTTATCATAATTGCATTTTTTCAAAGTTGTTTAAAACTGTAGACTGAGGTCAGTGTTTCCTTGGGAGTACTTTCTTTCTCCAGAAACCTCAGCTCCTTCCTATCTTAAATTTTCCTCAGTGTTCCTTCCAAATCTCCTTCAAAATCTTCTTCAGGGTATGGAAAGGATGGAACAGACTCTCCGATCAACCTCCTTCATATCACCCTGTCTACTCAGTCTACAGGGTTCTGTCTCCCTTGCTTATACCCAGTGGTTATTCATAGTCTATTCTGCATGTGTTCATGGAACGCGCTTGATGAGACATACTGGATGAGCACTGCAAATGAGCAGGGGAAAGGTGTGGACAGCTTGTTCCAGCCCTGTAAGTTATAAGGAGCTCTGTGCCTGTCCGGCAATAGCCTAGCTTTGTAGACTTGAGGCAAGCCTGTGCTTCCTCTGAAATGTCCTTTCACTGCAAACACAGAAACACAGTAAACCACGATCCAAAAAAAACCTGTCCACCAGTGAATGGAGCTTTGTAAGCAGGTTAATGTATAACACTTTAGAAAGCTTGGGAGAGAGTATGTTTACTTTTACAACAGGCACCACATCAGGGGTGTCAGATGCCAATAATCCCAGGATTCTGTGGTCGTGTGCTTTGAATATGCAGCCAAACTTTGGCATCCAGAGGAGAAGGCTAGTGATTTCCAACCTCTTCACCACCAAGGATCTTTTTCTTTATTATTTTTCCCCGGTGAGCCCAACATTTGGAAAGATTTGTATCTGGTAAAGCTACACTTATTATGGAATAATTCATTTTCCCAACATTTTACTCACTCAGCTTCTAATCCATATGAGATAACCACACAGAGCTAATACAATTTCAGTCAAAAGCAAAGAAACACGATATCTTACTTAGCCCTTCGTGGCTGTGTCTTGGCTGAGTATATGATTCCTATTAGATTTCCTTAACACTGAGAAACAGCTTGAGGGTACTACTTACTGCATTCAGAGATCCCAGATTGAGCGCTGCCAGCACAAGGTGACAGCAAACTAAAAGGATGGCTATCAGCTTACAAAACTCCAAAGCTTGTAAACCACGTGTGCAACTGACTCGGTTGAGGTCTCCCTGCTTCCTGTCACCAACATTTCAGTATCTTGAGTTCCTTTCTCCTGTGTGAATGGCATGATGTCAAAGAGAACTCCCCACGGAAAAATAACTTGTGCTTACCAGGTACATACGAAATTTCTTTCTGCTGCTACAGGGAGAGCCTCGCATGTGAGGATCTGCCTCATTCCCAGTCCTGACTAACCCTCCCCAAATCTGAGCCACTTACCCTCTAGATCATGGAAAAGTCAGAAGTTGTCTAGGAGCTCAGCTAAGCCTAACATCCTTTATCACGCTAGATACAAAAAGGGCACACATCTGTTTCTGTCAATGCTGAAATACTAGCAGCTTCTCGTGGCCAGGAATCTTGTCTGAGCTTTCTCTGTATCCGTATACAACCAACTAATATGGAGCAGGGATGGCGGACAACACAATCTCGTGGAATGAATCACAGTGACTTGTAGGCAGGATGAATAATTTAGTTACCAGGAGTAGAAACTAGCTTGGGAACTCCTTAAAAGAAGAGCGCTCTGCCCATTTCTGTTTTTTCGCTGTTTGACACAACAGTGGCCACTCAAAATAAGTGCTTGAACGGATGAATGGTGCAGTGTATTACGGAAGAGCTGGAGAACAGTTATTACTGGAGCAGAGGTTAAGAATGGCAAGTAGAAGAACTTTCTCACATTTTTTTTTAAAATCAGTTGTCACCCAATCCTGCTCTGTCCATGGCTACTAATTGATCACCAGAACCTCTTCTGTGAGATTCAAAAGAGCTCTCCTGCTTTTTCTTTTTATTGCCCTCGACTTCATCAGTCTCTCACATACCATTGTTTACACACATAAACCCACAGGCACCAGTTTGATAAAAAAGAACATGGGTCAGAACCTTGGCACAGCCTTGTGGAAAGGTTGCTGATCCTTGCTCTAAAAGCAGCTCGGGGAGGACTGGAAATGAACGCCGCCTAGACATGTCTCTCTCTCCCTGTGGTGTCACTGGGTGTAATTTAAGCGGAGACATTCTTGCAGTTGTTACACCCAGGCAAGTGTGGGGGAATGAAACAGTTGTCTGTGACTGATTTAAACTGTGGTTTCTGACAACTGTGCCCCTGATTGAAGTGTCCCATCTGTTAATTTTAGTGTCCATGGGAGCTGGGAAATGAGCCTCCACAGCAGCAGGAGCAGTTCTGTGTGGCCCTTGACAGCACGGCAGGATTTTTCGATTCCCAAATCAAATCGGGCATTTTCTCCACACTGAAGCGGCATTTAATCAAGATAGTCCTTTCCAGCAGGGTCCTTGGATCAGGGGCTGGGCAAAATATGAAGTGCTGGTAAGGGGGGAGAGCAGGGGAGAAACCTCCTTAAATGGCTCGTGAATAAACAAGGCTATCCCTATGTGAAGGTCACCAAAAGGTCCTCCTTCTTAGGTTTCCACGCCTACCCTCATGCTCACCCTTTCCTCACCACCCCCACCTCTAACCCCCAAGTCTCCCGTCAGCTCCTGCTTCAGCAATTGCGTCGCATTCTCCCATTTCAGGTTTCAGCATTATTAGGACATTAGCAATCATTACCATTTACTGAGGCTTTGTCTCTTGCTTGTGATTGGTAATGTGAGAAGAAAAGGTGATGTTGTTTGGTTAGAAGAAGGAAAGGGACAAGTGCTGAGAGGAAAATGATACCTCCTATGGAAGGTTATCTTGAAGAAATATCTGGTTAGTGACAAGAGGTAAGGGTTCTGTGTATAGAATGGCAGAAAGGAGCTGGAGAATTAAGAAGACGTGAGGACAGTAGATAGACAGGAAGAAACCCAGGGTACACAATTTTGCCTCGGGTGGACCTTGCTTCCCTTGTCTATTCCAGAGGAATGTAAAAGAAACATTTAAATCCTACCCCTCACCCCCACCCAGTGGCAGGATTTCCAGATGCCCAGTCAACGAATCTATGGCTGTCTTTAAAGCTATATTGGGCCCGACAGGCTTCTGTCTCCACATACCAGCTTGTAGAACTCATGTGAACTCACTCCACATTTAGGTTCTCCCGTCGGATCTCTCATTGTTTGCCAGCATGGATTCAAACCCATCCCAAACATCATCACATTTTCTCCTGAAATCAAACCTTATGTTCTATGTATCTCCTTCCCATGTACCTCCAGTGCCTTCTTTTTCTCAAGGGCCCATTTTTTTTCCAGTTCTAACTCAAGACTCACCTATTACACAAAGTGATTTCCCTGGAAAATAAAAAAACTTTAGGTAAATGACCACACTAATCTTAGAAGCACTAGTGGAATCCTTTTTCTTGTGGGTGTCTATGCTCCTATGGATAGAATGTCTCAGGCATTGGATCTTCTAGAGAGATACTAACAGAATGTCTCAGGAACTGGATCTTCTAGAGAGATACACATGGAATGCCTCAGGAATTGGAACTTCTAGAGAGATACACATGGAATGTCTCAGGAATTGGAACTTCTAGAGAGATACACATGAAATGTCTCAGGCATTGGAGCTTCTAGAGAGATACACATGGAATGTAGGAAAGAAGGAGAAAGTTTACTGTGAAATTTAGATATCCCAAAGCTGGACCCAGATAACCATGGCAGCATGACAGCAGTAGCTTGGTTCTGCCATGAGAAAAATTGAGTTTGAAGTTCAGTTCTGTTTCAAGAAGATCCTGTTTATGGAGGTGACAACTAAGCTAGGTGACATGGAAGAAACCCATTGCCTGTGATGGCTGTGCAGTTTCAGTAAGCTGAATCTAAAGTGCTAAGGGAGAGCTTGTTTCCTATGTTTGGAGTGTCAGATCAGTTGGCACCGGGTGCTGCACTTTATCCAGTGATTCCCAGAAGTATGAAGACGCCATCGCATTTGTACTCTTTTATCTCCTCTCTCCTTAAAGAAGAGCTAGAGATCAGAGTGGTACCTGGCACACAGTATGCACCACTGGGCAGGTATCAAGCAAGTCTGCACTCTCTAGGCTCTGGTTTAGTCAGTGTGTGCTAATTGTCCCGTGCTTCACTATCTTTTCTAACTCTCACCCTTTTCCCGATTTTCCTTCACCTATGGTCTACTGTTTTTTTTCCCCCCGGAATATAGTCACACTTAATTCTACTAGGAAGTGAATTGTATAAAATGATAGTATTACCTTTCTGTTTTTCATTGCTCCCAAGCTAAACAAAAGCAATCTGAGAGCTAAGAATGATTGTCCCAGTTATCTTTTCTATGTTTTCTTGGGAATCAGGAAGAAATTTTATGTGTGTTAGGGTTATTCCTTCGATCTTAAGTAGTGAAGCTACAAAGATGGATGAATGTGACATAGTTGCTGCCTTCAAAAGAAACACAAAAATCCATTAAAGATCTGGAATGAGTGATATACCTTTGAGGCAGTTGACCAGAGAAAGGGAGTCAGGGTAGAGAAGGAAAACGTGGGAAACGCCTGACAAAGGAAAGGACATGCTAAATGCTGAGATTCTTCAGTGCAATATCATGTTAGCTTCAGTCAGGCAGCGCAAAGGCTGAAAATTAAGTAAAGCTAGCTCTGAAGGCTTTGTGAAAGAAATAAGGAGTCTGAAGAGTTTTCTCTATCAAATTAGTTCTCATAATCTGTCAATTTACCCTAAAATAGTAATTCTCAACTGAGAATATACCTCCCAGATGACATTTGACCATGTGTGGACACTTTGGGCTGTCATGTCTTGGAGAGATAGACTTTCTCGTAGGTAAAGGTCAAGGATATGAATGAATATTTTCTAATGCACATAATAGGCCTGTATAAAGAAATAAAATTCTATCCTATATGTTAGTAATGAGTTGAAAAATTCTAACTTTATAGAATACTCTTGGGGTGGTGAGATGGCTCAGTAGGTAAAGCAACTTTCCATCAGTCCTAAAGACCTAAGTTCAATCCCTGGGACCCACACGTAGAAGAAAACTGATCTCTACGTGCAAGTTGTCCTCTGTTTCTGCAGGTCTTTTCATGACACGATGCCTCACACAATAATAAAAAAATAAAAAAAAAAAAAAAAAAAAAAAAAAAAAAACTTTAAAAATAAAACCTAGAAGGGGCTCAGTGATTAAGGATGTTCACTACTCTTGCAACAGATCCAAATAGTTTCCAGCAACCACGTCAGCTGATTCACAATCACCTGATCACCTGTAGCTCTAACTCCAGAGGGTACAATGTCTTCTGAATGCCTCAAGCACTGAACTCACATATCCCAACACAGACACATACAAATTGTTATAATTAAAATAATTTAAAAACTACCAAAAATAATAAAGGAATGTTTTTGGTTCTTGAAGACAGGAACTGTACCTGTATCTCCGAGATCCAGAAGTTTCTTAGATCATAAATATTTGAAAGGGTGACTAATATACTACCATAGGAAACATGTATGCATGTATGAACAGATTTTCATTTGAATCCTGACTTCTATGACACCTAGTTTTGATAATTTTAATTTTGGTTTATCTTGGCATGGATTTCTTTTCTTCTTTTCTTTTCTATCATTATATTTTGTGATTATAGTGATGTGGATGTCAATATATGAGGAAAATGTGGGGGGGTTGTCTCTACATTTGAATCTTTCTTTACATTTGATGGCTTTTGAGAGGAGAGGATTGAAAGATGTGGCCTTGATGGAGGAAGTAAATCATTTCAGAAGAATTTTGAACACAGCCCGCTTCCCATTTGCAGTTAAAACGTGAGCTCTTAGCTGCTGCTTCAGACACCTGCCACCCACCACCTCCACACATCACCATTATGGACTTCTTCCGATTCTTTCCTTCTATATGTTGCCTTGGTCCTTGTGTCTAGTTATAGCTATAGAAAAGTAATTAATGCACAAGCCAAAGCCCCTGCACATGCTAGCCTCACAATCTAGTGCTGAGAAACTGCCTCACCCTCTCCTTAGGATTATTCTGTTTGAGGTTCAGTTAATGCCTTGAATTTATAAATTTATGTCTTGAAATCTTAAAAAGTGCATAGTTATTACTTCTTTATATATATATTTGAGCCCAATTCTTCTTATTTTTTTCCACCTTAAATCCTTGTGGTTCAAATGTTAGCATCTTTACTACTTATTATTTTATATCCCTGAGTCCCAAGTCCCATTCCCATGCTCTCTCACTCTCTTTCCTTCTCTCTCTCTCTCTCTCTCTCTCTCTCTCTCTCTCTTCTTTTCTTTTCTTTTTACAGAGTCTCACTATATAGCCAAGGCTGCCTAGAACTCCATATGTAGCCAAGTCTAGTATTAAATGTGGGATTCTCATCATCAGTGTTTTGAGTCTTGAAACTAAAAGCATGTGATACCACATGTGGTGGTTTGAATAGGTACAACACCCATAGACTTATGTGTTTGAACGCTTGACCTATAGAGGGTGGCAATATTAGGAGGTGTAGCCTTGTTGGAGGAAATGTGTCACTATGGGGACAGGTTTTGAGGACTCACATGCTCAAGCTATGCCCAGTGTTGGACATGGTTTACTTCCTGCTGCTTACAGATTAAGATGCAGAATTCTCAGTTCCTTCTCTAGCACCACACCTGCCTGCATGCTGCCTTGCTTTGCATCATGATGATAATGACTATACTGCTGAAACTGTAAGCCAACCCCAATTAAGTGTTTTCCTAAGAGTTGCCGTAATCATAGTGTCTCTTCACAGCAATAGAAACCCTAAGACAGTACATATGACTATTTTTCTTCACACTGGATACATTTTTTAAATCAGTTTTCGACTTCCCTGGTTCTATAATCTGTTTTCTCGGTTCTACTCTCATATTAACTCTCTCTATATATGTACATATAGATATATATTAGTTACTGTCGTCTTCTTTTTGCTCCTTGCATTTTCTGTTTCTTTTCCAAGATTTTCCATTTTTTAAAAAAAATTTCTTTTTATTAGAAATATATAGTTATGCTTACATAGCATATCCTGATTATTGTTTCTCCTTCTTCTACTTCATCCAGGCTCTCCCTATCTCCTGCCATTGGATCCATTCCCTTCCTTTATCTCATTAGAAAACAAGCAGATTTCTAAGGGATAGTAATATAATATAATATAATATAATATAATATAACATAACATAATATATAATATAATATGTTAAGATAGGATAGGGTAAAACAAAAACAAACGGAAGGAAAAGAATCTGAGAGAAGACCCAAGAGTCAGAGACTCACTTCTTTACATACTCAGGAATCTCATGAAAACACTAAGCTGGAAGCCATAATAAATACACAAATGAGCTGTAGGATACAAAGAGAGAAAGAAAACACAAATAAAATAAATATAAATATGATGATATAAAATTTTAAAATCTAAAAAATAAGAGCTCTGACATGAAATCGAAAGAAAGGAACCTCCAGGGATGAAATTGAGTTTATTTTCTGTTGCCCATCTAGTACTGGACGTGGAGTCCACCCTTAAGAATCATATGTTCCCCCAGTGAGATCCCTTTGAAGAAAACCAAATTTTCATTTGCAAGTAATTGTCAACTGAAGAAAAGATTAGAAATGGGGACCTGTGTCCACTTTTTCTTTCAGCCCTGAGATCCCATCTGGTGCAGACCCATGCAGGTCCTGGGCACGCTGTCTCACTTTCTGTGAGCGGATATGTCCTCTTAATTTAGAGGACCTGAATTGGTTATTGTATATTAACTTATTAGCCTCATCCTACATCATGTTGTTTGCTGTCTTTGCAGCTACATGGAGGTAGAAGCTCAGTTGATTGCTGAACTAACTGGCACTTCTCTTGTGGGGGCGTGAGAGTACTGAGTATATGTATAGGTTGGGTATACACACTCCAACTTAGCTGCGTGTAAACCTACAGGGGTGGCATGCATTTATTTCACTGATAGTCAGTTGCAATATGGTAGGTATGCCATAAAACGTTTTCTATTGCTAGCTTATCCTTTTCCTAGTTGTGTGCCTGGAGGGAAAAACTTTCTCTAGAACACTATTTCTCTGTCTACTGCAAGATCCAGGTTGGAGGCTTCTATAGCATCTTGTCTGCGATATATGGGTCTCTAAAAACAAACCCGGATAGTTTAAAACTGCATAGTTCCTCAAGTCCTTGGCTGTTTAAGTTGCTTGCTTTTCTTCCACCCCTTCAATATTCCTGTATTTTCTTGTTGTGCTATGCTTAGAAATTTTTAGTTTTAGGAGAATTAACCTGAGCAAGGAAGGTGGCAGCAGTCTCATTTATCTAGCATCAATGAATCTTTATTTTTTTGAAAAAAAATCATACAATATATTCTGGACAAAATTTTCCCTTCCCCAACTCTTCCCAGACCCCCCCCCCCACACACAACTCCATGCCCTTTCTTTTTGTCTCTCTCTTTAGAAGACAAACAGGCAAAATCAAACAGAAACATAACAAAAGAAAAAAAGAAAAACCACAAGACACACACACACAAGACATTAAATCAGAAACCATAATATACAAGCAAAGACTAGTCAGACAAAACAAAGCAATAGGAGACAAAGAATCTACAAAAATGCCATTGAGTTCACTTTGTGTTAGCCATCTACATAGCGTCTGTTCTGAAGAGTGATTAATATATCCACTGAGAAAACTAAGTTTTTTCTTTGCAAGTGGATGTCAACTACAAATATCTTCTTGGTTAAGGGTTATTACCAGGGATTTAACAACATACTATTTTTTGAGATTTTTATTTTATGTGCAGGAGGGTTTTGCTTGCATGTACATTTATGTACCACATGAGTGCAGTGTTTCTAGGGGCTAGAAGAGGGTATCAGAGCCTATGGTTCTGGAGTTACAGACAGATGTCAGCCACTATACAGGTGCTGGGAACCACACTCAAGTTCTTTGAAAGAACAGTCAGTGCGCTTTAAACTAAATCAAACCAAACTAAACAACCAGTGCTCAAGAATCTGCAGGGATCCCAGAACTATGCCTACATATTAAATAGACCTCAAAGGGCCATTTAGGCCTTACTCATCTCTTTGAATCCAGATAAACCAAGAGAAGCTGAGAAAGAGGCACTGATGTGCTTTTTAGATGATGTAGCAGGAGGGATTTATGGTGAGTGTTATTGGAGGGCAAGACCTATGCAGTCATAGAGGACTCTGCACTTCTGGTGACTGCCTAGTTTCATGTTCTGTGTTTGCTGCCTTGAATCCCCACTTATTTTGAAAAAGAGTCCCCAACTTTTCATTGTGCACAGAGCCCAACAAATCCTCTATCTAGCTAGTTCTGGGTGGAACATGTTGGAGCCTTTAGTCACATCCCTGGGAATAGAGTTTATTCTCCTAGCACACAGTGGAAGGATCTGTGAAGTTACAGCCTGAAGGGGAAAGTCCCCAACCGTGAAGTCTGCTCCTTCAAGTTTCACAGCACATTCTCATTACCTTGCATTCAGCCAGGATCAGTGACCTGTGCCGATCCCTGGGGGGATGGTCTCGAGCTGAAAGTCTTATTACTGTGTCTCTAAGTCACAGATGTACTGCTCAAAATGGACCAGTGCCTTATAACTGTATCTTCTGGAAAGGATGCTCATTAGGTTAGAGAGAATACATTTGAGTTATGGGTCAAGCTTTTCACTACATATTGTCTATTTTATAAAAAACTAGAAAAACTGCATGTTCATTTCTAGTTGTAAGAAACTGTACCAAAATCCAGTTTACTCTTCTCTTGGATTTCCCCAGTGGTAACATTTTGTAAAATTCTACTATGATATCATAGATATTCGACTATGATATCATCTATTATGTTACCATTCTGCAAAACTCTACTATGATGATAGCTTAGTGACCTTGACAGAACTCACTCACTGAGATTTTTCATATTATTCATATTTAAATTCATATATGCATTTGGATCTAGATATTGTCATCACATTAAGTCTCCAAATATCAACACTTACAGCCATATTACTGATCAATGCCATCATCTGAAGAACCTCTGTGCTATTTCTCTGTTATAGCTACACCCTCACCCCTATAGTACTCACCTTCAGTCTTTGGCAAACATTAATTTATTCTCTCGTTTTAAAACTAGGGTTGATTCCAGTTGAGCCTATTACAGATATTACCTACATTGTTTCAAAAAAATACTCTTATTAATTCAAAAATACTTAAATGATCAAGAAAGGAAAAATGTTTTTGAATCACCTATCAGTTAATGGTTGTTTTCAATTTAGAGGCAATGTGTCCCAAGGATGAAAGGGAGGCTTTTTCAGTTTAAAGGATCTTTTTTGTAAGTCTACTATTTCCTTCCTGTATGCCTTGAAGCTGTTTATTTAACACATTCGGGCGCGCGCGCACACACACACACACACATACACACACACACACACACACCAGAAAAAAACAACGCTTCTGCCTTTCTGCCTCAGAGTTACTTTCTGAGAATGAAATGAGATTCCACATCAAGGTTTTCAGTACTTTGGGATTTTTGAAACCATAGCCCTTTCTTCTTGGCTCCAACAGAGAAGTAGAAAGGAATCTAAGACAATGAAAAGTCAGAATTCTAGATTTTTAAATGAAGTCTTAATACTCCCAAAATATTTGCAAAAGGAAAGGGAGGACAAGAATGGCTTATAATTAATTTAATAAACCTTGCAAAGAAGTCTAGGAGGGAACTGGGAAAATGTCTTTTAACTAAGTTGGCAAGTCCTTCCCCCACCCTCTACTCCTTCTCTAAGCATGGAGAAGGCTTAATTTAGTTGCTTGTCTCTTTCAAAATCCTCTCATAACAAACTATAGTCTTACTTTGTCCAATTAAAAAAAAATCCCAAATCAGAAGACAGATGAATGACATACGTTTTTACTAGTACGAAAAGGATATTTTCCTTATTCCTTATTTCTAACCCTCCCCAACTTTATTTCACTCCCAGGATTAATGGTAGCTCAAAGCAGCCTCCTTCTATTCTTAATTCTGTAAGGTCTCAAAGACCTGCTCATGGCTGCAAAACTCTGACAGTTTTCTGTTATTTGTCCCTAGACCAGAAGATTGCTTTATTTGATGTATTTTCTCTCCTTCCCTCCCCCTCTCCCACTCTTTCTCTCATCTCTCTCTCTCTCTCTCTCTCTCTCTCTCTCTCTCTCTCTCTCTTCCCTCTGTGTGTGTGTGTGTACACATATGTGTGCATATGTGCAATGGACCCATCTCAATTCTCTTGCTAAGATGCTTCATTCCCATTATGAATGTCTGTAGACACCTTTCCCAAGTAGTTGCTTGTATACTAACTTACTGCCTCACCCCACGTTTCAAAGTATAAGAAGTACAGAAATGTATACTCCAGAGTTTTTGTCCTTAAGGGTTGTTTTCAGTCTGATAGAATTAAAGTGTATATCTACAGGAAACAATGGTGAACCCTTCTTTATACTTTTGAAGGTGCTGGTTACTAAACCCATAGCATCCCAAACGCTACAAGTGCATGTTCTGCCACTGAGCTATCCCAATACCCTTCAGGGATTTCTTTTCACATTTAAATTTTTTTATTTCATTTTGATGTATAGATATACATGTGGTGTATGTGTGTATTGGTATGAATGTGTGCACGTGTGTTGGGAGGTGTACATGTACATGTAGAAGCCATAGGCCAATGGTTGTGAGTATCTTCCTCTATGACTCTCTACCCGATTTTTTGAGATAGGGTCCCTCACTCAGTCAAGAACTCATTGATCCAGGTGAACTGGCCAGCCAATGAGATCCTAGGAATCTCCTGTCTCTGCTATCACAGTCTGCAATTATGCATACCCACTGCCATACTTGGCTTTTAATGGTTGTACTTGGAATATAAATTCAAGTTGTCATGCTTTAATAGTAGACACTTTCTAACTTAGGAATATCTCCAGGCCCCCACCCCTCTTTTAAAAAACAACTCAGTATGCAGTTGAGGTTAACACTGACCTCTTTTATTTATTTTTATTATTTTTTAAAAAAATTTGCATATCAACCACAGTTTCCCCTCCTTTCTTTTTTCTTGTTTCCTCCCCCACCTCCTTTCTAATCTCCCCCATCCACTCCTCAGAAAGCATATGACCTCCCATGGAAGTCAACAAAGAATGGTATCAAGTTGAGGCAGGGCCAAATTCCTCCTCTCTGTGTCAAGACTGAGCTAAGCATCTCACCATAGGGAATAGGTTACAAAAGCCAGCTCATGCCCCAGGGACAGATCCCAATCCCACTGCTAGGGGTCCTATAAACAGACCAAGCTACACAACTGTCACCCACATGCAGAGAGCCTAGAGACTTCTTAGTGTTCCTACATCCATCTCTAAAATGTTGAGATTGCTGGTATGTGCCACTATGACCAGATCCACTGGAGAATAAATAAGCATGACCCTGTATGATATGATATTGAATAAAACCAAGATGATTATTCTGAGAGCTTGGGTGGGTAATGAAGGAAAAGGGCTTTATGGAGAAAGTACGACTATATAGTCCAAGGATGAGTAGACATAAAAAGTGGGACTGAGTAATTGCAGTGATGGGTATCTTTGATAAATAATATAGGGGTTCCCTCCAGATACCAAGCATCTAGCATTAAAAAGTAAGGGCCTGATCTTTGGATCGGGTCTTAGCTTTCCCACTGCATTATTTATCCCCACCATATGTTACACAATGTTTGCTGACATATGAGTTCTGAATAAAAAACTCAGTTCTTGATTTCCTGCTTTGTCTTATGTTTATTACTTTGCCCACTCTTATCTGGTACTCAGAGCTTAATTTCCTGGAGCTGACCATAAAACCTTGGCTATGTCTTATGTTGGCATGTAGACAATGACATGCACCTATTGAACATTTTGATTTTGTAACAGAATACTGTCATCTATAAATTTTATGTGCAAGGACCATGCAACTGTATCACAAGATAGATAGATAGATAGATAGATAGATAGATAGATAGATAGATAGATAGATAGATGATATATAGATGATAGATAGATATGTAGATAGATGATGATGAAGATAGATATATAGATAGATAAAATAGATGATAGACAAATGATAGATGATGATGATAGATGGATGGATAGATAGATGATAGATAATAGATGACAGAAAGGAAGAAAAGAAAGATTGATAGATGGATGAATATAGATAGATAGATAGATAGATAGATAGATAGATAGATAGATACTCACAAGGGTCAAAAATTTATGCCATGAAAGCCTGAGTTGCCATCCTCAGATTTCATATTAAAGAATACCTCTACTCAATCCTTTCTCAACATTACTTCTCCTATTTCATCAATAGTCTAATAGTTGTATTCCTGGAAAATTTGTCTAGCTTTGAGAAATAGAGCACAAAATCCAAGGTAGGCTAATGACAAGTAGTGAGGCAACAAACCTCTTGGTTAAGGAAGGGCATTGGTGACCAAAAACTGCTGCATGTAGTTTGGCATGGTCAGAGACTATCAACCACTGAAATTCTTAATTTAAATTAGCAGAGACAGAGATTTCTTTTGACTCACATCGAGAAACTAGAACCTTTAAATGACAAGGCAAATGAATGGCTTCCCCAGATTAAAGGAAGTTCTGTTGATTGCCCAATGAAGCATATTTTTATGTTAACCAGGCCAAACAGGGAAAATTCAATTTACCCTCTCTCAAAGTCTTGGTTGAACTCCACCCCGCACTGGCACAAAGCTATTTGGTTTGGAAGCTGACAGCCCATCCTCTTCGTGGCTTCTGTACACAATTTTACCGGCCCTGGGGGACTATAAACTAAAAAGAGGCAGGGAATGCAGCTAGTTAGTCAAAAGGGAATGCCACTTCTCTGCATTGCTGAACCATACTACACTAGTGGGCACTAAACAACCACTATTGGCACATAGGGGGATGCTCAGTTTTATATTCTAGAGCTGGAAAATGCCTAGGATAGAGGAAATGATTCAGCCAGGCAGAAAACTGGAGGAAGCAAAATACTTGAGAGAAGACTGAGGTAGAATTCATCAGACTATGTAGCACTGGACAGAGAGTGGCCACTTATTTGTCCCACAAATATTGGGCTATTAATTATATCTAAAGCCTCCCAACTGGTTGCCCCAGGGATTTCTGTAAAAGATCAGTTTAAGATAAGGGAAGTAAAAGGGACTATGGTGTAGGGGGAGTAGGAACTCCAGATAGGGGATAGTAACACAAAGGTGCTATGAAAAAGAAGTGAGAAATGGGGAGGGGGGGGCTTTAACTGAAAAGGAGTGAAGAAAGAGTATAAAGAGGAAAAGGAAAGTAGGGAGGAAAAACCAAGATAAGGTTATTTCAAAAAGCCATAAGAAAATATTATTTTATCTTTGCTTAGAATACATATATAATATGTGGGGTGTGCATTTATGTGTGTGTGTGTGTGTGTGTGTGTGTAATTTAAATGAAGTTCCACCACTTGTGTAGATAGTGCTCGCTCCAAGAACCACAGACTACCAAAATCTCCAGTACCATGAATGGGAAGCTTCCTTTCAAGTTGTTAGTTAAGAGAGTATAAGACAATCCCAAAACAATATAAACTATTCCTGCTATCTTTGTTTTCCCTCTAGAACTTGAAAATAAGCCCCATCGCTGAAGACCGCACACATTTAAGACATGAGACTTGGAAGAATTGAGCTGAAAGTGACCTAGAAGCTTCCTGTCTGAGGAATAGCTCTCACAACATATGAATTAGCTACTTAAGCTACCTCCAGGTTCAATAGTGGCACTTGTATGTTGTTGGGGTTTCTGTCCTGCCTGGTTCCCACAGTCGATAAGTCCCAAAGAAATCAAACAGAGGTCTACATTAACTATAAACTGATAGGCCCATTAGCTCAGGCTTCTTATTAACTCTTATAAATTATATTAGCCCATTATTCTTGTCTATGCTAGACATATGGCTCAGTACCTTTTCCAGCGAGGCAGTCACATCTTGCTTATTCTGTGGTGGGCTCACAACTGTAGAGGAATGGGCTTCCTTCTTCCCAGAATTCTCCTGTTCTCCTTCACCTACCTCTACCTACTGTCTGGTTGTCCTGCCTATACTTCCTGCTTAGCTACTGACCAATCAGTGTTTATTTAAAATATAATTGACAGAATAAAATTTTTCCATACCACTTGTATCTTGGAAGTAACCAATAGTCTTCTAACTGGGCTTAAGGGCTATCCAATAAGAGATAATTTGTGACTAATAATGTAAATCTAACCAATTTTCAGTGGCTGATGAGGTCAAGGACCATAGAGAAGAGCCTATTATAGCCATTTTTCTAAAAAATATACTTCCTAGCTGAATTCTAAATACCTATCTTTACAGCTACAGATAAGTGTAGTTCTTACCTCCACGTCAAAGTCACTTCCTTTGGCATCCGATGGAAACCATCAAAGAAATTCACAACTGTGGGGTGTCCAGCCCTACTTGATACATCTATAACACAATGACCATGCCCAATGTTCAGGAAACATCACAGAAGAGAGAGCATAATTATTTTAAGAGCCAGAGAACAAAGAAATCCGTATTAAGGCAATGTATTCTATATAAGATATAGAGTTGCACCGATGAAGTCTTAGCAATATAATTTCCTAAATAAGAAATGTAAAATAATAATACCAGTTGACATTGCAAATGGGTGTAAATAATATTACAATGTACCACCCCTAGTTGAAAAACTACATGGAATTAATAGCTGCTAAGAGAAAGATATTCAGTCTCTTCTAGGGATAAGCCCCTTGACAGGTTATCTTATAGTGCTAAACATTTGTACATATGAACAAAGCAAAGTGGACTTTTAAAGTTGTATACACACATGCACACAATAGTTAATAATGGAGAGACCTTGAAATTGAGAGAAGAACAGTTGAATTGGTAACTGGGCATAATAGAAATAATTTGAAGACAGTACTCATGAATAAAATTTTCAAAAACAAGTAAAGATAAGGAAAGTCAGAATTTTAAAAATTTATTGTATATTGCTATTATTTTATTTAATTTGTGAGATTATAATATAATTACAACATTTCTCCCTTTCCTCCTTTAAATCCTTCCATATAACCCTCCCTGCTCTCTTTTAATGCACGGCCTCTTTTTTCACTAATTGTTATTGCATGCATGAGTGTATTAGTATATACATATATATTCCTAAATATAATGTGTTCAATACACATAACATTACTTGTATGTATATGCATTTTCAATTCTGAACATTTGACACTGGACAATCAATTGTCCCCTGTCACTCCAAGCTTTCCTCAGCTGCTTATAGATCTTTGTGTAGGGTTGAGGCCTCCTGTGCTTTTCCCTGCTTAAAAATACAAAGAAAAAGAAAAAGAAAAAAAAAGGAAACCATACATGATACTTGAAACCTGGATAACTATTCAGTGCTAGTGAAGTCATGGTTATTGGAGGAAAGCCTACAACCTCTAATTTACTAAACTACAATAATCCTTCAGAAAAAATCTATAAACATTTTTTCTTATACCTACAGGTAATAGTAGTATTTACCCCTCATCAAGGAAACTGTTCTTTGCAACAGACAGACACCACTACAGAAATTCACAACTGATCAAAATGCAAAGTTGTGGAGAACAGTCCTAATGGATACATCTACAAAACATTCCTGCACCTAAGGCTCAGGGAATGTTGAAGAAGAGAGGGCAAAAAGATTGTAAGGACTAGAAGATCGAGAAGTTTGTGTCTCTTAGTAATAACATGAGCTACATTTATAAAGTCTCACCAACAGGACTGTCCAAATGTGAGCTGAAAAAGAGTGATATCAATGAACATGCCAAAGGAAAGTCAGTTTAAGACAATGAAAATGTTCCCACTTGATCTAAATAATAGAACAGAAATACAGGCTAAAAACAATAAACCTTTTGTTCACTGATGGTTAAAATCATGTGTCTTGATTTTTAATATTACAAAAGTGTACTTAGCATGGCATCTGACAAATAATGGTAACATGTGAGATTCCCCTCTGTATGCTGTGAGTATCATTGGTTAAGAAAAGAACTGCTTTAGGCCTATAACAGAGCTATAAGGAATCAGAGCTAGGCTGGTAAAACTAAATGGAATGCCTGGAGAAAGGACAAAGGGTAAGAGAGAAGCCATGTTGTCCTGCTAGAGATGGATGCCAGAACTTTAGCCAGTAAGCCACAATCATGTGGTGATATACAGATTAATAGAAATGGGCTAAATTAATATATAAGAGTTAGCCAATAAGAAGCTAGAGCTAATGGGCCAAGCAGTGATTTAATCAATAAAGTTTCTGTGTGGGCCAGGAACTAGCAAGCAGCCTCCTTCAACAGTTTGGCACCCAACATGGGGCCAACTAAAATACACTTAAAACCTGAGAGAGTTTGAAAAGGAATTCTAGACACAAAAGGACAGAGTTAAGCATGGTTTGGTAGTGGCATTTTCTTGGGTGGGCTCTGTTTGCTAAAAGCAAGTGGAGGCATGGCTCCTTTAAGAAAGATTTTCCTGGTTCAGCCATAGCAGTAAAAAAGCCACACTGTTTTCAAATGCTGGCTTTCTGGGCCATGCTGCCAGTGCAACTTCTGGCTCTATCAGGAGGTTGAGGATTTAAATGGGATTTGTAAGCAGAGTGTTACAAACTGCTTAGTGGCTCGACATGCCATGCTTGGAATTGGGGCAGTGTGTGTGGCTCAGAGGCAGTGAATGGACCTCCTCCGCCATGTCAGACTGGGCAGAACAAGCAGGCAAGTTGGATATGCCATAGTGATGGTACAGCTTAAATTTTTAAGAAATGCTTAGCATTTTAAAAAGCACTTCTATTCTATTCCATTGGTCGACTTCTCTGTTTTTATGCCAGTACCAAGCTGTTTTCAGTACTGTAGCTCTGTAATAGAGTTTGAAGTCAGGGATGGTAATGCCTCCAGATGATCCTTTATTGTATAAGATTGTTTTGGCTATCCTGGGTTTTTTGTTTTTCCATATAAAGTTGATTATTGTCTTCTCCAGATCTGTGAAGAATTTTGATGGGATTTTGATGGGGATTGCGTTGAATCTATAGATTGCTTTTGGTAGAATTGCCATTTTTACTATGTTGATCCTTCCAATCCAAGAGCAGGGAGGTCCTTCCATTTTCTGGTGTCCTCTTCAATTTCTTTCTTCAAAGACTTAAAGTTCTTGCCAAATAGATCTTTCACTTCCTTGGTCAGAGTTACCCCAAGGTATTTTATGCTATTTGTGGCTATCGTGAAAGGTGATGCTTCTCTGATTTCCCTCTCTGCTTCCTTATCCTTAGTGTATAGGAAGGCAACTGATTTTTTGGAGTTGATTAAAATCAAAAACACCAATGATAGCCTCTGCTGGAGAGGTTGTGGAGAAAGGGGCACTCTCCTCCATTGCTGGTGGGAATGCAAACTTGTGCAACCACTTTGGAAAGCAGTGTGGCGGTTTCTCAGGAAAGTCGGGTTCAACCTACCTCTCGACCCAGCAATACCACTATTGGGAATATACCCAAGAGATGCCCAAACATACAACAAAAGTTTATGCTCAACTATGTTCATAGCAGCATTGTTTGTAATAGCCAGAACCTGGAAACAACCTAGATGTCCTTCAATGGAAGAATGGATGAAGAAAGTATGGAATATATACATATTAGAATACTACTCAGCAGTAAAAAACAATGACTTCTTGAAGTTTGCATACAGATGGACGGAAATAGAAAACACTATCCTGAGTGAGGTAAGCCAGACCCAAAAAGAGGAACATGGGATGTACTCACTCATATTTGGTTTCTAGCCATAAATAAAGGACACTGAGACTATAATTCATGATTCTAGAGAAGCTAAATAAGAAGGTGAACCCAAAGAAATACATATAAGCATCCTCCTGAATATTAACCTTCATCAGGCGATGAAAGAAGAGAGAGACAGAGACCAACATTGGAGCACTGGACTGAAGTCTCACGATCCAAAGGAGGAGCAGAAGGAGAGTGAGCACGAGCAAGGAACTCAGGACTGTGAGGGGTGCACCCACACACTGAGGCAAAGGGGATGTTCTATCGGGAACTCACCAAGGCCAGCTGGCCGGGGTCTGAAAAAGCATGGGACAAAACCAGTCTTGCTGAACATAACGGACAATGAGTACTACTGAGAACTGAAGAACAATGGCAATGGGTTCTTGATCCTATTGCACGTAATGGCTTTGTGGGAGCCCAGGTAGTTTGGATGCTCACCTTAATAGACCTGGAAGGAGGTGGGTGGTCCTTGGACCTCCCACAGGGCAGAGAAACCTGCTTGCTCTTTGGGCTGAGGAGGGAGGAAGACTTGATTGGGGGAGGGGGAGGGAATGGGAGGTGGTGGCGGGGAAGAGGCAGAAATCTTTAATAATTAAATAAATTAATTAATAAAAAAAAGAAAAAAAAGAAAAAGCACTTCTGGTCAGAAAATAATTACAAATATGCAATAAAGACAAATCCAGAAAAAAATAACTCTAAATCGGTCACAGTGTTAGATAAATGTACATAGGCTTAGGAGAGAGAAGAAAAAGAGTACAGAGAGTTGGAAAATAAGTAAATGGCTTTAAAAAACAAAGTCTTTAAAGAGATAGAATACAGATAGTCATGTATTAAAGAAATAAATAATAATAAGCCGTGTAAAGATGGAAAATACACAGAGAGTATGGATTGTGTATATTATTGTGTTGTCTTTGAATTTTTTTGACTGTGAAGGAGGTAATTAACCAACATATATATTTTAAAGGTATCTTGATTTCAAAATTTGAGTCTAAGGATATGTTGCTTTGTAAAAGAGGTTCTTTGGTTTCCACAGAAGAGGAGAACTAGACTAATGTGGTTTGATGGACAAAGAGCCCCTGATGAGTCACCTTGAACACCCCTCAAAAATTACTTTTCCCAATAAACAGCAGGAAGCAGTTTGGAGAAGAACTATGCCCATATTCCCAAACATTGTTTATATTTAAAAGGAGATGTACTATAGGGAATTGCATTGGTAATAGATCTTGGTTTATTGATACAAATTTAAGGTCAATTTATTTGTATGTATATTTCTGTTCTTGATTGTGTTTGTACAGCTCATTTACAAATGTAATGTATAATTATAAAATATAGGTCATCTATAATAGTCAAGCATGTAGTCATGTTAATCAGCTTTTCTAGATCTATAATTCAGTTAGCTAAGTATTCTTCATATCTTTAAGAGACCTTCAAAATATCACATTTAAATGTTTTAATAACTTAGGACTTTCCATGACATGAGACACATCTGCTCCTGGCAGCATCAAGCTACTTCAAGAGGAAGATAAGTATCAAGAGGCTCCTTGTGAATTGGATTAGCCATTTGGGCAAGAAACTGCTATTGCCTGTACTGCTTGACTGGACATGCAGTACCCACAGAGAAAAGACTGATGAACTTTCCTAAAGGTGAGATCATCCTTCAGAGTTCCTGCTTCATGAAAGAGTCTGCAAGACATTCTTCGGGGCCCAGAAGAAAGTAACTGACAAACTGCCAATACAGGCAGAACTGTCTTTGAAATTTCCTCCTTCATGAAAAAATCGGCTGGATACTATGGGCCTGTAGGTTTAATATGGATGTCTCAACAGTAGAGAAGAACTTTGGGTGACTATCCATGTAGCCAGATGTCTCTGTTAATTCTAGAGTTTTGGAAGTTGCTTACAATGCACTCCTTGTTTACTTAGGTAATATTATATCCTTCTGGAGTCTTTGACCAAGTTGAAGAATTTATAGTTATAGTTTTCCTTAATTGTGATAAAATATAGTAGATATAAATATTGTAACTGTTATTTTTTCTTAATACTTTTTTTGTTATATGTAATTTTACTATGTTAAAATTAAAATCTCACTTTTTATTTAAACAGAAAAGGGGAGGTGATGTGGCATTCCCTCTGTATGTTGAGAATACCATTGCTGAATAAAGAAACTGCTTTGGGTCTATAGCAGAGCTATGGGGGAACAGAGCTAGGCTGTAAAACTAAACAGAATGCTGGGAGAAAGGAGGCAGAGTAAGAGAGAAGCCATGTAGCCTTGCTGGAGGCAGAACTTTAGCCTGTAAGTCACAGCCATGTGGTGATACACAGATCAATTGAGATGGGTCAAATTAATATGTAAGAGTTAACCAATAAGAAGCTAGAGCTAATGGACCAAGGAGTGATTTGATTAATATAGTGTCTGTGTGATTATTTTGGGGCTAAGTGGCTAAGAAATAACAAGAGGCCTCCTTCAACAATTGAATGAATAAATGAATCACTTTAGTAACGACAGTGAGATAATTTTTGAGTCTTGGTTCTAAGCAAAATATATGAGTTAGATAACTCATTTAATCCTCACACTGATGCTCCAAAATAGGTCTGCCTTTATTCCCATTTTGTAGAGCAGGAAACTATATATCAGAGAAGCTGTGTCTCACCTTAAGGTGTGTAACTAGCATGCTGCAGAACTTGAATTAATAGTTTGTAAGGGAAAAGAGGAACATCCAGGATGTCTCTTGACCATTTGTGATGTCAGTGTTACTAAAGATAAGCCAAGTAGTCTGTGAAGCAGATCCAAGGTTCTTTGTTTTTTGTTATCACGCCCTTTTCCCAGAGGTCCATCCTCAATCTCCTCTATTATCCCTACTGACACATATATACATTACTTCTCCCTTCTTACTGGAATTGTACTCATTGTTTAAAATTCAGTTAAAATTCTACCTGTTTTTACAAAGCCTGCCTTATATACTCTAGCTAGAAGAGCTCTCCCACTTTGAAACTCCTAGCTGTCATAGACCATACTAATTAATTGGTACTTGAAAACTGCACAGCACTGTGGTGAAGATCCAGGCTGCAGAGTCAAATAGCAGAAAATCAATTTAAATCCCAGCTCTGTCAATTTACTAGGTGTATGATGTGGGTAAGTTACTTAATCTCTCTACCAAGGAGTATGATCTTTGAACTGGAACGAGAATTAAAGTCCAAGATAGACAAGGAGATAATAAGAGAGTCTGTGGCTGCCTTCAATGAATTCAAGTTTCCAGACCCAGACAAATTACACCTGAAGTTACTGAGAATTTACAGATGTCGTCATAGTGACAGTCTTAATAGACTTTGAGAAACTGTGGCCAAGGGAAGAGGTATGAGGAGCAAAGAAGCACATAGCTTATTTTTTATGAAGGTGGGCAGTGGTGGGGTGAATATAAATCTTGGAAACACGAGACCAGTGAGCATGGCATTGATCCTTGGCAAAAGTATAGAACGCACTATTAAGCAGGTCTTTTGTAGCTTTAGAGAGAGAAGAAATAACTAGAGGTAAGCATGAGCTCACAAAAGCAAGTCATGCCTAACTAAGCCCATTTCCCTTCTGAAATGGTATCTACAATGGGAAGATGATAGGAACACCATGTCTTAGGGCATCTGCATTTCAGCAGGATTATTTGGAAGGTCTTTTACATAGTTATAAAGATGGAAATGGGAGCTATTGCATGGATTGTTTCAAGTTTGAACAAGCTTGTTAAAAGTGATTGCTGATGATGAGGGGACTCTAAGGTGGCACTTAGTTTACCCTATACATTGTCTCATTCAATGCATTCATTAGATGTGCTAATAAAAACTTACTAGTGTAGAAAATGTATTCTCTTTTATATGTATAGAATACAGAGATACATGAATGCACACATATCTGTAGAATATACCTCTGGTCATATGGTACCAACTTCCTCAAATACTCATTTAAGGGTGTAATAATGAAAGAAACGTTTGGGAAAAGGTATAGATTGAGATACACAAGGAGATGAACTAGCTCACCATGAAAGTTAAATATATAGTCAATTGTACAAATACACAATGAAGCACACAATAAGAGTTCATGCAGGAAATCATAGAGGGTTTTAATTAAGATACAAACTCCACACAGATCAGTTTTATGCCTAAAAGACGGCAAGCACACAAAAAGGCCTGGAGACCATATCTTCTGAAGCATGATATAGAAGACTTAAGGATGCTTCTCTAAGCAGGGATGGATTGCTAGAGCTTCTAAAGGGCTGCTGGGTAAAAGAGGAATTAGAAATAGTTCGCATGGTGCCAAAGTTTATTTAATCTAAGGACAATGATTTAACAATTAGGGAATGGCCAAATATAGACTAAACAGCTTTGTATAGGGCCGAGTTTTCCAGATTATCTTGAGGCTATTTCTGCACTGAGCAAAAGGATGGATATCTTTTCATGCTAATGTTCAGATTTTATGATTTCCTAGTTATTTGAAAATATGGACATTGAAATGATGGCTGAAGATAAGCCCAGACCAAACATCCTCTTTTGATTTCAATGCCAAAATCCTACATAAGTCAGAGTTGTTTAAGAAATAGCTCACTCTTGAGCCAAATTGGGTGACAATATTTAAATGCCTAATTCTCCTGGGCTCTGGTATTTTGTATTGCCCCCTCTATATTGATTTTTATCTTGCATAAAAAGGCATAGAGGAAAATGTCAAAGAATAAGTTTCAGAGATTTAGTTATAGAAATGTTCAGATCTGTTTCATGAAAAAATATTGGTTTGGAGTTAGTGAGCAGGGAAAGCATACTTCCTCTCCCTCTCTTTTTTGCTCCACTTGCTTCTTCCCTCAAACCCTCTCTCTTCGTTTCTTAGATCTTCAACTAACCAGAATAAGGATTGCCAAAGGGGGAGAGAGAGAAAGGGTATTAATTTTTGGTGCAATGGTAAACAGCACACTGAGCATGAAACCTGTTGAATGAGATGATGTTTAAATTTTGTGAACATGAAATTGAGAACAAAAATCATAAGCATCATATCCTTTAAACTGTGTCTCAATAAAAATATCAAGAAAGGGGGATCAGGGCCTCAAGTGGGAGTCAACATAGTTATTTTACAGGGGGCTGAGCATGCCACTAACACTTCTTGGTTGGCCTTTCACAGCAAACAGTTATTTGCTTTGCTTTTTACCCAGCACTGCTTGGCAGCATCTCGACACTGTACTGTTGCTAGAAACCGGACTTCTAGCAGCTGCCATGGAATCAAACTCTGTTCACCTCCCTTCTCTCTGCTCTTGGCCAAATGTTACTTGCTCTTTCACAAAGTGACCATTATGTCCCTGCATCCTATTAGGTGCCCTTTCATTTCCATTTGGTGCCTAAGTCCTCATTGCAATCATAGAAGTGCCTATTAGGACCACGTCTGCACCCTAGCTCACTATAACTTTGCCAACATTTGAACATGTTTGTTCTCCATGTCCTCTCTCTCAAGTAATGTCCATGTCTGCAGTTTTCGCCCCCTGGGACAGAGGAGTTAGAAACCTATCAGACCCATTTCCTGAAAGTCCAATTTCTCCTTGAAACAGAAAGGCCTTTCAAATGTGGCTTTCTGGGTTTTCCAATTTGCTGGTGGGTGGATCTGGAGTGGGCATCCCATCTGCACATCTGGCAGGGACGCCTTCCAGATTTTCCTTGTGACTCAGGATCAGTTTCTGAGTGCTGGGCGGGGTAAAAGCTCCTGAAGTTGCAGTGAGGCACCTCCCCCTGTGAGCAGAGCTTGGTACAGCCCAAATAGTTTTCAGGTTAAGAAAGCCAGAATCTTTGTTCAGCTGCACTGGCTGAGCAGACTCACTGGGGTTACCTGGCTAAGAGCAGCAGCAGCAGCAACAGCAGCAGCAGCCGCCGCCGCAGCAACAGCAGCAGCAGCAGCAGCAGCAGCAGCAACAGCAGCCTCAGCCGCAGCCACAGCACCAGGGCTCCTGAGAGAACTCAGGTGAGTAGAGCATGTGTCTACAGATTTAGTTTAAAATTTTATTTTCTGAGATGTAGCATCTAAGAGACTCAAAGGAACTTCAGATTTAGTTATTCAAACTTTGTGTCTTTGAATGTTATGGCTTGTCTGGATCTAACTTGTGTACGTGTGTGCATATGTACATTAATAGCAGTTTTGAAACTTCAAAAAAAGTGGGGGGATTTTAGGGAGCTGGATGCAGTGATGTTTGTGGGGCAGCTGAGCAATTTTCTATGTTATGTGCTGTTCATAAACACTTGGTAAACAAGGACAAATCTGGGAGAAGAGTGGGAGGAGAGAAGTTAGATGGCTGGCAGTTTCTGATGACCCAGAGTTATAGGTGAAGCAGTGAAATTGAGGCACAATCTTGGAGGCACACTGTGTGCCCACAGCCTGTAATCCCTTAAAGTGGGGTTCATGGGCCATGGGCTACTGCACAATGGAGAATGGCAGCCGGGGCTATCTTAACTCCTTGTCTGCACAGTCGGGAGACCTTCCCACTCTGGTGACAGGTTGATCTTGACTATTCTATTATCAGCCCCTGGGCCTAGTTTAGTTTCCCTCTGATTCTATCTTTGGTTTAAATTTTGAATTGCAGTCAAGGTTCCATCCCCCACCCGACCCTACTACACTCTTGCTGGGGCTTAACTGGGCTGCCTGACCAGGGCTGCCTTCAGCCATGGTCAGGGAAAGGGAGCTGCCACACATTGCAATGGAAACAAGTGGGTGTGAGGATTTCGAACTAGAAGTTTGGTGAAAAGCACGTCGGAAAAGTCAGACAATTCTACTGTTCTGCCTGCCACAGCAAAAAGTGTCCTGGTTTCTATTAATGTTTTATTAAACTTCAGCAAATGCTTCATTTATTAATCTTTGTTGTGAAATTACAGGCTCTTTATGGTCTGAATGAAGAAACAAAATTGGGATGGGGGTTGCTAATTAACTCGTTCCCTGGGTGTTTCTCATTTGTGTGTGCATGTGTTTATGAGTTTGAGTGTGTGTGAGTGTGTGTGTGTGTGTGTGACACATTCCTGCATGCATGAATGCAAGCACATACACTCATATGTACACATATGCACTCATGTGCATGGGTGTGCACAAATGTGTGAGAATACATTGAGTTTGAACAGAATTCTTTATTCATCATTAGTGCTTTCATTGGTCCAGGGGACAGCTTAAATATTTACATAGTCAGGAATAGGTTAAAAAACAGACTTTCTATATAACCTTGCAAGTTTTCAGTTCCTAAATTAAAAACAGAAAACAGCCCCCTTGTGACCCCAAAACAGTTACTTTGATTAGCCTTGATTTGAAATCATATTTGCCTTCTGACAGCTTGCACTTCAAAAACAAGACTCCTACGTGAATTCTTGCAAAAAGAAGACAATGAGAATATTCAAAAGAAATGTCTTGCTTCCAGTTTTGTGTCTTACTGCCACAGTTGTTCTTTCTTGTTTCAAAATAGAATCTTGGTGAAAGAGTCGGTAGGTTCCAGTTTTAGTGGCAACTCTGGTACTATGCAACCCTGCTCCACTGTACAGTGAAAGAAAGCCGTTGTACGAAATGGCTTCTAAAAGTCCTTCCAGAAAAACATTCTATAAAAATCGGAATTACATTCTCAAAGGACTGTAAAATTAGACTTTTAGGATAAGCTTAGTCAGCCAAGAGAGCAAGTCAGCCAAAAATGGGAGATGGAACAGGGAGTAAAGAATGACAGAGGGGCCATTTTATATAGGTCTTTTAAATGTCAATGTGTGTTTTATTTTAAGCATGTGATCATATTTCCTGTTTCTAAGAAATGAGATTTAATTTGCTAAAATTAAACACTCCCTAATACAACTGCTATATGTTAACGTATTTTTAACAATCAAAAAGTACACTCACATACTTTATTTCATTAGCTCTTCCAAATAATGCCCTGAGATGCGCAGGGCAATCATCATATTCCGGTTGTGCCTATGGGGAAACTGAGGGTGAAACATGCTATCTAAAGTAAGTGAGGGCATGGGGGGGGGCTTGATTGTGAATTTCCTGACTACGCATGATCTTGGTATGATTTTGATTTTCCCCTGGCTGTTTCCAACTTCCCACATGCTAAGCCTGCCCCTATCCATTGTCTTGGTAGACAGTGTCCCTCACATTCTTTCTTTAGACAGTGGATCTGAATTCTAATAATTCTGCCTAGGGCGATTACCTAGCCACAATCACCGCTTGCCTTTAGCCCTCAAGTCGCTCTTCAGAATGGTTCTTATTTCAGAGGTTACCTAGAGATTTGGGGGTTTTATTAAAAATCTCCAGCTTTTATCTTTGTCTATCACCTTTCCTAATGTGTGATCTTAATTTATTGGCCATTTCCTCCATACCACCACCTGGTGCAGTGGAAGAGTAAGAAAGAAACATTCCTGTCTCCACACACCTCTGCTCAGACAGAGAAAATTATGCATAATTATGCCAGTCTATACATTTCTGGGTTTCACATTTTCTGAGGGCTAGCTAATGAGTCTTTGGATAGAAAGGGTTTGGATTCTCACATGATCATTAAACCATGGAAATAAAGAACCTTTTTCAATACCCACCAAGGCAATAAATTCTAGGCAGAATTCCTCAAAGTTGGGCACCATGTTTGCTTTGGAGGATTTTTCTCATTTGAACTACAAAATCCTTTCTCTAAAAAATACAGTGGCAAAAAAGTGAAGTATGGTATAAGGGAAAACCACACACCAGTCCTGGTATTTCACAGGCTGAGGTTTGAATCGGTCTTGCCAGTTTCTAACTGCTGTTTCTCTGAGTTGCCATTTTTGAGAGTACAAAACAAAGGGCACAGGCTGTGTCTTACAAATCATGGCCACTGCAAAGGAAGAGCATGCTAGATAAATTGAACAATGCACATTTCAAATAATTTATCACATACACATTGATTTTTCTACTTAAGACAGTTATCTATTTGACAAATGTTGCCTGTACAATGTTGAGATGTTGAACAAGGATCCTAGGAATAAGAGTTTTAATGCATATTTTGCAACCACGGGGTATTTTCTACTTATTTAAAATTGGTTAACACTAACCATTTCAGTAGTTACAGCTATAGCTTAGCTATAGCTTAAGGGAGAAGAATACATGTCTCTGGTCTTATGGTAAAAATCCTGATATACAAAGAGATCAAGGTCATAGAGCAAATGGAAAACAGTTGCCTTATTATTTAGTCAGCAATGGGGGTCAATTCTACTGTGTAAATCAAACAGGATTTATAGCTATAATTGTACCCCCAGTGAAAGTTCAAATACATGTTTCTCCATGAGTCACTAAAATGCAAGCATCTTCATGCAAAAGGCATTCACTCTACTAAGATTTGACACATCAATATCAGCTATACCCTTTGTCTCTGAAATTACCTATTTGGATCATAGTGTGGTTTATTATTTCTTTGGTTTCATTTTAGGTGTGTGTGTGTGTGTGTGTGTGTGTGTGTGTGTGTAAAAACACAGCTTATGGGTGCCAGTTCTTTTCTTACACTTTGTAGTTCTTGGGGGATTGAACTCATGTCACCAGTCTTGCCAGCAAGTGCCCTTCCCCAATGAGCCATCTCGCCAGCCCTAATTTATTTTTGTCTTTAAATCAAACATAATTTTGTTGAATCGATGCCGCTTCTGTGTTTAGACAGGCTCTCTTTGTAATAAATTCCTCTTGCAAGCTTTTGTGAGTCTTACTATTTGACTGATTAGCAAAGGAGACTTTGTGAGAGCACATGGCTTTCCTGGGCAGGAAATACCCATTTATCCAGAACATTCAGGCAGTAGGAGGTTCTGGCAAACTGAATGTCCTAATTGCCTCAGACTATCCCATATTTACAGCCCCCAGTCTCTGGCAATCCACCAAATCTTCGAGGGAAAGCAAGAAGCTCAGGGTTATTTCCTGTAACTTTGAACATACATGAAAATTAGAGTCCTTTTGTAATAGGCTCTGAAAAGGAGCCTGGGCAAACACTCAGATTGGCTCTGATGTTTAACTGAGAATTATTACTGATGCCACAAATGCTTCCAAATACAATGAAACACATTAATATCTAAAACAAGAGAGCAGACTTAAAGCTGGTTACCCGAAAGCACACAGTGTTTTGTCGCGTTTCCACACTCCTTAATTTGAAAAACAATTGGCAATAAATAAGGCTCTGGAAAACATTGTGGTTATGTTCAATATCTTAATATTTGAATTAAGAGAAAGGACAAGTTTCTTACACATATCTTGCAGATAACTGTGCCATAAAATAACATTGAGAAATTAGATTCAAATATTTATGGTTTTTAATCGGGGAAAATGTTTCATCATGACACGGTGCACGGCAATAATAAAGGGCATGCAAAGACCTAGCAGACAGGTATTATTGACATTACCGCTTTTATAAAAGAATAAATGCCACAGGAGTGCCCGGGAGAGGGTTTGCTTGGGGAGCAATGTGATGGCTGTAAAAGCATGGAGACTGTGGTAGCATACATGTAGAACTCCAGTGCACAAATACAGCCAATTTAGGGCTTTGCTTTCTGTTCTTTCTTCTTGAAAATTTCATTCATTCCTTTTTAGAACTCTGAACCATAGGTTTTTTTTTTTTTTTTTTTTTTTGGTTTTAATTGTACTGGGTTCATAAAATCATGGGAATAAAGGTTTAATGCAGTTGACACCATAAAAATTTCACAACATCTTTTCATTTACTGTGACATAGAAAGATCTATTATCACTACAAAGCTATTTAAAATCAAATTTTCCTTTTGAATTATCTTCATACAAACCAATTATTAAGGATATTTAAGTGCAGTCTTCCAGATTTTGTATAAAAAACCCCACTATATTAATTTTATTTAGCTAGGTGGCTTTTCCTTTTAATTTTTTTCAAAGAAAAGGAAGAAATAGTGTATTTTATTGCTGTGGGGTAAAAACCTATAGTCCATCAAATTAATGTAATTGAATTTCAAGTCTGCCTTTTGATTTTAGAATCTGCAAATGATTTTACACTTTGAAGGGGAAAAAAAGACCACATAATCTTTATATCTTTTTATGTGTGTTTGGAGGCCATCTGCTGAGCTCTGTTTCTCACATTAGCCTCCTTGGCCAATAGTAAAACAGACGCGCTCTTTAAATGATAAAATGAGAGTGGTTGTGTAAAAGGACTTGTTAGAATTGAAAGAGGCTATTTCCCTCCCTATGCATCAAGGGTGCAGCTTCCCCGGACACTGACTCATTCCGACCATGGTAAAGTGACTTTTTTGCCTTTATGTTCAAATTTCAACTGAACGTTTCTGAGCTCTTCCATGTGAGTATAAATGGAAAATTACCTTTTTACATTTCAATGACTTATGCTTAGCTGACAATCTTCGCATCTCTTATTTAGTTTCCCATGAAACCATTAAAGTACATGTTGTCCCATTTGGCAGATAAAAAACCGAGGTCCTCAAATGGTTAAGTGTTTGCCCAGGGCCTAATATTTAGCTGAACTTTGACTCTTTTCTTGAACATAGTGCCTTTGCCTCAGTCCAAAGGCTCTGGGAGGAAGCCACTGCAACGACTGACATTTGTGCAATTCCAGGGAATCAGTGAAAGACCTGAGAAGTTCCTCCACGTAATAATTTTTGTCATTCTAGACATAGTTGGATAACATGGGTCCTCCTCTAAAGCTCTTCAAAAACCAGAAGTACCAGGAACTGAAGCAGGAATGCATCAAAGATGGCCGGCTTTTCTGTGACCCCACCTTCCTACCAGAGAATGATTCTCTGTTTTTCAACCGGCTGCTTCCAGGGAAGGTTGTGTGGAAGCGTCCTCAGGTAACTCATTTTTCTGTCTCCTTGATCTACTTCTGACTCAAAACTCTACCTTACCCATACGGATGTTTTCATATGCCTATTCAATTTAAGATGACTAGCATAAATAAGTTGACATATCCATTATCTCACACACAGGTAGCATTAAAGCAGGCTTTAGTTTGAAGAAACTAAAAATGTAGTCAATTAGTCATATAAAACGTGCAACAGCAGAAAAAGAAATATACTATGCTTATATGTTTAGAACTTCATTTGAGTAAACATTGCAATCCAAAAAGAAACTATACTCTTGTCTCTTTAGTTAGCTGCCTGTCATACTAATTTAAGGATAATCTCAGATCAATGAGGCCAATATCTTTTTATACAGTGAGCATCAGTGAAATAATTTCTATGTAGAGAAGGCAGAGCTTGTCTTGGGGGAGGGAGTCTTGTGAACTGTTTATTAGATTTTATCCACAGTATTAGCCAATGGGATTTACATATGACTTCAGCCTTTCAACTCTCATTAACATTAACTACTCTGTCACAGCAGGGTTCAACAAGTCTTCATAAGCTGTATATGAATTAGAGCTCCGTGTATACTGAGATATAGTGATAGAGTCTGGAAAGTAATTAGCAACTTTGCTTTATCAAGCCTTATGGCTGGACAGAAGGACAATCTATTAAAGCTCCTTCCCAAAGATGATGTATAATGGGCCATAGTGAAATAACGTAAAGGGCAAGGACCGGAAGACTTCGTGTGTAAAGAGATATCTTTTTATATATGGCTATAAAACACATTAGTTACCAACTCAGTGTTTTCATCTTTAAGGAGTCAGAAATTATTTTGGTGTAATTTCTACCAAATAAACTCATAAAAGGTATAAAGAATTGTTTTGCTTTAGTTCATACACATTGCCACCAGGTGGTGCCAAGATACATTGGCTTCAATGTCTTTTTTTTGTTTTCTGTTATACTTGAAGAAAGGGATGGAACCAACTAAAGTCTTGAAGTCTTTTCTTTAATATTATGCTTTTTATGAAGAATCAAAGACTTTAGACCTAGGTGTCCTAGCAACTAGTGTTGACTCACATGAATGGTAACCATTAAAAGTATGAGACTGGAGCTTGGAAGTGTAACTCGGCAAGAAAGCAGAGGTTCAATCCCCTGTATCAAATACAAGAAAAGAAAGAAATTATAGGGCTGGGAGAAATCTCCATTTATAAGCCTATAAGTTGTTGACACCTCTGCAGATGACTTTTCTTGCTTGCAATAGAAATCTGGGAAATATGAGTAGAATTCATTAGCAGGTGTTTAGGAATACACAGATGTAAGATTTCCTACTTCTTAAAAATATTTGGAGAGAGAGAAAGATAGAGATGATAGATAGATAGATAGATAGATAGATAGATAGATAGATAGATAGATAGATAGATAGATCTTGTCAGGGTACGGAACTTATGAATGGAGGTAATAACAAGTGGCAGAAGTAGTTGACAAGAAAGCCTGGAATTGAGAGAAGTTTTTTGGGTAGGTAAAGAGTAGTTTGAAGATGCAGGCGAGAGAATGATTAATAGGGGTGAAGTCTTAGAGGAGACTGAAAGAGCTCTATCTGGTGGGTGGCAAAATTGGAAGCCAGCATGAAGACATTTCCCAGATGTAAGTCAAGTAGACAGCATTTCCTGTGCTGGCGTGTCTTTAGATGCATCTTCTTTCCTCAGTTTTAGCTCAGTTCTTTGTTCTTTGTCTTCTTTGTTTAAATCCTGTAGAATTCATCCTGGATGGATTTTCAGGGAAGGGGAAAAAAAACTTAATCATTATGGCACGCATCTATTTTTTTCCTCTAAGGCAAGCAATACTCCTTCTAGAGTAATGTTCAATGGTTAGAGAATGTATGTCTGGACAGATGGAGAATGAACACAAAGAGAGGGGCAAAAGGAGTTTGCATTTGTGACATGCCTGGTATGGATTGTATTCTTTTTTGAAATGGTCTGTACATTATTGCATTTCATCCTTATTGATCATGACTTAGAAAGGTAGGTATGTTACAATTTCTTTTGTGTAGTTCATTTTTTTATTAAAAAGAAAAACCAAAGGCAGCTGGGCATTTTGGCAATTTAATCCCAGTACTCAGGAGGCAGAGACAGGAAGATCTCTGAGTTCGAGGCCAGCCTAGTCTACAAAGCAAGTTCCAGGACAGCCAGGGTTACCAAGAGAAACCCTGTCTCAAAAAACCAAAAATAAATAAGTAAAATATAAGGAGTCTGCAACATGGCTCATTGCTGGCTAGCTTGGAGACCTGACTTTGGTCCCTGGAACCTACATGGTGGAAGGAGAGAACCAAATCCCAAAAGTTGTCATCTAACCTCCCTGCACAAGCCATACATGTGCCCACCCCCCACAAAATAAACAAATATGGGGGCTGGAGAGATAACTCAATGGTTAAACACACTGACTGCTCTTCCAGAGGCCCTGGGTTCAATTCTGACCACCGACAGCTGTCTGTGACTATAATTCCAGGGGACCAGACACACATGGCAAACTACCAATGCACATAAAATGAAACGAAATAAAAATAAAAATAAATGTAAAATCAATACAAGAGTAAAAACAGTAGGTGTTTTGCCTTTCATATTGATGAAGGAACTAGGTCTCCAAGAAGAAGGTAAAGATTCATTCAAGATCCAATCACTGGAAAACTAAGATTTGACTCCAAAGTTCACATAAATTTTCTTTCCTATCATAATACTGCTTGTGTATCCCTTTATAAACATACACTTGTGTAGCTTCCTTTCTGACAGTGTTTACATCCATCCTCATTGTGATGGTGCTGCTCTTACATGAATTGATCCACGTTCTTTGAACACAATGTGAAAACAGTGTTAATGAAAGGCAGAGGCACTTGAGAGCCTTCCCTAGAACATTCTCAATGCCATCCTTGGGACAACATACCACTATGACCTGGGACCAGGCATCCACATGCTGGCCCAGACAGTGGACATTGAGCTACTAAAGAGTTAAATAGTATCTTGATGCTGGAAACATGAAATGTTGTTATATAGTATGTAATTAAGAAGCTACAAAAAGTTTTTGAAAAGGGTTAGATCATCATGTGAAAGTAAGGTTCTTGGCTATCAACTGAGCCTTCCCTGAAAGCTGTGTATTCCTTTACAAACTAGAATGGAAGGCAATCCTGTGTTTAAGAACCATGCCACTGTTCTCTGGCCTCCCATCAGGAAAATTGAGCGACAGTGCTAGGCTCCTCTGACTTGACTCAGGAAAATCAGATGGGTCTTATTGCTTTATTAGGAATGTTGAGGTATTGGTTTTCAGGAGGAAAGTGTCTAGACTTTTTTCCCATTTGTATACCACATAACCTCAAACCCAACCAACCTTTTAGGTTTTTTTTTTTTTTTGAAAATTTTAAATAGACATGGCATGATAAACCAACTTTCCTCCCACCTTACACTCTAGGTAAGTGATTTGACACTGAGCTGCATTTCCTGGCCCTTCTAAATTTTTTTATTTTGAGAATAAATTTTGGCTCATTGTTCTTTTGACCCGTATGAAAGTAGCTGGACTACAGGTGTGTGGAAGTAAGTTTGGCATACTTTTTTCCCTCAGTGTTGAAGTTTAAATTCAGGTTCTTGGATATGCTAGGCAAGCTCTCTACCACTCTTCAAAACTCTAATCTTGAGGTTTCTAACTATTGTATGTTTCAATGGTATTCCATTGGTATATGCCAAATATCAGTGGTATTCCAAGGATGCCACTCAACTTCTTTGACAGACAAGAGTTCGTACCACCTTGTTCCTTCCTATTTGCAAGGTTTCTTTTGTTTTGTTTTGTGTGTGTGTGTGCATGTTGTTGCTTTTTTTGTTTGTTTGTTTGTTTTGCAAAAGTCTTGTTATATAGCCCAGGGTAGCCTTTTGCTCATGATTCCCCTGGCTCAGTTCTTTCAAGTGCTGGAATCATGGTCCTATTTGACTACATCTGGCTCTGACACAGTTTAAAGGAGCAGTAAATACACAGGAAACATGTTTTAAATTAGCCAGTGGCAGATCAACTATCCACACTCTTCAGAGAAAATCTCTGCTTCTTTACTCTTCTACTCTTACAACTATCCAGTGTACCCAGTTTTTCTCCAAACTTTCTGGGCACACAACTATTTTCCATGTGCCCTTTAACTTTGTTTTCCTTCTGAGAACACAACTTGTAGTCTTAACAGTTTTTGAGAAGTAAGTTCTACTAAGTTTCAGTATAACAGTAAGTCTGCAGGTAGAAATTTTAATCTGAATTTGCTTGTCAAATTCCCACAGAATTTTTTTTTTCTCCAGTTCTCTCCAACCACTCCGGCTTTTTCCTGATTGACTCACATCCACTTACAATAGTGTCCCAGAGTCAGATGCATCTAATCCCTGACTTACATGGAGCAAAGTCTCATGGGAGTTTGCACAACCAGTTGTGGAAGAAGAAAGGGCTCCTACACAAGATTTTCTGTCAGGTCTCATGATCAACTTCTATGTTCTGACTCTACTACCAGTGACTTTTTTTCAGTATTGCTGCATGGCCATTACATTGTCTGGGTGGGACAGGAAGGTGAAGAAGTTCCAGGTTAAAATTATGGTCATAAGAATGACTAGAAAAACCTTATAAAGGAAACCAAACCAAGAATAGTATATAGGCTTGGGTAAAAGATAGCAAGTGAGGGAGTAACAATAGAGGCAATCCTTCTCCGTGTTAGTAGAATTCCCATCTACTGGTGGACTATGACACTTGGTACAGTAGTTTGGACTTAGATGACTCATAAATTTTCTCTTATCCTCAGAATTATGTGTTGCTACAGAAACTGATTTTAAGGTGTTTTCTATTGTCTACACAATCTGATAAAGCTGAAGAGACTTGTATCCTTTCTCCAGATCCTATATTAATTTTAAATTCTGTATTTCAAATAATTTTTATTTTTTATTGAGGGTACAATTTATACCACATGGAATTTACATGTTTGATGTGTATATTGTGACTTTTTGGGTAGATTTACAGAGTTGTGAAAATACTAGCACAATCCAGTGGTATAACAATAGCTGCATCAATTGGTGAAGATCTGCAGAACTGAGCAGGGGAAGCCCACAAGGTCTGAACCCGACACAAATAACTGAAGAAAAGGGGAATAGGAGAAGTACCTTTCCTCCAGGGAGTCCTATAAACATTCATAGAAGTAACATTATGCGGACTGAACCGATTATATTTAGGTATACATATATATGTACATATACATTTATGTGTGCAATAACAATTAATAAAAGCAGAGGCCAGAAATTTGAAAGAGAGTGTGGATGGGTATATGGGAAAGTTTGAAAGGAGGAAAAGGAAGGAATAAATAATAGAGTTCTATTATGATCTTAAAAATGAGAAAAGTAAGAGGATTAAAGGGGAGGGGAGATGCAGGGAGGGGAACAGAGAAAATGTAGAGGTCAATAAAAATTAAAAATGAGAAAAATAAATATAAATGATCTCCACATTTATTTCCACTGAGTACTCACCAGCTACCACTATTCTGTTTTCATTTGTCCAGATTTGCCTATTGTAGGCTTTTCCACTAAAATTAACATTTTAATGAGTTACATAAAGTGATATAGATTCTCATTATATAATGTTACATAGATTCTTTCTCTTAGTACATTGTGTAATGATTTGGTTGTTTAGACTGGATATTGAAGTTGAGCATTTATTCCTAGGTTCCTTACTGAGTTCTCCTTTGAAGGAAGAGAATGCTGTAATGGTGATAAAATGTTCACATAGGAATAAAAATTCTCAGCAAGTGAAGTTAGAACCTTGAGAGAACATTGGTCTGTGATCCCACATCTACCTAAAAACTCCCCATCTAGAGATGGTTCAGTTTTCTAAGGATATTTTAATGCCTACTTGGGTTAGCTCACATAGCCCTCCAGTCCTGAATGGATATTTTATACCACGTAGCCTCTAATTCTTCTGGAAATAGTTAATCATGAAGTACCAATTGAAGGGCTGACCTTATCCCTATCTGCTCTCCAAGCTGGACACACAGTCCTTTTGAAATTTCTTCCAATTTCCTGGATGCTAGTTATATAAGGAATATTTTATTGCACTGTAGTTCCTTGTGGTTTAGTCTGAATCTCAATGCATGCTGCCATCAAAAGTTACTCGCATAAATAATTGCTAAAGATCTGCATTTAATTGTTCCAAATAGAGTGATCTATGTGGGGCTGCAGATCTCATTGTAATTCCCATCCCACCGGAGGTTTCTGGGAATAGGGATGAGGCGAGAAAAAGTGAGACATCCCTCGGTGTTCAGCCAAGATAATATATTTCCTAGAAAAGACGCCTTCTTTACAGAACATTTATCTTGGGGTGATAGTATTTGGGGAATACTCCAGCTTTTCTTGTGTTCAATTTCTTGGTATTATGTATTCTCTACCTAAGAAATAATTTTGCTTTGCCAAACAGCTCAGTTCAAGAATCATTTTAACTGTGCCAGCACATCTGGAGCCATTAGAAACACACAGCATCTCCTCCATCTCCTCACTTCTCTCAAGCCACCCAGACAGTATGGCTATGTGAGCTGTGGCCTCTTCCCGAACCCCACTTTTACAACGTCAGCATAGCTCAGGCTGAAATGTCCTATCTATGCTCTGCATCTCAGCTTGGAGTTACAGAAAATTATCAACAGCCTTCCTTCTTTAACTCCAACAAAAGATATCCAATGTATGCCTAACTACAGTAAAAAGTCTCTTAAGAGCCATTTCATTATTTTTCAGTTATTTCTGAAAAGTTCTTAAAGCTGCCAGATTTGTATTGGCTCATTCTCCTTATCCTTTCTACCTCCTTGGCTGTTTTGTAGTTTTTTAATGTTTCACATACGAGGTAGAAGATATGGTTTTAGAAAGAATTATTTTCTGTCTTCCACATCATGGTACTTACATGTCATGCAAGACTGGTTTATACTCAGTCACTTGGCTTCTGGAAATCAAGGTCTATTGGCAATATTTTAAAAAAGGAGCTGAGAAACTCTTGCAGAAAAATGGAATGTTGAGCAAAGAGTATACAGTACTGGATTGAATATCTATGGGGAAAATGTGCAATATTAGTACCTTACACAGGACCATTGATAAGCTTAAAAATAAAGGGATGGGTCAGCAAAAGTCTTGGGGTCCCTTCTTTAGTATTATACATTTATTTTTTTTATTTCATTTTATTTTTTTTTTTATTTTTTTTTTTTTGACAAGGTTTCTCTGTAGCTTTGGTGCTTGTCCTGGAACTAGCTCTTGTAGACCATGCTGGCCTCGAACTCACAGACATCCGCCTGCCTCTGCCTCCCGAGTGCTGGGATTAAAGGCATGCACCAGCACCTCCTGGCTAATATTATACCTTTATGAACAATCAAAGGCTTTAAACCTAGATGTCCTCATGACTGACTAATTAACCTGAGACTTGAGTGGCCGCCCTTATTTGATGACCTTTTTTCTTCATCAGTAAAATAAGAAGTGACTAGATAGACTCTAATATTTCTCATGTTTTTGATATTTCATGACTGCTATTACATTTTAAAACCCACTGTTAGGTATTCTATATGAAATTTTGAAGTAAAATAAGGCTGTAATACATGCTATTAATAATAAGTATATCCGATTTACACAAAGAGGATACTAATCACTCAGTTCCTCATTTTGAACCTGTTTATGCATCTTTTTGCTCTCTTTTGTGAGTAAAAGTTCACACATTAAAAGTATTGACTGGGTGTAGACTCCTGCTTATCTAAATTAAGCAGACTGCAAAATAACTTCAATCCCCCAGTAACACTATGTAAAACCAGCAACTAATTTGCCTTAAAAAATATAAAAACACATTTTTTTTTCACCTATCAATACTCACTTGACTACTTTCTATGCCAGGAAACAATCCTATGTCTCATCTGTATCCAAGAAATTATTGCATAGCTTTACATTTTGCTCCAAATAAAGTGCCAGTGACTACCCAAGGGAAGAATGATGGTGCTTATTAATTTCATCTTAGAAAAACAGAGGAAGCAGAGAGGAGAAGACATATCAAGACCTAACTCATTTAGTACACTTGCTCTGTGTGCTAAGAAAATGAAAAGAAAAAGCAGCTGACAGCTCATAAACTATTTTATAAGATAGAAGTAGTCTCCTAAGATAAAAGGTGGTGATAAGGCACCAGACGTGCATCTTAAACAACAACAACAACGAAAAAAAGGGCCAGAAAATGCAAAGCTGACAACCAACCTAATTCTTTCCTTTTGGCAGGTTGATGCCCAATTAATCTTCAGTTTGGACGTATCCCTGCCCAGAATGTCTATTTCTTTCCAGAACTATTTTGGCTTTAAACAGCTATTTGGAATGCTTCATTCTGTACACCAGACCCTTCATCAAGGAGAATTATATCCATTAAAAAATAGACATTATACACCAGAAAAAAATAACTCTTTCTATTTAATAATTTTAAAGGATGTGGATCTAGATTTTCTTTCCATTTGCAACTGGGATTTATTTCAGCAGGGTATGCAGAATGTCATCTTATGGGCCAACAGCCCCTTCCATGAAACTTTTCATTTATCAAGACTTGAGATTTGATGGCTTTGAACTCTGCAAGTGTTGATGCTCTGAACTACATCGTGCCTGCAATTATATAACGTCATGTATAGTGCTATGTCTTTGTTCATGCTTGTCACTCTATCTGCAGTGCCTCAATGTTTCTCCCTTGTTTGGTGACCAATCAGTAGTCATCTCAAGTATCCAACCACTCACTACAGTATCCTTTCCATCACTAGATGAACTTTGGGAATTCTTTCTTTCTAGGCACTGATCATACTTTGAAAATAGCTCCATTTTGCTTTCCTCACTTTTTTTTAGTTACATTATTTGGCTTTCATCTTTCCAATTCACAATGGGAATGACCCAGCTAATGATATTCTGAAGTAAAAACACACATGTATTCCCGTAACAAATACTGCTCCCCCTCTCTGGCCAGATACTTTTGGAAAATACACCTTGGAGACAGTGCCTGCTGAAGTAATCCTGTGAATGGCTTATTAACACCTGTTGTTAATGCTGCTGTCCTTTATATTCATACAAAGGTGGGGGTTGGAAAAGCGGGTTTTCATGGAAATTGCTGTTGGTTTTGCTTTGTGTTAGAAAAAGACTTCCTATATGGTCTCCTAACTCATTTTTCCTAGAGAGGGAGATGCATTAGTGTTCACCTCTGTCAGACCTTGTCTCTTAAAGGTAATTGCCCTTCCAAGGACAGACACTTCAGGGAAAATCTCATCCTGACAAAAATGAGATGAAAATGCAATGTGCTAATTCTTAGTTCTTGTCTTCACTGCTGTGGTAAAAATGCCTCCAAAGGCAATGACAATGGCCTTCCAGCAGCACAGGCCATCCTCTCTCATCCCGTTTCTTCAGCTATTCACCACATGGTCATTTTTCTGTGTATACACTATCCATGGCTTTGTGCTTTACCACGAATCTTTCTAACCTTCCCTTTATCCCACCTATAAAAATCCTAGACACACTTAACCCTATTTTCTCTATAAGCTGTTCTGCTTAGCTTAGCTTCTAGTGATACTTAGAAACCTCCTCCCAGACTTCTGCATAACAAATTTCTGTATCCCCAGGACATTTCTGATGACCCCCATCTGATTGTGGGCAACATCAGCAACCACCAGCTGATCCAGGGGAGACTGGGGAACAAGTCAATGATCCCTGCATTTTCCTGTTTGGCCATTCAGGAGTCACACTGGACAAAGGTATTATCTTTTCTTTGTACTCTCAGTCTATTTCCACTTTCTTCTTGAATAACTTGACAGAAAATCAACTTCTAACTTTTTGATGAAGCCAGAAGTATCAGGGTGACTAATTTATGCTAATAAGAATTTTCACAAATATAGACAAGCTGAATTTTACAGTGAAAATCTAAACCAACTCTCTTCTACCACTGACATTTTGCTGGCCTTGCTTTGTCACATATATTCGCTGCTCTTTTCTTGCCATTTGTAATGCTTTGACTTAATATTCCTTCAAATTGTAGTCTTTGTACCAATTTGCTCTGGAGTAAGTAGGAGCCAGGAAGTCAGTAACACATAGATACATAACAGAAAAGGTGAGAAATACAAAAATGGATCTTTGAAAGGGGCCTAATAAATTATTAATAGTGCAAAAGTTGCTTAATATTCTAATAAAATTCAAAACAAAAAACAATATTTTATTTGGTATAATAAGCATTTTCCTAATAAAAACAAATTTCAAATATTTATGTGCAAGTGTTACAATAGAATTGTTTTCATTGTTACAACAAAAAATGTATTTTTATTGTTGACATAACTAAAATCCATATTGTGTAAAGTCTATATGAAACTCTAGACATGGCAAACCAGAATAATCATTATGTTTTTATTGGTTTTAATTTTTACTATTGTTGCTTTATCGCTTATTTTCCTGCATGAGTATGCATGTGCATGTGTGCATATGGAAGGGTGAACTCCCATGTGTACCCACAGCGGCTAGAAGAGGGCATTTAATATTGTCCTCTTGCACTCTCTATCTATTCACTATTCCTGAAGCCAGAATTCACACTTTCTCCTCTAATCTAAAAACCATAATGTCCCCCGAATCCTCCTGTCTCTCCCCTCTGAGGAGCTGGGCTCACAAACATTTGTAGGGACACTTAGATGCTGGGATCCCAATTTCAGGACTAGTGATTATGAAGTAAATGCTCTCAATCAGTGAACCATGTCTCTGATCTGATATTACTTTTCAATGCCTTGTTCACATGTTCAAACATTTGATCATACGTCTATGTGGATAGTCTATCATCTATCTTATTTATTATTGATGCAAACCCCTCCAACTATCTCTCCAGTTCCTCTGCATGCAGAGCAAGAATGGCAGGTATCGTAATCTCACACACAGTAAAACTGACCTGTGGAAACGGAAGTTGTAGAAGAATTGCCGTACTCTAGGCTTTGGAAAGTTTCCATTTGCTATATGGTTTGCCTAGGACTTCACTATAACCTCTATATTTTGATATAATCTTGCAAATCATACTTGACTAAATGTTCTTACCTTTCCAGACAATTCCCAACCATAAGGAACAGGAATGGGATCCTCGAAAGCCAGAAAAATATGCTGGAATATTCCACTTCCGTTTCTGGCATTTTGGAGAATGGACTGAGGTGGTGATTGATGACTTGCTGCCCACAATCAATGGAGATCTGGTCTTCTCATTCTCCACCTCCATGAATGAGTTTTGGAATGCTCTACTGGAAAAAGCTTATGCAAAGTAAGGAGGGGCTTGATTAGTCTGTGGTCATGATACATGAAGAAGGATCATATTTGTCTTTGGAAATGCATTCCCTCCCACTCAATCCCAGAGTTAAAATTGGGCTGCATCTAAGTAAGATTTAAGACATTTCTTTAGCTCTGGGTCTGCCTATTATGACTCATGGATGTCAGAGGATCAACTGCTCTTCTGTTAAATTCTAGGTCAGCTAGGTAACCTTTCAGGTTGTTAATCTGAAGTCCAAAAGGAGTTCTCTTATCTTTTATTTTTACCTTGCCTGTCATCTTCTCGTAGAAAGAAGTTTCTACGTGAACTAACATTTATCAACATTGCCTAAGCACCCAGAGTTTTAACTGTAATCTCAAAGTATTTTCCACTTCATATCCAGAGAAAAGCCAGCTGGTAAAGGCTGAGCAGTGATAGTTTTAATTCTTGGGAACATGATGTCCTTGACCTGGATAAATAATTTCACCAAGATAACGCTGCATACTTGCTTCCAGACTGCTAGGCTGTTATGAGGCCTTGGATGGTTTGACCATTACTGATATCATCATGGACTTCACGGGCACATTGGCTGAAATCATTGACATGCAGAAAGGAAGATACACTGATCTTGTGGAGGAGAAGTACAAGCTGTTCGGAGAATTGTACAAAACATTCACCAAAGGAGGCCTAATTTGCTGCTCCATTGAGGTTTGTGTTCACCCAAAACTCTCCTGGCCAAAAAAAAAAAAATTAACAAGGAGCATTGTACTTAACCCAGAGATTCACAAAAAGAGCCATTAGTGAAACTCAGAAGGCTAACATATATATGAAGTACTGGCTTGGACACTGAGGTACATTAATTTATTTTATCCTTATGAACTTCAGACACTCCACTGAGTTCCAAGGCACCATCCAAGTTGGTGTAAATAGCTTCTGGTAAATTATTACTTTTATCTTGGCTCCTGGATATTTAAGTTCTAGCTGTTCCCTCAAAGAATGAATCTGCCCTACCATATTTTTAAATCACAGTTCATATTAATGTAGGACAGTGATTATTTGGAATTTGAACTTTTAAAATAACTTCTTATATTACTTTATTTTTTCTCTTTCACTTACCTTTGTGATAGGTTAGATATCAGGGTCAAATTTCCATCTGCATGGGGAGAACTTGATTCAGTTATGCTGGGATGAAACAACAAAGGGAGAAGGGGGTCCAGGACTTGTGTCTCCTCAACTCCTAAATCCTTATGTATCTTTCTTTGCTACCAGTCTCCAAGCCAGGAAGAACAAGAAGTTGAAACAGACTGGGGACTACTGAAGGGCCATACCTACACCATGACTGATATTCGCAAGCTTCGCCTTGGAGAAAGACTCGTGGAAGTCTTCAGTGCTGAGAAGCTGTATATGGTTCGCCTGAGAAACCCGTTGGGAAGACAAGAATGGAGTGGCCCCTGGAGTGAAATGTGAGAGACATTTCACTTTCATCCCTACACCTCCAAATTTGTAGCACTCCCAAACCTATCCCTCTAGATTGCTAGGAGGCTGTCAAATAACAAAGACATCTCTGAGCTCCAGTCAGGCATGGGGTCTGCAACCCAGGCAGAATAAAATAAAGCAGACCTAGTCCTCATGTATCTGGCATCTTTTGAAATCCTGGCAACCATAATGACTTATCTGTTTATAATTTATTTGCTTTCAGTTCTGAAGAGTGGCAGCAACTGACTGTAACAGATCGCAAGAACCTGGGGCTTGTCATGTCTGATGATGGAGAGTTTTGGTGAGAAGTCTTTCTGCCAGAAGGGATTTGGTTTTTTATTAGAAATACATACTAAGACCAATCTTCATTTCTTTCCCTCTTCCTTCCCAATTAGGATGAGTCTGGAAGATTTTTGTCACAACTTTCAGAAACTGAATGTCTGTCGCAATGTGAACAACCCTGTTTTTGGCCGCAAGGAACTGGAGTCAGTGGTGGGATGTTGGACTGTGGATGATGACCCGCTGATGAACCGATCAGGAGGTTGCTATAACAACCGTGATACCTTCCTGCAGAATCCTCAGGTTAGAGTCAATTATTTTCCATTGCCTCCAAGCTACCGGGGTAGTCAATAAGAATCCAGATCTTGCTTTGGTCCTCCCTAGAGTATTCATTTAGCATCAGGTCTTAGAATCTACTGTGTAATATTCTTCAACCACAACCCCTAGGGATTAACTCAGACGCTCATACGACTCAGAAGACCAGGTCTCTTTAGGGAGACTTGCCTTGGCAACATTTTCAAACCTAAGTTAGGTTCTCCAGCTGCCTCCTCCTGTTCTGAATGTTACAGCTCGTAACTGTCGCTTCCTGGTGATAGTCACACACAGCAGAGAGATCTGCTTCTGTATGTGGTCTCAGTTCCCCCTCCTTTGTCTTTACTGTTTAATTGTTCACCTGACACACACACATCATACTGTTAGCTCTTTTCATATAGGTCATACTTCTGCAACCCATTACTATAACTTGCTTTTTCCTTTTGAGAATGAGGTGATTCATTTCTCATGATTGAAATCACTGCCCTGCCAGTTTCTCCTTCCAGCTGTCTACTACCACCGCCATCCTATTATTAGTGACATTATAAGTGGTCAGACTAGGTATATCCCAAGAAAACAACAGCAAAACTCCCACAAGCATCCCAAGCTTGAATTTATAATGGCCTGTATGAAGACGGGCTAAGGCACAGCAGATGTCACTCTGGCTGTGCTATGGCCTCATTGCACATGGATGTGTCTCTTCTTCCTACAGATCTTATTGCGCAGGCAATTTGGAGAACACTGAGGCTTGGAAAACTGGTTTCTTTAACTCACAATTTTCTTTGCCTTTTCCATCTTAATGGTTCCTACAGAAACTTTATAATTTTTACCCCTTCTCAACATCACTCGCACTTAGAACCCTATACAAGTTTCAGGTACTAAGCAACTATACCATACCGGAGGAATGGCTTCTCCGTACACAAGATTGATCTTTGAGGCCCTTATCTGGGTTGCTCATAGTCTGGATTGGCATTATAAGTCTACCCAGGGCTATGTGGCAAAGCCTGGTTGAGTGGATTATGAATGCTTTCTGTCTTTATGAATTTTGAAATGTTTCTCTATATAGCTTTAAACACAGGGTTATAATAAGACAAAATGATTAACTTTTCAGGAACATACATATTAAAACTTACCCTCTTTCACACCAAAGACCTAGAAATGGAGTTGCTTCTCAGTACATGCCAGATGTCAAAGTGAGAAGCAAGTATAATGATCTTTACTTAGCAGTGAATTAATTTTCTGTGATATCATTGTATGGTCAATAGTAAAGCCCAGAAATGACCCCGAAACTCTGTTTCCCATTATAGATTTTTATTCCCTGAAATTTAGATTCGATTATCTTAAATTGGAGTACTAATTCATCTCTTTGATGAATTTCCCTCAGTACATCTTCACTGTGCCCGAGGATGGTCATAAGGTCATAATGTCACTGCAGCAGAAGGACCTACGCACTTACCGCCGAATGGGGAGACCTGACAATTACATCATTGGCTTTGAGCTCTTCAAGGTAAGAACAGCCTTTAGAGCAGAAAAAAATAAAAACATTCAGAGGTTACATTAGGAAGGGTTAGAGTTAGGAAAATTAGAAAGGGATAAAGAAGACAACAGAAGTAGGACTTTCTAACAGAAAAGCTCTGATTTTAACAGAATGGAAATCTCGTTTTGCTTCTAGGTGGAGATGAACCGCAGGTTCCGCCTTCACCACCTGTACATTCAGGAGCGTGCTGGGACTTCCACCTATATCGACACCCGTACTGTGTTTCTGAGCAAGTATCTGAAGAAGGGCAACTATGTGCTTGTCCCAACCATGTTCCAGCATGGCCGCACCAGCGAGTTTCTGCTGAGAATCTTCTCTGAAGTGCCTGTCCAGCTCAGGTTCAGTTTTATTGCAATGCTCGGCAAACCCTTGCTCTCTTTTCCTCCGAGTCTAACCCTTTCACCCATTTTCCTCTATTCATACAGTTCAAGAGACAATATTCTCAAATTTGACCTCACTAATTGAAATAAAAGTGATTAAAATATTTCTCAGAGTAGAGTTGTGGAAAATTCTCCAGTGTAGATCTGAGATTTAGAGTTCTTAGCTGGGATTTAAAGGGAAGGGATCTGTCACTTGAGCTCTATCACTTGTAATTTATCTTCATCTCTCTGGTTGATTCTATAGTTTTTGAGTCACTAGGCTCCTCTATCTTGTTCTCAGTGCTGGGTAGCTTAAACTACACTTTTCTCCAGCTGTAACCTCTTGTATCATTAAATGGCAGGTCTGCAAAAAAGAAGAGAAAAGAGAAAAAAAAACCCTCATAGAAATATGAGCCATGACTGTGAAGGAATGGGATATGTCAATCAGCTTCTTACATGATTCTACAATGAAGTCTGTTTAGGCAGGTCCAGTTCATCATGAGGTGACATTATTTTTTATGTTCTAGGGAGCTGACATTGGACATGCCCAAGATGTCTTGCTGGAACCTGGCACGTGGCTACCCAAAGGTGGTTACCCAGATCACTGTTCACAGTGCTGAGGGACTGGAGAAGAAGTACGCCAATGAAAGTAAGACTAGCAGGGGTGTGTAGGAAAGCAAACTGTTGTCTCAGTTACTGCATATATCATTAGAAAACATTATCAACAACTGTTATCTCCATTGGTATTTTTAGTCCAGAGATTTCAACACTGGTAGAGAATGTGGTATGAACGTTGCTGGGGAATGTCTACATAGCAGTCACTTTTCTATCCCTATATTATATATGGGAAAGGAAAGGGAAGAGCTAACAAACATTCTTGCATTCTACATCATTGTGGTGCTCCAGTTATGTGGAAATTGCCAGATTTGATTTTGTGAAGTCATAGCTTCTTTCCCCTCTAGGAAGGAAACATTAATCACTCTGTTAAAAAACAAATGCCACTTTGTTCCAGCTGTAAATCCGTACCTGGTCATCAAGTGTGGAAAAGAAGAAGTCCGTTCTCCTGTCCAGAAGAATACTGTGCATGCCATTTTTGACACACAGGCCATTTTCTACAGAAGGACCACTGACATTCCTATTATCATCCAGGTAAGACTAAACAAGATATCTTGGGGAATTTATGTTCTTTAGCACTTATTATATTCTTCCAAGTACCTTGTACTTTTACGGTGCAGAGCAAAGGCTCTCTGTTATGTATTTAGTTTATATTCAGAACGCTTTTCATTTAGCAAAACATCAACTTCATTATTCATCTTTACCTTAAAACACTTGACTTAATTTCCCATAGGCTCATGACCATAGGCTCACGAGTACACTTGTGAACACTTGTGCTATAAAGTCCCATGAACAGAAGTATTTGCCAGTTCTGCTAAGTCCTGTGTTGCTAGATCGGTGTGGATAACTTCAGACTGGCAGTATTTCTGAGAATACGTCTGATTAGCTCTCTTCATGTAACAAACCCACAAATAAAAGATGATCCTTTGGTCTACTTTCATCTATATTGATGGGGACATTATCTTCTCTATCAAATGGCTGTCAAGAAAAGATAAGAATGTCTCTTGATGTACATGCTAGGTATATTGCCACTAGATGCATCAATCTCATAATCGGTTGTTGTTCCTCATTTTCTTGATTTGTCTCTTCAGGTCTGGAACAGCAGAAAATTCTGTGATCAGTTCCTGGGGCAGGTTACTCTTGACGCTGACCCCAGCGACTGCCGTGATCTGAAATCTCTGTACCTGCGTAAGAAGGGTGGTCCCACTGCCAAAGTCAAGCAAGGTCACATCAGCTTCAAAGTGATCTCTAGTGATGATCTCACTGAGCTCTAAATATCCAATATCAGAGAATCCTGACAGTTTTCCACCTTTTTATGTCAGGCACCAGGTCTTAGCTAAGAATCACAGTTACTGAAACCCTACATTTATTGAAGTTTCCTCTTTTCTGATATTTCCCATACCTCCCAATCTAAGTAGCATCAGTAGCTACAGAACCTATATACCTCCAGCAACTGGACAGGGGGAGGTGACAGTCCCATATAGAGATCACATGTTTGCTGAGAAAAGATCCTTAGGGCTTCCGGGGGTGAGATTCAAATGGGACAATAACAAGAATCTGGGCATTCTACATGTGTCTTTGCTGTTTCCACTTGCCCAGCATATCTTCCCTGCAGGGCATGTTGAGGAAGAAGGAGAGGGGATCAAGGCCAAGCTGGTCTAGCCTGACATCCCATCTCTTGACTGACACTACCGATTACCAGCAACACTTTACCAGTAGCGAGAGCCGACTTCAACAGTCTCAGCCCTTATAACCACCACCACCATGACCACCACCACCACCACTACCACCACTGCCTCGGGAAAGTGCAGTCACGCCCTAACTCAAGTCACTCCCCCACAGTGTTTTATCTTCATGTTGAGGAAGTTTCCTAGGTGCTTAATGAAGAGCTGGAGTTCAGTGAGGCTGAGACAGTGAGAAGGGCTTGAGCTTCAGCAAGCCGGAAGCCAGCTGTGTGCCACAAGAGGGAAAAGCAGAAGAAGCTGCAGTGGGTGACAAAGCCTCAGTCCCCCATTCATCCACACACACCTACACTCACACATGCGCATGTAGGTGCGCACAAACTACCATTCAGATGGTCAGTGGGCAAGAGTAAGGACTAGTGAAGTATCATGCATACCAAAAAGATGAATGAACCCATTCAGTAATAGGACAGACAGTTTGGGGTCCCTGACTACAATGTGAAACCTCTTGCTGCTGCTACATTTACAAACAATCCCATTGCCCTGTGCTTCCTGATATCATTGGTACTGAAATCTCTATATGAGAACTTGGGAGTCCAGGGCCCACCCTGACCCTCGGGCTTTTCCCTCTGTTGGCAAGCTCCACTCCCCAAGGGTTTGTTTTTCGGTATGTCTACAAAACGTCCTTGTGAATTGGTCATTATGTGTGCTTCCCCTGATCTTCATCTATAGTATTCTGTTGTTATTTAAGGCCCAGCATAAATTCCACCTCCTCCATGAAGTTCCTTCCAAGTCTATTCCCAAATACCACCTCCACAATATTTCAGTGCTTCTGCAATGTTGAAAAATAAACATAGTCGTAGTACTTAGTCTAGTTCAGCATGCATTCATTTAAAAATACATTCTGTAGCTCTTTTTTTAGCTTACTCATTTTCTATCATATTTTGCAGTCTTTGTAACTTTTACAGTGCCTTTACCACACCGCCTTACACAAACGAAATCACAATAAAATTCATATTCAATAAATTGACTAGTCTTGACTGATTAATGATATTGGAGAGATTGCAAGGGCGTTAATCTATCAAGTCATGCTCCAGAGCTATTGGAAGCACGGTTGGAGGGTGTTTTGTGAATCTGTAGCCCAGGGTGAGTCTAATGATTTCCATTCTGACCCAAATCACCCCTTCATAATGAGGAAGCCTGCTACGTCTTAATCAAGGGCCGGAGTTCAGTGGAACTGTACTATAGAGCCTGAGATCAGCTGCACTGTGACGGTGTAGTTGTTTCAGTGGGTGGTTGGTAGATCTGGAAAGGGTCTTCTATTCTTAGGGTAGTAGTTGGGGCTACATACTTTTAAAAAGCCCTTAACATATTCTTTTTATTAAACTATATATTTTTCTCCGCTCCCCTCCTTTCCTCCTCTCTCTCCAAACCCTGATCCCCATGCTCCCAATTTACTCAGGAGATTTTGTCTTTTTCTACTTCCCATGTGGGCTACATACTTTTGAAACCTCCCTGGAGCTAGACTCAAGACCAAAGCTGTCCAAACTAGATTTTCCAAAGGAAGATCTTCCAACAGGGTTTGAAAACAACCACTTCTTCCCAAATCTACTTCAGAGTCAAACGGATGTGGAGCCTTCAACTTATTTGCTTATTTGCTTATTTGCTTGTGCACTCAACCTGCCATCTGCTCATCCTAGGCCAGACTAGGGAGGAAGTTCTTCTTGTTTCCCTTGAGTTATGCCTCTTGATTAGAAAGGATGTCTCACCAGGGAAGGTATTCCACTCAACAAAATTGCTCTGAAATACAACTCCATTTTCATTCTTTATAATGCTATCCTAGTGCACATTATGGTTTTAAATATTGTATAATTAGAAATGGAGATAATGTAATCATTCTGTATGGTCACCAGATGGCACTCTGATATTACAATTAACAAAGACACAACACTTTTTCAAGTAGGAAAACTTTCCTCAAATTAAAAAAAGTGAGAAACCACATTCCCTGTTGAGTACCTACTGTGTGTTTTAACCCATGATCAACTACTTATACATGAAATTTTAATTTATTGTTCATACAAAGCATCAATATTCCTCCTTTTTTTAAGATAAAAAAGGTAAAGAAAAGAGACATGAAAGAACTTGCCTATAGTTGCTTAGCTAGAAAACAAGTTAAGGAAACCATCCCTTTGCCCCTGGGCCCTTTTTAAATTAAAATAGGTTGCATGTCAGAAAGTGATAATAGCATAATATCACATATTATCAGCAATGTATCATCAACTCTTCACCAAGAATGATGCAAAAGACATGCTAAATGTCTTCCCTCAGAATCTTTATCTCCAGTTGATATTTCATATATATTTATAATGTGTAGGGAGACTTGCATATATGCTGTATAAAAGACATATTGGAATGAATTTACACATCACAGAACAATTATGCTGAGTGAAAAAAGCTGGACTGCTTGATTTCATTTATTCAAAATCTAGGAAAAGCAAAGCTTTTATGATGGCAGATTAGCACATTATTAGTTTCATGGAAGCAAAGGAAGGGAGGAAAGAAGTATAGGTGGTCTGAGGAAACAAATTAAAGGCAGCTTGCTATAGAAATGCCTTCCTGTATTTATTGCAGAAGTATTCATGATAGCATGCCAAGTTATGCAATTAGCATCTTGATTGCTCTGCTGATTGCCTGAGTACATGTAATTTTCTGGGTTCAACTGAATTTTACCGAAAAGATGTTTATGAAGCAAAGCTTCGTAACCATTTCACACTCACTCAATAATCTTTTGAAGTTCAGACATGTATATTTAAATACATTACAAACTCAAATGGGACTGGAGAGGTGGTTCAGCCAATAAGAGCGCTTCCTGCCCTTCCAGAAGACCGTTGTTTGAATCCCAGAACTGTTTTGTTGGAATATCCAACTCGATCCTGTATCTCCTACAAGGTCTGAAAACCCCGATTCCTGTCTCTCCAAACTCTGTCCTCTCAGAGAATTGCCAAACAAAGAAAACGCACCAAAAAGCCCAGTTCCAAATCTGTGGTGACTACTGCAGCTTCCTCCCCCGAAGTTGCCAACATGCTAAGTCCCCACCTAAAGTGCTCAGCTATTGACAATGCTGGGGCACAAACCCAGCTTGTGGCAGGTATGTCACCACCCCTCACCTTCAACCTAGATACTCTCTTTGCTTTAGTATGGGCTTGTGGCTTCTCCAGTATTGATCTCTGGGACTGGAGAACCTCTCCCTGAGTTGCTTTGCTCAAATAAAACTGTTCTTCTGCTTTTCCAATCCAACTTGATCTGGCTTACTGCATTGGCAGATAAACCTATTATCCCGGTAGAGAAAACCTATTAAGAACCACATCTGATAGCTCACAACTGCCTGTAACTCTTTTGTTCTATAGGATCTAGTGTCATCTTCTGGATTCTGCTAGAATTGCACGCATGTGGCACACATATATACATGCAGGCAAGACACTCATACACATAAAAACGAATCTAAAAATAATTAAAATTTCAGGAATGGAGAGATGGCTTTGTGTTTCTTGTGGTTTTTTTTCTTTTTAAATTATGGTTAATTTTTGTTTGTTGTTTTTTAGAGAAAAAGAAAGGCATAGAGTTGGGTTGGAAAAGAGGCGAGGATTATCTTGTACTTGGGTGAAGAAAAACCATGATCAAAATACATCATATGAAATTTTTTTTCAATGGAAAAAAGAATACTTCATGCTTTCCAGAGAACATGGTAGGGTTCTCAGAACCAATTCAGGAGGCTCAGAACTGTCTGTAACTACAGTTCCACTAAATCTGATGCCCTTGACTGCCTTACACAGGCATGCCCCCACACACACTTGAGGCAGACACTCCCTGCAGTGGTTTGAATGAGAATGGCTCCTATAAACTGACATATTTGAATGTTAGCAGTTGGTAGAAATGTTTGGGAAACGTTAGGAGGCGTGGCTTTATTGGAAAAGATATGCCACTGTTGGTGGGCTTTGAAGGTTCACAAGGTATTAAAATTGGCCATTGGACCCACACTGTGCTGACTCAGCCCCTCCCTTCACTGACCCTGTGTTGGCTGGGTCTGCCTGCCCTTCAGAGGAGAGGTCACCCAGCACTTAAGAAAGATCGCCCCACTCCTCACCGTAGGTGTACACCTCACCTAGGAAACACACTAGAGTTGACCCTGACGTCGAGGATGCAGGTGAGCCAACCCCAGGGGCTTGAGAGTAGGAGAGCTGACCCTGTCCCCGCATTGTCTGCTATGTGGTGACATGAGTGAGGAAAAGATGCCATCCTCCCTCTGCCCCTTGTGACTTGGGGCAGGAGAGTGAGAAAACTAGTCCTGTCCTGCACCTGCTATAACACCCAGGAGAAAGAGCTCTGCACCCCACGGAGGCAACACACTAGAACTGACCCTTTCGCCAGAGCTACATATGAGCTAGCTCTGAGGGCATGAGAGCAGGAGAGCGAATCACTCCAATGCCCCCACTACAGTCTGGAGAGAGGGCCCTGCACTTTGCCTGGGCAGGACACTAGAGCTGGCCCTAGCTATGTGAGCGAGTGGAACCTAGATCTGAAGGCCAGAGATTAGGAGAATTGCCCCGCTCCTTGCTGTAGGCTGCATTGGGTGAGTTAGCTAAGGTAATGCTGGAGAGTTCACTCCGGTAGTAACGATGAGGGAAATCAAGTGAACTGACGAATTCGGCTACTGCCGGCCCAGAACCTGAGCCATCCCACGTTCAATGAATCTATAAACTATTGGAGCATGTGAAGGGGCTGGACCTGCAGGTCCAAAATAGCAGTTTCTCCATGACACTGGACAACAGAATATCCAAGAGGAGCCCCAGTGAGAGCATATTATCAGCGTATCAGCGGTCTAGCAGAAACCAGAGGCCTCAAGGCATACCAATAGCTTATGGAAATGAACATTTGAAAGTAAAGATAAACACACTAAAGATAAACTTTGTGTCTCAATGGGTCACACTACAGCTTCTTCTTCTTCTTCTTCTTCTTCTTCTTCTTCTTCTTCTTCTTCTTCTTCTTCTTCTTCTTCTTCTTCTTCTTCTTCTTCTTCTTCTTTTTCCTATTATTATTTCTCTTCTTAGTTTTGGTTTGTTTTTTTGTCTCTCACTCTCTTTTTAATTTGTTTTTTGGGGAGGTTGCAAGATCAGATGGCAGATGCAAGATGACAGGGAGATAAGTTGGATCATAATGTATAATGTAGAATCCACAAAGAATCAATAAAAGTAAAAAGAAAGAAATTGCAGGAAAACTATTCTGCAGTAATTCTTACTCTCTAGATGAAGCTAAAGGAGTTCTTGTATTTTATTTAAGTGATGTATTTAATACTAATTCCATCAATTACAATCATTTAAATTTGAAAGAGGCTTTAAATTCATTTGCTAATATTTGTCCAGGAAAATTTGGAGAGTAGAACCTTACTTATTATGCCTATTGTAGAAATTAGTTGTTAAAGATCTTATTCTATATCATACTATTTGTTAGAACATGACGTTTTCTTCTGTCTTATCAAATAAAACAATTCAGTATTGCATACTGTAAAATTAAAAACTGTTTCATGCAATAAGTTTTATTCTTGTGTGACATTGTAATCCAAGGAGGTCAGCCACAAGAAAGAACTCAAGATATTTGAATGCTGTGTCTTCTCAAGGAGATTCAAGAAGCATAGAAAGAAAAAGTTAGAAATCTTATTACCTCAAATAGTTGGCTATGGAGACTTGAGGAATTAATGAGGAAGTACCTGACTAGATAATCAGGAGAACTAGTAGATCTGAGGTTAGGGATGGACATAATATCCAGACTGTGTTTGTTTATCATGATCTCTGTAATGTCAAACGACAGGTACCATACAGTTTTTTGTTTTCATTGTTACATATCCTGTTGAGATAACTGTAGACCCACATGTAATTTTAAGACTGGAGGGAGATTCTCAATCTCTCTCTCTCTCCCCCTTCCCTTCTTCCCTCCCTCCGCCCCTCTCTCTCTTTCTATTTCTCCCTCTCTCAAGAATTTCCCTTTAATGGTAATGTAGTCTTGTTTCTTTTCTTGTGGGATGTATATTTTTAGAAATTAAGATGTGGTGGTATGAATAATAATGACCCCCTAGGCTCATGTTTGCCTACATATGAACCTATGAATACATATGGTGGAATTTTTTGGGAAAATTAGGAGGTGTGGCCTTTTTACAGGAGCTGTGTCACTGGAAACAGGATTTGAGGTTTCCAAGGCCCATACCATTCCCAGTTATCTCTCTCTGCCTCACACTTATGGATCAAGAGTTAAGCTATTAGCTACTGTTCCAGCACCATGCCTGCTTGCCTGCCTGCTGCCATTGTCCCTCATGTATTCTAACCCTACGAAACTCTAAGTCAAACAGTTTTTTCATAAATTCTCTTGGTCATGGTGTCTTATCACAGCAATAGAAAAGTAAACCAAGACAGAAATTGGTACTATGAGGTGAGTATTGTTGTGACCGTTGTTTTTTTTTTTTTTTTTTTTAATGTGGAAGAATTTGGACTAGAAAATCAGTTGAATACTGTCAGCAGAGCTTAATGGGTCATCATAGAAGAAGTTTGGAAGACAGTAATCTCCAGAGTCATGTGAACTGTGGAGGGCCTGCTCAAGAGGCCTCAGAGGGAAACAAAGACTTTAATAGAAATTAGGATACAAGACATTCCTATGATAGTTTAACAAAAAATCTCGCTGTTTCTGCCCTTGGTCTAAGAGTTTGCATGAGGCTAACTTGAAAAGTAATGATCAATTTCTTTGGTGGAGGAGATTTCAATACAGCCTAATAAAAGCTCTGTGGTGTGCTTACCAATAATTACTCTTATACAGGTCTATAATAAGAACAAATGGTGTAAAAGAATGATGTGGGATTTCCCTCTGCATGCTGTGATTACCATTTATAAATAAAAGAACTGCTTTGGGCATATAGCAGAGCTATAGGGGAACAGAGCTAGGTGGGAAAAACTAAACTGAATGCTGGGAGGAAGGAGGCAGAATCAGGGAGAAGCCATGGAGCCTCTGCCAGAGCCATTGTCTTGTGAAGATACACAGATTAATGGAGATGGGTTAAATTAATATGTAAGAGTTAGTCAATAAGAAGTTAGGGCTAATGGGCCAAGCAATATTTAAATTAATACACGTTCTGTGTGATTATTTTGGGTCTAAGCTAGCCAGGCAGTCGGGAACGAACAAGTGTCCCTCCTCCAACAAAAGAAATATAAAACGTACAGTATGAAAAGAAAAGGAACATCAGAAAATTCAATATTTGAGCAAAATCTTGTGCTGAAAGAGATAAAAAGATTAAGGAGAGGTCTGATCCAAAATGGAATAAAGGGCTGGAGAGATGGCTCAGTGGTTAAGAGCATTGCCTGTTCTTCCAAATTGAACTCCCTGAGTTCAATTCCCAGCAACCACATGCTGGCTCACAACCATCTGTAATGAGGTCTGGTGCTCTCCTCTGGACTGCAGGCATACATATAGACAGAATATTGTATACATAATAAATAAATAAATAAATACTTTTTCAAAAAAGACAAAATGGATTAAAGAGAAGAGTGTCCTTAGGTAGACTCCACCTAGCTAGGCTTCCAAATTGTGAAAGAATAAAAAGGGATTAAGGAATTTTCTGTTTTTAAAAGTAATAATAAAGCAAAGTTGTTGAAAATGTGATCAACAGAACTCAAGATCCAGTCCAAGTAGGTAGCCAAACTGAGTAATGACCTCCATATGGGTCAAGAAAGATGCATAAGTAAAGAGAGAGTGGAATCTTCCTTCTTGGTTAAGGAGAGTCACTGAGGTCAGACAATACATGGGGCAGGACAGGCACTGCATGAAGGCCTTGAGATGGCTAGAAGGCCTGAGAGGCCACTGGGTGATGCTGTGAAGGTAAAGCCTGGATTGTTTTGGAGACCTCAAGATGTTGGACATTCCAGATTCATGGAATATCTTCCAAGAAGAACTGCAACACAGAGAGGAACCAGCTCAAGGGATCTCAGTGTGTTGTAGTAAGCAAAACCGGAAGGGCAGAGTCATCAAAGCCTTCTAACATCAGACACGAAGTGATAGGATTTGTAGTTTGACCAGCTGGATTTTAGTCTTTCTTTGGTGTAGTATTTCTTCACTGTACCACCATTGCTCTCTTTTAGAATAGGAATTCATGGTCTGATTCATATTCTTTACCAACATTTGTTGGAAATAATGTAATTTGCTTTTTTCTTTTACAGGGGGTTACAATTAAAAGATTGCTTTGAGTCTCAGAAGAGATGTTTACCTTTGAACTTTTAAACAGTGTTGAGATTGAAAGACCATAAAAACTTTTTTGAAGTTGGACTAAATGAATTTGTGTTATGATATAGCCACAGACTTATGGTGGCCAGGGAGTGGAATGTAGTGGTTTCAATTACAATGACTCTGTAGGCTCATATATTTGAATATTGGTCCCTAGTTTATGGCAGACTGAGAAGAATTAGGAGGCATAGCCTTGGAGATATTAAAGGAGGCAGGCTTTGAAGCTTCAAAATCCTCCTGACATTGCCAGTACATTCTCTGCTTCCTGACTTGGGATTTGGATGTGAGCTCCCAGCTGTTGCTCACATGTCATGCCTGCCTGCTGCCATACTTTTCACCATGATGGTTATAGGATCTAACTCTATAAAAAAGTAAGCTCCAAATAAATTCTTTCTTTGTAAAGCTTCGCTGGCCATGGTGTCTTGTTACAGAATTAGAAGATGTAAGACCAGAACAGTCTACATATGTTAAATACACATATAAGAGGCCAAACTGCTAAGTCTCAAGTTAAGTGCTTGCAAAACAGACTGTGTTCAAAGGAAGGGTTACAGAAAATGCTAAAGATTAAGTTTTATGGCAGATGGTGGGTCAGAAAAACACTGGAAGATATAAGGGATGATTTGAGAAGTCTCAGGAATAGGAAATGAAATGTGAAAAGCAATCATGCTTCCTCATTCACTGAGTAGGTGTAATAATTGAAATAGAGCTATTAAAATGGTACAAAGATGTAGCAAAAATGGTTTGAGCCCATTGAAGTGACTTTTGCTCTCAGTTATAGAAAATTTATCTGTTATAATGATGCAAATGAATGGTTTACCCCAGCATCCATATATATAAAATCATATGTTATATATATATTATTATACTCATATATATATATATATATATATATATATATATATATAACACAGATGAGTAGAGTGACATGCATTTGATGTTGGCTCAGGATTAGCTGATGGCACTAATTGTGGTGGCATTTAACATATATGTGGTATGTCAATAGTGGGCAATAGATACCAAATAATTGTCTGGCAGCTAATGATGCCTCTGAGAATAAACATTACAGCCATAATTTGTGTATTAGAACCCACTCTACTTCAATAGGATGTGAGAGCATTGGAGAGGGCTAGAGTTCCAATGTACAGACTAATAGTACTAAAGCTGCATGAGAATCTATTAACCACTGTTTATGCCTTATCCCTCCAATTTTTTTTGTAAAGAAAATTTACATTGATTTTGGAAAATTTTTTAACTTTAACTCATAAAAATTATTTCTCTGTTTTTTTCATGCACCTTTCCTTTTGGTTAGGCCTTCTGCCAACACCCCATTTCTTCATCTTACCTTCCTCCATGTTTGAAGACATCTGTCCACGGTGCTCTCCTTAACTTCTATTTTACCTGTATTTCATTATACCCTCTCTCTAAGGTAGCCAGCTTCTAGTTTCCTGACTTTCACATATATTTCAGGCTAAACGTACAAAGGACTTAAAACTAGGATCCACATATGAGGGAGAATAAATGACTTGTTTTTCTGAACATGCATGCCTTCACTCAGTATATTTTTTTTTATTCTTTTTAATTAAAATTTCCACCTGCTCCCCGTTTCCCATTTCCCTCCCCTCCTCCCAAATATTGCCCCCTCCCCCCAGTCCCCTCCCCCTATCCCCACTCCTCTTCTCCTTCCCCCACACCATTCCCCCTCCCTCTCGATACTGGAGAGCAGTCCAAATTCTCTGCCCTGCGGGAAGACGAAGGTCTTCTATCTATGTCCAGGAAGGTGAGCGTCTAAACAGGCTAAGCACCCACAAAGCCAGTTCATGTATTAGGATCGAAACCTAATGCCATTGTCCTTGGCTTCTCATCAGCCTTCATTGTCCGCCATGCTCAGAGAGTCCAGTTTCAACCCATGCTTTTTCAGTCCCAGACCAGCTGGCCTTGGTGGGCTCACAATAAATCAGTTCCACTGTCACAGTGGGCGGGTGCATCCCTCGTGGTCCTGATTTCCTTGCTCATGTTCTCCCTCCTTCTGCTCCTCATTTGGACCTTAAGAGCTCAGACGGTTGCTCCAAATTGAGTCTCTGTCTCTACCTCGATCCATCGCCAGATGAAGGTTCTAAGGTGATATGTAAGATATTTATCAGTATAGGATAGGGTCATTTCAGGTTCCCTCTCCTCAGTTGCCCAAGGTACCAGCTGGGGGCATCTCCCTGGACACCTGCGAACCCCTATAGAGTCAAGTTTCTTTCCCACCCTAAGATGGGTCCCTTAGTTAGGATATATACTTCGCTGCTCCCGTATCCTCCCTTCCTATATCCCAACCATCCCAATCCCCCGAGCTCCTCCCAACCTCCCCTTCTCATGTTTCTCATCCCATTTCCCCTTTGCCCCTTGCCACCTCCCCCGCAAGTTCCCAGTTATTGCCTTGCAATCTTGTCTACTTCCCCTCTCCAGGCAGATGACTATATGATTTTCTTTGGGTTCACTGTCTTATTTAGCTTCTCTAGGATCACAAATTATAAGCTCAATGTCCTTTATTTATGGCTAGAATCCGATTATGAGTGAGTACATCCCATGTTCCTCTTTTTGGGACTGGGATACCTCACTCAGGATAGTGTTTTCTATTTCCATCCATTTGCACGCAAAATTCGAGAAGTCATTGTTTTTTACCGCTGAGTAGTACTCTAATATGTATATATTCCACACTTTCTTCATCCATTCCTCCATTGAAGGGCATCTAGGTTGTTTCCAGGTTTTGGCTATTACAAACAATGCTGCTATGAACATAGTTGAACAGATACTTTTGTCATTTGATGGGGCATCTCTTGGGTATATTCCCAATAGTGGTATTACTGGATCTTGGGGTAGGTTGATCCCAAATTTCCTGAGAAATCGCCACACTGATTTCCAAAGTGGTTGCACAAGTTTGCATTCCCACCAGCAATGAATGAGTGTGCCCCTTTCTCCACAACCTCTCCAGCAAAGGCTATCATTGGTGTTTTTGATTTTAGCCATTCTGACAGGTGTAAGATGATATCTCAAAGTTGTTTTAATTTGCATTTCCCTTATCGCTAAGGAGGTTGAGCATGACTTTAAGTGTCTTTTGGCCATTTGAATTTCTTCTGTTGAGAATTCTCTGTTCAGTTCAGTGCCCCATTTTTTTATTGGGTTCATTAGCATTTTAAAGTATAGTTTCTTGAGTTCTTTATATATTTTGGAGATCAGACCTTTGTCTGTTGCAGGGTTGGTAAAGATCTTCTCCCAGTCAGTGGGTTGCCTTTTTGTCTTAGTGACAGTGTCCTTTGCTTTACAGAAGCTACTCAGTTTCAGGAGGTCCCATTTATTCAATGTTGTCCTTAATGTCTGTGCTGCTGGGGATAAACGTAGGAAGTGATCTCCTGTACCCATATGTTGTAGAGTACTTCCCACTTTTTCTTCTATCAGGTTCAGTGTGTTCAGACTAATATTGAGGTCTTTAATCCATTTGGACTTGAGTTTTGTGCATGGTGATAGATATGGATCTAATTTCATTCTTCTACACATTGACAACCAGTTCTGCCAGCACCATTTGTTGAAGATGCTCTCTTTTTTCCATTGAATACTTTTAGCTCCTTTATCAAAAATTAGGTGTTCATATGTTTGTGGGTTAAAATCAGGGTCTTCTACTCGGTTCCATTGATCGACTTCTCTGTTTTTATGCCAATACCAAGCTGTTTTCAATACTGAGGCTCTGTAATAGAGTTTGAGGTCAGGGATGGTAATGCCTCCAGACGATCCTTTATTATATAAGATTGTTTTGGCTATCCTGGGTTTTTTGTTTCTCCATATAAAGTTGATTATTGTCCTCTCAAGATCTGTGAAGAATTTTGATGGGATTTTAATGGGGATTGCATTGAATCTATAAATTGCCCTTGGTAGAATTGCCATTTTTACTATGTTGATCCTCCCAATCCAAGAGCAAGGGAGATCCTTCCATTTTCTGGTATCCTCCTCAATTTCTTTCTTCATAGACTTAAAGTTCTTGTCAAATAGATCCTTTACTTCCTTGGTTAGAGTTACCCCAAGATATTTTATGCTATTTGTGGCTATCGTGAAGGGTGATGCTTCTCTGATTTCCATCTCTGCTTCCTTATCCTTTGTGTATAGGAGGGCAACTGATTTTTTGGAATTGATCTTGTATCCTGCAATGCTACTAAAGGTGTTTATCAGCTGAAGGAGTTCTTTGCTGGAGTTTTTGGGGTCGCTTATGTACACTATCATATCGTCTGCAAATAATGAAAGTTTAACTTCTTCCTTTCCAATTTGAATCCCTTTGATCCCCTTATGTTGTCTTATTGCTATTGCTAGAATTTCAAGCACTATATTAAAGAGGTATGGAGAGAGTGGACAACCTTGTCGTGTTCCTGATTTTAGTGGAATAGCTTTGAGTTTCTCTCCATTTAATTTGATGTTAGCTGACGGCTTGCTATAAATAGCTTTTATTATACTTAGGAATGACCCTTGTATTCCTAATCTCTCTAAGACCTTTATCATAAAGGGATGTTGAATTTTGTCAAATGCTTTTTCCGCATCTAATGAAATGATCATATGGTTTTTTTCTTTCAGTTTATTTATATGATGGATTACATTGATAGATTTCCGTATGTTGAACCAGCCCTGCATCTCTGGGATGAAGCCTACTTGATCATAATGGATAATTTTTCTAATGTGTTCTTGGATTTGGTTTGCCAGTATTTTATTGAGTATTTTTGCGTCGATGTTCATGAGTGAGATTGGCCTGTAGTTCTCTTTCTTGGTTGTGTCTTTGTGTGGTTTTGGTATCAGAGTAACTTCAGCTTCATAAAAAGAATTTGGCAATGACTTCTCTGTTTCAATATTGTGAAATACATTAAGGAGTATAGGTATTAGGTCTTCTTGGAAGTTCTGGTAGAATTCTGCATTGAAGCCGTCTGGACCTGGGCTTTTTTTGGTGGGGAGGTTTTTTATAACAACTTCTAATTCTTCGTGACTAACAGGTCTATTTAGATTGTTCACCTGGTCCTGGTTTAACTTTGGTATATGGTACTTATCTAAAAAAGTGTCCATTTCTTTTACATTTTCCAATTTTGTGGCATACAGGTTTTTGTAGTAAGATCTAATGATTCTCTGAATTTCCTCTGTGTCTGTGGTTATGTCTCCCTTTTCGTTTCTGATTTTGTTAATTTGCATATTCTCTCTCCGCCGTTTGATTAGTTTAGATAGGGGTTTATCAGTCTTATTGATTTTCTCCAAGAACCAGCTTTTTGTTTCATTGATTCTTTGGATAGTTTTCTGTGTTTCTATTTTGTTGATTTCAGCCCTCAATTTGATTATTTCGAGTCTTCTACTTCTCCTAGGTGAGTCTGCTTCTTTTTTTTCTAAAGCTTTCAGGTGGGCTATTAAGTCTCCAATGTGTGCTTTCTCCGTTTTCTTTAAGTGGGCACTTAATGCTATGAACTTTCCTCTTAGCACTGCTTTCATAGTGTCCCATAGGTTTGAGTATGTTGAGTCTTCGTTTTCATTGAATTCAAGAAAGACTTTAATTTCTTTCTTTATTTCTTCCTTGATCCAGGTGTGGTTCAGTAGTTGACTGTCCAGTTTCCATGAGTTCGTAGGCTTTCTGGGGATAGCATTGTTGTTGAATTCTAACTTTAATCCATGGTGATCTGATAAGACACAGGTGGTTACCGATATTTTTTTGTAACTGTGTAAGTTTGCTTTGTTACCGAGTATGTGGTCTATTTTCGAGAAGGTTCCATGAGCTGCAGAGAAGAAGGTATATTCTTTCTTATTTGAGTGGAATATTCTATAGATGTCTGTTAAGTCCATTTGATTCATTACCTCCCTTAATCCTCTTATTTCTCTGTTAGGTTTCTGTCTGATTGACCTCTCCATTGGTGAGAGAGGAGGGTTGAAATCTCCTACTATTAGTGTGTGTGGTTTGATGACTGCCTTGAGATTTAGTAACGTTTCTTTTACATAAGTGGGTGCTTTTATATTAGGGGCATATATATTCAGGATTGAGACTTCATCCTGGTGAATTGTTCCTGTTATGAGTAAAAAATGTCCCTCTCCATCTCTTTTGATTGATTTTAGTTTGAAGTCAACTTTCTTAGAAATTAGTATGGCCACACCTGCCTGTTTCTTAGGTCCGTTTGCTTGATAAACCTTTTCCCAGCCCTTTACTCTGAGTAGATGTCTGTCTTTGTGGTTGAGGTGTGTTTCTTGTAAGCAGCAGAATGTTGGATCCTGTTTTCGAATCCAATCTCTTAGCCTGTGCCTCTTTATAGGTGAGTTGAGTCCATTGATATTAAGTGATATTAATGACCAGTGGTTGTTAACTCCGGTCATTTTTCCTTTCTCTCTTTCTTTCTTTTGGTAGTAGAGTTTGTGTGTTTCCCTTCTTCAAGTTGTACTGGTGAAGGGTCATTAGATGTCTGAGTTATTGTGGGCATTGTTGGACTCCTTGGTTTGTGATTTTCCTTCTATTACTTTCTGTAGGGCTGGATTTGTGGCTACGTATTGTTTAAATTTGTTTTTATCCTGGAAAACTTTGTTTTCTCCATTTATAGTGAACGAAAGCTTGGCTGGGTACAGTAGTCTGGGCTTGCATCCATGGTCTCTTAGTTTCTGCAGCACATCTATCCAGGACCTTCTGGCTTTCATGGTTTCCATAGAGAAATCAGGAGTAAGTCTGATAGGTTTACCTTTATAGGTAACTTGACCTTTTTCCTTTGCAGCTCTTAATATTCTTTCTTTATTCTGTATGTTTTGTGTTTTGATTATTATATGACGAGGAGATTTTTTTTTTGATCCAGTCGATTCGGTGTTCTGTATGCTTCTTGGACCTTCAAAGGAATATCTTTCTTAAGGTTGGGAAAGTTTTCTTCTATAATTTTATTAAATATATTTTCTGGACCATTGAGCTGTACTTCTTCTCCTTCTTCTATCCCTATTATTCTTAGGTTTGGTCTTTTTATTGTGTCCCAGATTTCCTGAATGTTTTGTGATGAGAATTTGTTGGTTATGCTGTTTTCTTTGATCAGAGAGTTTATTTTCTCTATGGTATCTTCAGTGTCTGAGATTCTTTCTTCTATCTCTTGTAATCTGTTGGTGGTACTTGTCTCTGTAGTTCCTTTTCGTTTATCCAAATTTTCCATCTCCATCCTTCCCTCGGTTTGTGTTTTCTTTATTACTTCCACTTCATTCTTCAAGTCTTGAACTGTTTCCCTTACCTGTTTGATTACTTTTTCTTGTTTCTCTTGGTTTTCTTGGGTATCTTTGAGATATTTATTCATTTCCTCTACCTTTTTGTTTGTAATCTCTAATTGATTATGGCAGTTTTTCACCTCTTGTTTAAGGTCCTCTATTATTTTCATATAATTCACTTTTGAGTCGAATTCTTCTAATTCTTCTGGATTAGCGTGTACACTTCTCATTTCGGGATTCCTGGATTCTGGTGATGTCACGTTGCTTTTCAAGTTGTTGGGGGAATTCTTGCATTGGCGCCTGCCCATCTTTTCCTTCAAATGGAGCCAGGAGAGGCCTGGTGTCTTGGATCAGTCTTTGCTGTGACTAACTCTCTGGGTGTATCTCCTCAGTGTAGGGGCAGGAACCGTTCCCTACCAGATGAACTCCTCAACACCAAAACAGGGATGCCTGGTATTCCAATGAACCGCGGAAAGAAGGCCGAATGCAAGGTGTAGGGCGGGGTCAAGTAGAACACAGGTGACACTGCAGTACAAGCTGGAGGTGCCTGCGCTCCCTTTCGGGGGGGTTACTGAGGCCTGCCCACTAGGCAGGCACTCACTGCTCTGGTTGGGTAGCCTTAGTGTAGGGGGGTTTGTGCTCTCTACTGGGACAGTCCGCCCCAGGATAGTACACACTCACCAGTCCAGATGGAACTTCTCAGCACCTGCACAGGGACTCCTGGTAGCCCCGATGAACCGGGGGCCAAGGGAAATGGGGGGCAGGCAGAGCCGGTCCAGGAGAGCACAGCGGACACTGCAGCCCCAGCGGCAGGGGCCCGCGTTCCCTGGCGGGGACCTTGAGGCCTGCCCTCAAGTCAGGCACTCACTGCTCTGGGTTGGTAGCCTTAGTGAAAGGGCAGGAAACTGTTCTACAGCAAAGGACCTTGCAGACAAGGCCGGCTTGGGGGTGGGGGTGGGGGCGCGTGTGTAGGAAAGAAAGCCCTGCAGCAGGTGCTGGGGGAGGGGCGTTTGTGCTCTCTACCGGGACAGTCCACCCCAGGATAGCACACACTCACCCTTCCAGATGGGACTTCTCAGCACCTACAGAGGGACTCCTGGTAGCCCCGATGAGCCAGGGGCCAAGGGAAATGGGGGGCAGGCAGAGCCGGTCCAGGAGAGCACAGCGGACACTGCAGCCCCAGCAGCAGGAGCCTGCGTTCCCTGGCGGGGACCTTGAGGCCTGCCCTCTAGTCAGGCTCTCACTGCTCTGGGTTGGGCAGGAAACTGTCCACAGCAAAGGACCTTGCAGACAAGGCAGGCTTGGGGGTGGGGGTGGGGGCGTGAGTGTAGGGAAGAAAGCCCTGCAGCAGGAGCTGGGGGAGGGGCGTTTGTGCTCTCTACCGGGACAGTCCGCCCCAGGATAGCACACACTCACCCATCCAGATGGGACTTCTCAGCACCTACGGAGGGACTCCTGGTAGCCCCGATGAGCCAGGGGCCAAGGGAAATGGGGGGCAGGCAGAGCTGGTCCAGGAGAGCACAGCGGACACTGAAGCCCCAGCGGCAGGGGCCCGCGTTCCCTGGTGGGGACCTTGAGGCCTGCCCTCTAGTCAGGCTCTCACTGCTCTGGGTTGGGCAGGAAACTCCACTCAGTATATTTTTATAGTTCTATTCCTTTACCTACAAATTTTATAATCTCATTTTTTGTTTACTGTTAAGTCATATTCCACAGTGAATACGTACCACGTTTTCCTTAAGCATTCATCAGTTGTTGGTCATCTTTGCTGTTTCTGTTTCCTAGCTTTTGTGAATGAACCATTGATGTGCAAGTATTTCTATGGTGTTATATAGTCCTTTGATCATTTGCTAAAAACAATACAGATGGGCCATGTGGGAGTTCTGTTTCTAGCTTTCAAGAAACCTCCAAGACGACTTTCCCAGTATCTTCACTACTTTATATTTTTACCAAGAGTGTATAAAGACTTCTACTTTCTCCACATCTAGGCCAGAATTTGTCAGTTAGATTCATGATTTGAGCCATACTTCCTTAAGTGAGATGGAATATTAAAGTGTTTTTTTTTTTAATCTGAATTCCAACCCAAGAAAAATTTTAACGAAAAGGGATAGTAGAGCACAAGTGATATTAAAGGAGAGGGAAGTTATACTCACAGTTAAAAATTTAAGTGGGAATAGGGGAGTTAGGGAGAAGGGAATGTAGGGGGTGGGTTAGCCAAGAACACTTGAAGCCTTATAGAAATCCACTAGTTTGTAAACAAATTATACATATACACATATCTGCATATATACATATATAATATATAAACTATATATAGTGATTTTTCATGTGTGTGTGTGTGTGTGTGTATAGTTGAACAGTAGTACTCTACATTGTGGGTAATGTTGCTCCAAGAATATGTGGATTATTAGAGGAAAATTTTGTGTGACAGATACAGGCTGCCTTTTTATTAGTTATTGGTCTGAAAGACCCAGGACACCCAAAAAGCACAGGATACTGCCATTGTTGGTTGTACACCATATGTAGATGGTAAGACCCTTTTGCTGAAGATAACACTTTGGATGCAAGGGATAGAGAGATTAACCTCAAACTTGACAAGAAATTCTTTTCAAGTTGGCTAGCTTGCACAGTGTTAGAAAGTCTGCTTTCTGAGTGCAGGCTCTTGAGAAACAAAGGCATCAGTGTTTTTCCTCAGTGGTGGACATTGCATCTACAATACTGACCTGCTGGCAAAGTGGCCCCACTGATGCAATAGTCATATGTAGGTGTTGGGGTTCACAGACTGCTTTCTGATTGGGTATGAGGTCTCTCCACTGGAAGGATATCATGCCTTGAACTGTAAATCTGGTCAAAAGATCCTGACTAAGGCGATCATAGACTCTTGAAGGAACCTACTGTTACTTTTTTGTCAAATGGTCATGCTGTTAGCCTGCAGTTCTAACCATTTGTGTTTATAGCCATAGATCTGTGATCTTCTCAACTGCGGTCAGAGAAACTTCTTTTTGCAGAGGGTAGTGGTTAACAAAAAGACACAAGACTGGTTAAGCTGCTGAGCATAGGTAACTATGAGTTCCCAGCTGTTGATAGGTTATTTATATTAACCTCCCTCCACCCAAGGCCCATTGAACTTCACAGAAGTAGAGGCTGAAAGAATGGAGGAACTAGCAGATGGAGAGTAGAGCTGTGAAGTGCTGAGTTCTGGGAGACACGGCTGTTGCACATCACTGCACAGACTATATGGTTATCTGAAGGAGACCTGAATGAAATCCAGCCAGTCAAAATTTCATCATGGATCAGGAAGGTGCCCCAAGGCCCCCTTCATATTGGAACAGCTGTTGCCAGCTGATGGCTGCTGAGGATTTGAGAACCAATCTCCTTTGCACAATCCTTAGTAGATAAACACACACCCAGTACTTATGGATCAGAACTAAATGGAAGATACTGATATAAGATTGAGAAGGAGCCAGAGAGGTGGCTCTGCAGATCAGAGTGCTTTCTACTCTTGCAGAGGACTAGAGTTCAGTTCTCAGCACCTACATCAGGAATCTCACAATTGCCTGGAACTCTGCTTCCAGGAGATCCTGTGCCCTTATCTAACCCTCATAGGCACCCACACACATCTGCACATAATGTAGACACATAAACACACGAATAAAAATGAATCTTTGAAAAGGATAAATAAGACAAATCAGAACAGCATGGCCATGACATTGTATGCTCAGAAATTTCCAAGCAGAAAAATAATCAAAATTCAAGTGTTTGCTACATGTAAACTCTCATGGTGATTTTTCCCTCATCTATCTTTGGGATCTGCCAAGGTTTTGGCCTGTATTGAATGTGCACATTCATTTCTCTGAGCTAGTCCATGTAAGGGCCACAGAGAGAATCTGAGTAATTCAGTGGAAAGTTCTGTGGGGGCATCATCTGTTGCATTGGTAAAATGCCAGCCATCTTGCCATTCTATGTCTGAAAAGAGTAATACCTTCCCAACATAAAAGAAGTAAAGCAAGGGCAGGGTGGGAGAGCAGCAGAGGACAGAAGCAACAGATCATTGATGTTTGTCATTTTATTTGCAATACTTTAGGTCCAAGTTTCAAACTGCAATATTTTTACACTCAAGACACAGTCATGCACAATCCATATTTCAAATTTCTATTGCTTCAACCACAATTTAAAATAAAATATTAAAAATTAAAATCCTCAAAGAGATCTGTTGCTGAGGGCAGACAGATGGAGTCATACCATCAGCAAGTCTACAAAAGAAATAATTTCAAAATCAAACAAACGTAAGACCATAAATACCGCTAATCCAAAATTACAGAAGAATTTCACTACACATGGGCTTACAAATAACACATTTTGACAAAATTAATGCACAGCCAAATGAGATACAACTCCGATAAACAGTGAAAATGAAGATTCTCCTCAATTTATTTTATTTGGATGTTATGAGTTCAAACCCAGTAGACATCAGTATCCATGTGATCTGGCTCCTACTGCAGAAGTACTGAGATTTATAAACTCAAGCCATTAATGGTGAAAGATATTACCATCACTAATGAAGATAGTATATGCGGGTCCAAAAAGCACACCACACACAAGCACACACATTGAACTTGAATTTCACACCCAGGGCTGGTTGGCACTCTGCTGTAGGCAGACAGTAGGGATCATCCACCAAACTAACTTCTAGTTTATCTTCTTCTCAATAGCATGCTCATACAACTAGACAATTTCTGTGGGCGTTTTCAGGAGAAATGTTTTATTTAATCCCAATAGTTAATTTGTTAGCTAAAAGCACACAATTGCCTTTTTGTTGCTACTTTTGCAACTTGTAAGTACATAGGTCCAGTCTGTGGTCTTAGCCATTAAAATGCTTGGGTTCTGCCATCCTGTGCCATTTCTACTTCAATGCTCTCAGGCCCATCACTCTTTCATAGGAAAAGAGAGGCCCAAGTACAGTTTTATTCTATGAAATGTGACAGTGAATTTCTGTTCTAGTAGCAAATTCTAGCCACAGTTTAATGGAAACCAGACTTTACATACAGTGTATAGAAAATGAAAACTGGGAACATCCAGTGGAAAAAAACACAATAAAATAAAAACAAAACTATTGTGAAGAAGTTGGAAGGTTTCCATGAGTTTGATCAGCATTCTCTGGTGCTGTTAACTTCATTTACTTGAGTTTTTCCATCTCACATAGTTCTATGTAACTGCAACATAAGAGATCCAGGCTTAAGCTTGTGATATTTGCCATCGCCTTGGCAGGCTAAATTTGCAAGGCAAACTATTACCCCACACAATGTCAGAGCTTTTGGAAAGACCTTGAAGAGCAGTTAATTCAACACCTTTATTTTATAGATGAGTAAATAGAAAGCTATGTGATTTGCTCGAGGTCACAGAGCAAGTTAGGCAGAACGCCCATGTCAACATCTATGTCTCTTTCCTGAGCAGGGCTCCTTCTACTACATCTAACTCATTTTCTAGCATTGCTGTCAATCCTTTCCTTGGTTCTGAATCAGGTGACCACATTCCTAGCCATGCTGTTGGTATTACAGGACAGCATTCACCCGATGGCAGCTTTCCGTGGAGACGCTGATGGCACTCGTTAGACTCTGTAAGTTCACCTTTCAAGTTCAATGATATTAAGTGGCAGTACATGCTACAAGTTGATAGTGTATTTCTAGTCAGAGGTGTGCACATGATGACATCTCGATTCCCACATTTGCAGATTCAGTTAGATACTGTTTAATGATAAACAGACATTCCCAGGCATGAGAAGTTGGGTTCAATATATTTGATCACTAAAGGAGTGTGAAGCAGAAAAGCAATGATAAAACTAAAAGCTAAACAACCAAACACTAGAGTAAAAAATGTCTTTTATGAAAAAACTCTTTCATAAGAGAAACATTTCCCTTATTTCCAAGGTCCTATTTATTCCCTTTCCAATCCACATGCAAATATATGTTCAGTATTGTGTGTTAAGGTTATTCCAAATCCCAGGCCCCATTAGACTGTCGGTTTACAAATGCTGAATTTCAGGCTTCTTCTTCCAAGACTGGGAGATGTTTATACCACACACCCTTCATTTGTTTAAGTGAATATTAACTGCAATAAGCTCAGAAAAGGATGAGATTCAACCAGAATAGCAAGGTTACGACTTCCAGACATACTGTGAATAACTAAGTAAAAGTCTATGAGATTCTGGGGGTTGGGCCTGCTTTTGATTACCACAGTATGACATACATTAATAAAGTTCTCACCTAAATTTCTTTGGTGAGTTAGAAGGAATTTCTTCTCTTTTGATGGTTGGTCTCTCTTTCTCTGACAAAACCACAATTGCTAAGTACAAGCTATAATTCTGCAGCACAAGAGAACAAGGAGACCACCTCAAGCCAAAACTAACAGGACTGGAACTGAATGCTGACAGGCAATCCTATTTCTCTTAAGAAACTTGGAGTTAGGTTTAATTGTATATGGTAATTTCTATTGAAACCAATGGGATTTGCCTATGGCCATTAAAAAAGAACTTTAGGTCTTGTTATGCAAGAAAATTGTGGGAACTAGCTATTTTATCCTCTGTTCTTCAAAAATTGACTTTGAAAATCTTTTAAGACAATCGAGAAAGGAGTCACCGGAAACAAATATTATCAAAGGGGCTAATCAAGTTGTCAGCTCTTCAATCTAAGGCAAACAAAATAGACACCTGGATGCCATACCAAAGCTGAAGAAAGCTTGATTTATAGCAGAATACATTTGGAGTTCTAGCAGTGACATCTCCTTAGCTTTGACTTAGATAATAGTCTCATAAGAAAGCATGTGCCATACCTGAGCATGTGCCAACCTCAGTACCTAGGCAAGTATAAAGCCTACAGAATAATTGTAACTAGGAAATATCTGTGCCCTGCATGCTCTGGGCTCTGGCCAGAAGGCATTTGCTCCTGGCATCTCTTCTATGTTTCTATAGTTCTCTTTCTGTTGTTTATTTTTTAAATTAATAATATAATAATATCAAAGAAAGTAAGTTTCTGAAAGAAAAGTTTTCACGTAATCCCACCACCCTAACACAACCAATTTCAATTATCTGTGTTCCCAGACTTTATCCATATGCACACCTCTTTTTACATAGGTGTAATGTCTGTTTGTGTTATTTGAAAGTGATTTCATAGACTCTCTCTGAGAACTGGCAGCCTCATTAGAAATAGATGACCCATTGAGGAAATTAATATATTTACACAATCTTTGAGGTGAGAAATATCCATTATTGACAAACATCTCAAAATATCAAAAACAGATATACAGAAAACAGGAAGCAATCTATATTTCTTTTTTTTTTTTAGCAATGGAATGTGCTTCACAAGAGAGATAGACGTGAGGATTAGATGGTTAAACTGAAACACTGTAGGTGCAATTCACAAGCCTGAAAGAAACCTGAATAACACAATTAAAGAATAAATACTTGATTTAAATCTTTTCATGTGACTTGGCCATCCAGTAGCCAAAATGGAGTATGGACGCACAAATATTTACAAGGACACATAGACAAGATCATCAAGAACGAAGTCATTTCCCAAAATGGTGACTGATTTAGAGGGATTGTGTCATCCCCAAATCTTCATGGGATTATGACAACGAACCAGATCCTTGCTACAATATTAATGTTCTATTCTTTCTTAAATAAATAATCTTTACTGTGCTTCTCACCCTTCCCTGACTTTCCCACTGCCCTATTCCTATCTCAGGACTTTTGAATCAACATTCAAAAATGTGCCCACAAATGTCTCAGGGCACACTGGCAACGTTAAAGAACTGGATAGACTCACCTGGATTAAAATGAGCTCAAAACAAAATAAAGGAAAGGGACTCAACTATTAACCATCTGGAGGTCTAGTTGTTCAAGTATCCCAAATATGGACCCTTCAGCATCATTTTGGCATGAGAAGCAGTTCCTCTCTAATACTTACTAGAAATATATGTAACTTGTCAACACAGGGAAGAGACTTTAGAGACTGCTCTAATTAGAACATGTACATAGATATAATTTTGTACAAGTAATGTCTACTGGAACATATTGTTAAATCTTTGTACAAAGTGATGGTAAATAGGTACCTAGCCCCTCCCTGCTAATATGCTAAACAGAGAGCATAAAGAGCAGCCATTTCTCTGCCGACAGTGATCTGAAGGATCACTGCTCCAGGGTTTTTAAAATAACAACAACAACAACAATAATAATCAGTAACAGCAACAACAACAAAGGCCTTTACAACATGCAAAGGATGTTAATTGATGTCTTGGACTTCCCAACCAGGGTTTGGGCTCTATTAGCAGAGCATAGCCATCAATTGAACTGTATTTGCATCCCAGGTATCTTGTGGAATTCCCTGGCATTACAAGTGGGAAAAAAAATCCTTAATTTAAAGTAAGGTAAAGTAAAAATTAAGGTTCTTTTTCTCTCACTAGAGAGGTGTGACATTTAAATATTTTAGGTTCAGATACCTCTTTGCAAAATAAACAGGAAATTAATATAATCATTTAATTTTCTTTTCATATTTGTCTTTTATTTCATGGTAAATATTTTCAGGGGAGGGTCAAACCCCACCCTAATTTTATAACGTAGGAAAATAGGAAATCCACCAGTGGTATCTTCTCAACATAAACATATGCACTACATGGTCAGCAGAAACTCTAGAGACAGTGCTTTCATTTAAAGGAATGGATGGATGGATGGTTAAATGGGCAGATGTACCTCACAGAGGAGAAAGGCATATGCCATTGAGCTCTTTCCCCTCTTGTTGAATGTAGATAAACTCTATTCAGATTCTCTATCTCTACAAATGAAGAAATGCTGTATAGCATAAGTTGCTGGCTTTTCAAAGGCCTAGTGAAACAAAATTTCTCGAATTCATGAAATTGACTATACACTCAGAAGAGAAGCATATCCTTTTCTATGTAGACACCTTCCAGATGTTGTTCTACTCCCAGAAGATTAAAAATATCAACTTACAAATTTTAATAAATATATGTGTATATACATATAATGAAATAAAGTAGACTTTAAGATCTTTCCTCAAGCCACAAAAGGAATTCCATTGGACTGATAGTTCTTCAGAGATACAAATACAGATCAAAATAATTGTCTTGGTGAGCTTTTAACATCTTTATGAACAGGCTTTAAAAGGACAAAAGCCCAAGTAACTAAATAGAACACACCATATCCCGACAAAGAGATTGGAGATACAGAGGGGAAACAGCAAGTATTTCGAGGTGTGGTGACTGGGAAGTAGCTTTCACCAACTTCCCGTTTCTTACAGAGATGAATATTGTATCTCCAATCTCTTGATTTTAAAAAATTCTTAAGTGTTACACATTGTCAAAATGAATAATTTTTATCATGACGAATGTTGACTAATGGATCTATTTCCTCACAGTGTGCTTATTGTACAATGCTTATGTTACAGGAGCACAAGAGAGGATTAAATTCACTATTATCTTTGTTTACTTATTGTCAAAGGAATTCTGCGTTTTCCTTTTGGCTCTCAGAGAAAGTTCCATCTTTGTGTAAGTAAGGTTTCCCCTATCTGGATATCCTAGGTTTCGGACCTGGACTCACCCAGAAGTACTGCCACAGTTTCAGGGTGTGTCACTTTTCTGTTATCACAGGCCAACAAACTGCTTTACACAACAATTCCACTACTAGAAGCATCCTGGTAAAATGTGACAGGATCTCACAAGTAGAGCTCTGCTTAGACACAATTTTTACAAGCTCATCCCGAACACTCAGATTCTTCTCCACTTTTGGAAAATGTCTTAAAGGAAACCTTTTCCAATACAAATGCAGAAAAATAGGTACACAAACCAAGCCACCACTACAGAAGAATAATAAAAAATTGCGACTCTATTAGGACATGGACGTCCACAGCTTCACACAGCCTTTGTTCGATTTTTTTTCATTTTTGTTTGGTTTTGTTTTGTTTTTGCTTTTTTTTTCTTTTCTTTATTTTTTTAAAAAAAATGTTGACATCTTTTATTTCTTCTGAACATCTAATGACAATGCAAGTGAAAAAACATCACATTGGGTAAGGAGTTTTGAAAGAGGTTCGAATGTAAGAGGGACTACTGTCTAACTTAAAAACAAAGACGACACTATGAAGAGGGAGTGTGCATCTTTGAGAAATCTTTTTCTTCAAAGTAAATGCACAAAATGAGGGAGTTCACTACTGGCTCTTTTGCTTCACGGTGGGAAGTGGCCACTTAAGGGCCACTTCAACATTGCTGCCCTGTGTGGGCAGCAGTTCAGGATTACAAATAAATTACATAGTCTGAGAGAGTAGGAAAAAGGCTTATAAGAAGTTTCTATTTACTTGAAAGTTAAAGAACCCCCACCCCATTTGACTGTCTTTTCTTCCGTGTTTCCTGCAGCAGAATCTTAGTTCAGTCTTACTCATCAGGGAGACGGTGAGGGCTAAGGCTCGCAGTTCTAACGGCTACTGTTCTTAATTGCTTCCTTTGCAGCGATAATCAGAGGAGTGAGGCTGGAGAGAGGCTTGGCTAATTTTAAAAATGGATGCTGTAAAAGGAATGAAAAAAGAGGAATTACTAGAGTTCTCCTTTCTCACTAGTGCAGTAGCTGCCATCCTTCCTAATTCTGCAGCCCTTTAATACATGTTGTGCTGAGCCCAAATTACAAAATTATTTTGTTGCTACTTAACTGTAATTTTGCTACTGTTATGAATCATAATGTAAATATCTCATATCTGACCCCCAAAAGGGGTCACGACCCACAGGTTGAGAGCCATTGTGTGAGGGTAGCTCTACATCTTCAATTATCTCTCTCTTTTTTCCATTGAAATGTGTTTTGAGCACTCACTGGGACACTATTTTATTTTTAAAATCCCTGCCAGCTTTTGTCCAGGATTTTTTTTTTTTTTTTTTTTTTTTTGGTCTTTCGATGTCACGAAATCTTATGGAAACTTACTTGGCACAACTAGAAACTCTTCAGTATGGAGCTTGGAAAATTTCACTCAGTAATGGCCAGACTCTCTACATTTCTAAAGCTGATGAATGGTGCTGGAGCTGCTCTCAGGCTTGAAAAATAGCTTCAACTGAACATCAAAATCAATTTTACTCTGAAACCCTTGGCTCCCTAGTTGCCAAACCCAATAGCTGTGTCTCCACCACTTCTCTTGGCTCATCTACAAGAGTTGATGCAAGCCAATCTCTCTTCCTTCTTTTGAACATTTGCTTCTTTGCAGGACTGTGACATTCTACTACTGAGGGTCTTCCCCTAGTGTGGGTTTTTTCCAGGCAGGGGCCTTCTGATTATCTTCTTTGCATTCTTTACCTCCCTACCTCTCACTCACTATAAAACAGCTCTCATTAGCTTCTTTTGCTACTTCATTTCTTATCGATCTCATTTTTTCGTCACATTGTCAACCCAACATTAGCTTTATAAAGGATTCCATTATAACTTTCTCTGATGTCTTCCCTGCCCTTCTGTTCATTGTCTGCTGGACATTTCCACTAGGGCAATGGTTCTCAACCTACCTAGTGCTGCAGCCCTTTAATACAGTTCTTCATGTTGTGGGACACCCCCACCATAAAATTATTTTAATTACTATTTCATAATTGAAATTTTGCCTCTGTTATTAATCCTAGTGTAAATATTCAGTATGCAGAATATCTTCATATTGTGGCCCACAGGTTGAGAACCACTGCTCTAGAATGTTTGTTGGTCATTTTTAATTCAACGTTTTGAAAGATATATTAAAAGTTCTACAGCAAAGTCTTTTTGTGTGAAATAAGTTACAGGAGCTTTGGAGTCAGAACAATGAAAGATAATTGACTATATGCTCTGTTTATCTGTGTGGTTACATTAATGATCCTGTATCTTTGTCATCCTTGGAAAGATGGTTTGATATATATCAGCACAGGTATATATATGTGGTGACAGGCTTAAAAAGAAGTGGAATTGAAGCATTTATAAGTTCATGTTTTGCATCTATGATGTGGGAACTCATTAGAAGATTAACAAAGCGTCATTACAGATTTGATATTTTATGACCCTATGATGATCTGGAAAATGCTCACAGGTAGCAGGAAAGGGGTGTTGCAATGGTGCATCCTTTCCAGTACCTCTAAATAAGGTATCTGTGCAGAGGGGTCAAGAATCTTTCCCCAAGATGTGGGTCCTTGTCTCTCGAAGGATGTTAGAAGCAATTGGAACAGAATTTTCCATGCAAGGAAGTAGGCAAGAACACCGTGAATCTATGGTTAGCATTCTGCACACCAATATTGCATCTTTTGTTTAGCCTTATGTATGCAAGTCACAGAGAAAGCAAGCAGTTTTTTATATTCATCTTGAAAGAAAGGTCCCTAGCAGTGAAATTGTTTGTGCAATCCTGGGTATGTGTTGCTTTGTCAAATAAATACATCTTTTCAAAATCTACATGAGTTTTCATTTCATGTATGGTGGAAAACGGGGCAATTCTAGGCTCAAATTAGAGCTCCTTTGCCTTCCAAGACTTGTGTGAGCCTTTATTTCCACATCTGCAAAATAGGACAACAACAACTCCCACACATATTTGAAAGATCTGAATGAGATTTTATACATAAAGGGTTTGGGAGGTGAAAGGCCCTGATTATCATCATATAAATTGGTCCTGAGAGCCACGAGAAGGACAAATGGATACAGAGGTACTCTCCACTGGTCTGTCATTTGGCATCACACGCAAAAGGGATTCGCCCAGTAAACCATGAAAGGGGCAAATATTAGGGAAATTATTGCATAGTTATGTAGAAAATTACCTCTGGCCAAGAGAACCTGAATATACCATTCAGAGGCACAAATGAAGCTTAGGAAAAAATTCTAGCAATACCAGAAAGGCACAGTTGTTTTTTTTTTTCCTTGCAGAGTAAGATTTCAGGAAGAACAAAACAGAATTATAGATTAAAATGCAAATTCTTCTGAGAAAAGGCAAGACAACATGATCAATCAGCCACGTAATAAATGCATGTCTATACTTATGTGTAGCCTAACTCTCAATACTTGTCTCTCAACAGAGCTCTCTTACTGTCTCACATTGACATGGAGAAGCTCAACACAGCAACTCAACTCTCCATTTGTAATTGCCCTATTTTATTTTCACCTGCAAAAGTTCCTTGGCAGATCCTCGTCTATCCACATCCATCTCGAGACAGCGATTTAAGAAGTCACGGAATACAGCTGACAGTCTCTCGGGATTCTGGAGTTCTGGGGTTCCATTAGTTGCTATCAGATATAAGGCCTAAAAAGAAAAAAAAAGTATTCAAATATACTCAGCACACACATAGTAAAATCACAGGTATACATTAGTTTTTTTTTCTTATTTATTCTATATGTTTTCAAAAAATCCATTTTAGAGAATAATGTGGACATGGTTTCTGTTGAAAGGTGGGACTGAGCACAGGTTGTATTGATTTATAGTTTAGCAGTCAACTCTGAGCCTGGTTCACTAACAATACTAGTTGCCACTGTAGTAGAAGTTCTTCATGTTGGATGTACCTTAAATACTATTGCTTGAATACTATGGAAGGTGATGTAAGAGACAACAATAACATCATTCCTAGGAAAATGGATGGAAGTAAAGGAGATAAAATAAGCCAAACCTAGAAAGACAAACATTATGCTTCTTTTTATAAGTAAAATCTAGATTTCCAATGACAAGAAAGTAGAAGAGGAACCATTGAGGAAAAGGAAGGGGATGAGTAGTGGGGGACAGGATAGATGAATGAGGATCAGAATTACCCAAGTACATACTAGCACATGAATCAAAATGCCCTTCTGAAAGTTATCACTTTGTACAGTGAACATGCCCTATAAAATTGCATATACTAAGAAAAAAGTGAAGACAGACATTTGTTAAAAGTATTATCTTTGGCATTACAATTACTGCTGATTTAGTTTTTAAAATATATTTTTCAACTTCAATTTTTTTCTACAAGGGACACAATACTGATTATTATTATCATTTTAACTCCCTACCCAGAAACATTACTTAAAATGCATTTTAAAAGCTGCAGCATCCAATCTTCATCTATTGTACTTTGTCCTCTTAGGATTAAATGTCATGTTCATCAAGAGCTGTCCTTCAAGGAAAACAAAAATCTCAAACTACTTTTTTTCAAATTATTGTTTTTATTTTATTTGCAACAGTATTATTTCTACCTAATTTCCCTTGTAAAAATCCATACACTCAGTTACATTATGGACTAAGCTGGCCTTTGTGGACTAGCCTGGGAGCCTAATCACTATGTATGTATAAGGCTGTTTCTATGGGGAAATGCACTCTAGGTTCCAAATAATTAACTCAAAAAGGAATTTTTGGAACATATCCTGTGCACGAGCTGGGGGCTGTCTTCATAAAAACGGACATTGCTGCCCTCTGCCTTGCTAATGAGACACAAATACAGTTGTAGCCAACACAACAATGACAACAAGAAAGGGTTTACCAACAAAGGCAAGTCTCAGCTGAAGCTGACTGGGGAAAATAAATCTGCACGTGAGTGCTCATGTGCCACTTTTAAAGAGTCACTGAAAATTCAAGGAAATGAGTTGGTTATTAGAAACTGGACAAGAGAATGTTGTGGCTACTTAGCTGCTTCTAGTGTAAGCAAGAAAGAATGGGATCATCTCAGTGATCTCTTGCCTCACATCCCAACCTCACAACATTCAACAGCTATTCCCCTAGGTTCTACCAATGCAGCATTTAACTATGGCTTTCACAGTCCTCTACTTCCTTCTATCACCATTATCTTTGCTTAGGATCAGGACTATTCACAGACAGCTTTAATACTGTCCTAATTGATTTTCCTTATTTGAACCTTTTTGTTCTTAAGCCCACTCCCTCCCCTTGAAAATTCTATCTTCCCCCATTTTTTATCTTGTCACTCATTTATCTTTTTAAAAGTTCTTAGTGGCCTCCTATTGTCTAAAGATGCAGGCTTTAAATGGTGTTGTCCCAGATTCCTCCCCAAGAGCATTTGAGAGAGAAAGGAGAAAGTGGAGAGAAATAGTAGACATTTTAGGATCCTATGTTCACATGTACAATGATTGGTCAAAGGAGTTTTGCTTTTCTTCCTATTTATCATTCTAAACAACACTTCATTGGAACCAGGGGATAAATATACTTGTTTATATAAATATACCACTGGTCCACAAGACACGTAAGGATAGGCATGATATATAGTATATTTGCTTTCTTCTTCCTTCGTCAGCTTTTGTCTGTTCTATTCTTGCTCTAGGGACTTTCTCTTCCCTCTCCCACCCATACATACTAACCAAAGCTCACATATTAGTTACACCAATTTGTTGCTTAATCCTGAATAGGAAACACTCTTTCTCAGTTTCCTCTTCTTCTTTCTTCATCTCCTTGTATATGATAAACTGTTACTTGACTTTGGGGAACAAACATAAATGGTATCTCCTCTTCAGTCTTTGGCATCTCTCTCAGGTATACGCAGTGTTCAACCACCCCAGTTTTCAGAGGACTGTTTTGTGTTTTAGCATCAAAGACCATGTTTCCCTCAATCTGAAGCAATGAGGATAGTTGCCCTCCCCCTCCTCTGAGCTTCAAGAGTCCACAAGTCTATTTTTACAATGCATTTGTTTGTACTGATTAAATACAGATCTGTCATTACTCCAGGACTGTGAGCCCAAGGAAAGGAGAAACTATACCATCTACGATCACCTCTGAATTTTGTACTCATTTGCTAAAAATAGATATTTAAAAAGTATATTGTTGTATAATAAATGTCAAAATTTATGAATTTAGCTACTCTGGGAATAAAACAAATTGATACACAAAATATTGAAGTTTAGAACATTAAGTACTCTGTTAAATTATAAGAAGATAAAAACAAAGAATGAAAAACACAATTTTAGAGATGATAAAAAAGTGTGATCACATTGACTACCACTACTCACAAGGGGAGAAATAAGAGAGCTTTATGAGTGGTGCATTTAAGGACATACTATACTATCAAAGGGAGGGAGATCTAGACCAAGCTGAACAGAGCATGTTTCGTTCAGACAAACCCAGAGATGAAAAGGATCTTGAAAAAATTGTGTTGCAAAACTTCAGTTCCAAAATTTCTCCTCCATAGCTGAGGCTGACTAGGGAAGATCCTCATACAAGAGCATATTGGATCATAAGATCCGATACATTTAGTGAGGCAAGATAGAACCATGGTTTATAGACTGCATTTATATTAGAAATATGATTGGCAAAATTAAAATGGTAGCTATTTTCCACTGTATAAACATAACTAAAATTTTCAGTATTGAAGATATCCCAATGATAACTATAACTATCTTGACAATAACATATGACCATTAAAGTTTTCACTACTCTTATGTGCAACTGAGTTTACCCAAGTACTAAGAGAAAACCAGTGTGCCTAATTAGAGGACTAATTGAATTTATCTTATTGACAATTTCCTCAGTTGAGAAAGATCAAAGCCCTCACTGTGGAAGTTACCACATTTCTCGAAAGAAGTCTCAAGACAATCCATATGTAACCCATAAATTTCCATTAAGGCAGTGCTGAAATAGTACTATTTAATTAAAAAGCTTTAGTTTGTGACTTCATTTCATTATAGCAGTTTATAAAGTTTATGTTAAGTCATTGAAAAATAAGCCAGGAGACTTTCTGGGAAATATGTTTGCAAGTATAAGAAGTATCAGCAGCAATATAATGAAACAATTTACAAAGCAGATAGGGTATGGTTGAGAAATCTTTTCATAAGCTGAGCATTTGGGATTCATAGTCCATTTTCCCATGGAAATTATGTTATACATATTGAGTGGGTTTTCAAATGAGTCCACACAAAATCTACTGAGTGTACAATATCATTGTGTAATAAGAGTAATAAGAGGTTTACTCGTCTAAATGCCAACATCAGTGCACATATGTTCATAGCAAGAATGATTACATAAAATTGAATTACTAATTAATGTTGTCTCATATATTCCACATGACAACTTCCTGAGGTAGGCTATTATGATCCTCAAGTGACAGGCAAAGCATCTGTCCTGTGGGGATAAAAATAACAACTTGCCCAGTGTCACGCTTCTAATAATGTAGAAATCAATAGTTGAATTCAGGTATGCGTTCAGACTCCATGCTCTTAACTGTTGCATGGCACCTCTCTTATCTTTTACAGTCTCTGGGCAGAGGCAAACAAGGGAAGGCATGAAATGGGGCATACTGTTTATGAACACCCGGCATACTTCATTCTGTTTTTCCTTGTACAGTGAAAATGGACCTCTTTGTAGTCAATCATTGTCTACTAGTTTGGAAAAGGAGAACAAAGGACACATCCATAACTGGAAGAGAGAGGTGTGTTTTTTGTGTGTGTGTGTGTACACGTGTGCGTGCATACTGGGAGTTTATATAGTCATCTTGTATTCTGGTTGGTAGCTGCCACCTCCTGCTGTCCCGATTCCTGTCTCATTTTATAATTTTCTACTCAGTGCTTTATGAGCAAGATTTGGCAATGGGCAAGTTGACACATTGTGATTTAGTTGACCTGGGACTTGAGAGGTTAAAAGCCAGAGCATATTGCTACTCTGGTGTGTTTATGGATTTCATGAGAGGCTCTGACATTCCTCATTTTTCTAAAAGGGTTAATAGAGTTCGAGTCCAGCCTGCAAAAAATTCACTATATATGCACACACTATATGCCATGCGTTGTGTCACCTTCACACTATAGTGTAATATAGCACTGCAGTCTAATTTACCTCCATATTATCTCACATACAAATTCTCACCTATTTCCCAATTATGAGGAGCTGTTGTGCTCCTGCTTAATCCTTAGGAGCCATTTTAAAAGAACTTAGGGATATCTTCCCTTATAGGTTTATAATAAAAGATAATTAAGTAGAACTGACTGATTAGGTGTCAGGTTAGCTTTGGAATACCTTTTCCCAAGCAGAAAGCATTGGCCAGTGCCATAAAATAAATACCAGATGACTCTAAAGACCCATGTGACCCATTCTAATCTCTTGTTAAGAAACGTGTAACAGGCAACTTGCATTCATGATGTAATCCTACAGGACCTTAGCAGTACTCAAGGTTTGGAACTATGGGACATTTGAAAGTGAGAGTTAGGGTAGCAATATAGATTTAAAAACATAAAAAGGAGAATGGTCCAGGAAGTCAAGGAAGAGTGAGAAACTGGAGAACTGGGGGAAACAGGAAAAAGAAGGCAAGGCAAGTGCCAAGAGACAACAGGAGGGAAGGCAGTTGGTAGAATGATGAGAAAGAAATAAAGATAAAGGCTAGAAGATACGGGATGTCAAAGGAACCTGTAGTATCCTAGGCTTCATTCTGCTTTGCTCCATTTTTCTGGTCCTGAAATGATAGGGAGATGGAAATGTTGATTACCCTGATTTGAACAGTGCACTGAAACACCCCACTCTGCCCCATGAGTATGTACAATTATTGTTAACCAAGAAATTTAAAAGTTGAAATGAAATTAAAATGAAAAATGACTATCACTGAAAAATTGACTTTTCTTAATAAACACTCTTACATAGCTCATTTCATTAGCTTATGCCCAATTTCTAGTTCAAGGTATATTTAAATTTATGTGTATTTGTATATCATTTTATCCCTGTAAGAGCTATATCACTGTTGTGGTCTTTCTGATTAATATCAGTGTGAGGTTACCAAGTCTTACATGCAGCATGTTCTACACCATGATCAAATATTTTTCTCTGTAAGACAGATATGGGTATATAGGTTGATCTTTATATTCTACAGGGCAGATTTAGTCTGGACGTGATGAGAAAGGAATGTCTGGGATGCTTTCTGAAGATTCCTTCTCCTAAAGCACACTTAAAGATAACACTACTACCTTCCTGGCAGGATCATGTTTAGCTACCTAAAACCAAAGCACTCAGAATCGAAAACACAGAACCATAAACTTGTGTCTTTGTTTAAGTGAATCACATTTGATAGTCCAATACAGAAAGCGAATTAAAGAGGATATATTCCAGTGGAACCAAGAGCCCCGGCAGGTGCCCTCCGTCTTGCTCCCTACACTAGCCCAAAAAATTCCACTTGATTTTAGAGCTTTGTAGTTCATACTAGGAAGGCAGCAGTTTAGTCAAACTGTAATAATCTAAAGCAAGAAGGAAATAGATTCATAGCAAGTAGTAACCTATTAAAAAAAGAAGTAACCTATAGAAGGTAATAGATTCCTGACTAATAGGCCTTAGAATAGAAGTCACTCTTAGATTCACATAATCAATAAAGTTGGTAGAGATGCCAAAATGCTCTTTTTCTAGTTGTTTACCATTCATCAGAATCTCCTTGATGAGGAGTGTTAGTGAATGTAGCCCTTAGAGGATGAAGCAATTCCTTCTTTCTATCACCAAAAGGAGAGAAAAGAAATGGAAGAGATGTAAAAGGCATGATGAAGAGGTAAGCTCAGTTCTTAAGATTGAAACCAGAGGTTTTCAACCTGTGGGTCAAGACCTTTTTGGTGATCACATATCAGATATCATATGATTCATAACAGTAGCAAAATTAAAGTTATGAAGTAACAACAAAATAATTTTTTGGTTGGAAGTCACCACAACCTGAGGAAATGTATTAAAGGGTCACGGCACTAGGAAGGTAGAGAACCACTGGTTTAAACTCTGGCTTTTCCCTGGTATAAACTGCCTTGATGAAAATAATGTGGTGGTGTGCCGAGAGACTCAGCTAAGAACTTTCTAGGTATCTTCTTGTCAGAGTGCAAACGGTTTTCTAAAATGATAATGTGACCAAGTTAGAAAGGACATAAATCAAAACAAAAACAAAAGTCAGAAGTAATATTCAATTTCAGGAAAACTCTGATTTTCTTGGTGAATTCATATTTCAAAAGCCATAAGATAAAACTTATGAGTGGATATTTCCATGGGTAAATGTACAACCACAACCCAAGATTCGTTTCTTAACAATGATCTTTGATTCTGACAGCCTTAATTCCTTAGCCAATGGTATGGTACTTATTAGAGGAATACGCATATGTGGTCCTGGGCTATACCCAAAACATCCTTGCCTGAAAGTACTCTGAGGAATGATAAGAAAAATCACAGGCTATGGGAATCTCTCTGGGCCAACAATGGTTTCTTGATCACCACATTTTAAAACATTCCCATTTTGATGCCTGGTTAGCTTCTTGGGTTTTAGTTTGCTATGGAATCGGTTTCTCCCTTGGCTTTCTTCTGGGTCATAACTCAGCAGTTTGAACTGTCTGCTTCTGTTTAATCTAAAGGAAACTTGCTGCTTTCACATGGCCAAGTCCCACTTTCCTATGTCGAATTCTTCACAAGCAATGATTCTTAAGGGCTTCCTATCTTTTGACAGGCAATTTTTCTCTTATTAAAAAAAATGCTGCTACTATTCTATAATATTTTACTTGTAATTATCCCAACTCTCCCCCTCCTTTTAGGCATAGGTTAAGTCTTCAAAGGAAGAGGAGTGTCAACAACCCATTAATAAAGCTTGCTGTTCCACAGCGGCTTATGGAAAAAGAAGGGAATGGTCCCAGCTCTCCCTGAAATACATTCAAAACAATATTGACTGAGTGCTACCAAAGTATGCTTGCTTCTCTGGTGTTCAGGAAGTTTATGTCTGACTTTAATTCCAAATGAGCACGCGCCATCAAACCCAGACATTCCAATCCACAGCACAGGTTCCAGTGGTTGGAGGGAACAAGATGCAGTTTGGCCCTTAGTTGCTGTTGTTCAGGCGCTAGGGCTTCTCTCATTTTGCATAATGGTCTTGAGACATACCTGCTCTGGTTATAAGAGAAAAAGTAAGAAATCTGACATTTGTGTAGTACTTTAAGAGCCAGTAAAGAGGAATGGAGGAAGTCTCTTAATGTGGCAGCAGGCCTTTACTTGAGTTGTTACCCTTCTTTCTTCACAATCATAGAGGCAATGCACTGAGCCACATACAGTCACACCCATGGTTACCTTATGTTCCAGTATATGCTAGGCACTCAGCTTCTGGCTTATTTTAAATACAAACTCCCATTGCAGAAGACAAAAATTCATTTAAAATGTTATATCATAGAGATGTATACTTAACTAATATTGCTCCTTTTTGATAATGTGATAGTTTGAACTGCTAACTTGGTATAATCCAGAAGCACCTGGGAAGAGTCTCAATGAGGGGTTGTCTAGATTTGGTTGACCTCTGTGTATGGATTTTCTTTATTCCATTAACTGGTGTGTAAAGACCTGCCCACTGTATTGTAGAAGAATGAGAAGAGCTAGTTGAACACTAGCATATAGTTATTAATTCACTGTCCTTTTATCTTCACTGTAGATATATTGAAACTGGGCGCTTCAAGTTTCTACTGTCTGTTGACTTCCTCATAATGATAGACTGTAACCTGAGATTCTGAATTTAAACATTTTCTGCCTTATGTTGCTCTTGCCGGGGTATTTTTTATCACAGCACCAGAAAAGAAGCTAAGATGTATAGTGCTATGATGGAGGAGGGTCATCTGTCTATCTGTTACTTTCATTGGTTAATAAAGAAACTGCCTTGGCCTGATAGGACAGAAAATTAGGTAGGCAGAGTAGACTGAACAGAATGCTGGGAGAAAGAAGCTGAGTCAGACAGACGCCATGCTTCTCCTACCTAAGACAGATGGTGGTTAGAATCTTCCCGGTAAGCTACCACCTTGTGATGCTACACACATTAATAGAGATGGGTTAATCAAGATGTGAGAGTTAGCTAATAAGAGGCTGGAACTGATGGGCCAGGCAGTGTTTAAAAGAATACACCAAGGCCAGCTGGACTGGGACTGAAAATGCATGGGATAAAACCGGACTCACTGAATATGGTGGACAATGAGGGCTGCTGAGAAGCCAAGGACAATGGCACTGGGTTTTGACCCTACTGCATGTACTGGCTTTGTGGGAGCTTAGCTGGTTTGGATGCTCAACTTCCTAGACCTAGATGGAGGGGGGAGGACCTTGGACTGTCCACAGGGCAGGGAACCCTGACTGCTTTTTGGACTGGAGAGGGAAAAGGAGGGGAGTGGGGTGTGGGGAGTGGGGGGAGGGGGAGGGAAAAGGGAGGCGGGAAGGAGGTGGAAATTTTTAATTAAAAAATTAATAAAAAATAAGAATACAGTTTTTGTGTAATTATTTTGGGTAAAGCTAGCCAGTGGCCGGGAGCTGGGAGGCAGGAAGCGGCCCACCGCTCCTTCTACAGTGCTAAGCCTGAAAACGAGGACAAGCGAACAAGATTTCAACTAGGCTTTGATGCTCTTATTTATGATTTCTTAAATGAAATGGTCAGTATGAGCAGAATGTGTTTTCCTGGTTAAGCAACTGTGCTCAAACAGAGATGAAAGAATGCTTCTTACTGTAAACAGTGCTCTACTAAGGTCTTGCCATATAGATTCACTTTTGGCCTATTTCTAGTTTCCAGCTTTTCCTAAGGGATAGAATCCAATGTTATTAGCTTTTAAGCACCACAGAGGACTCCAATGTAAAAGCACGAGAAACACAAGTAGGGTGTGTGGTTCACACACTATACTACAGGCTGCTTTGGGCACTGGAAGCAGTAAGTGTAGTGTTTGATACAGCTCCACTAATGCTTAAAACAAAGGCATAAAGCAAACACTTAAAGGGGGCTAGAAAGTGACACATAAAAACAGAAAACGGGATTATAATAGGTTCTGTATGGACTTCAAGTGGACATCACGGAGACATTTCACGAGAATCAAAATTCATCACAGCTTGATAGGAACAAACTTACTATGTGTGAGGGTAAACATAATTTTTAAAAGAAAGATACTCTGCTTGTGTTGATTTATGAAAACAAATGAAAGTTTGGTTTGGTAGATAGAAATAACTATCTCGATAGAATCAGGTCTTTATGATGACAACTCTTAACAAAATGTATCATCCATTAGAAGAAAAGTGGTATCAGCAAAAAAAAATAGATCAGTGTTTGATGTGCATATTCACAGAGAAAGATGGATTTGGTTTAAGCCCCAGTTACTTTGCCAAACAGAAGGAATGAGGCACTTATTTATTAGAGACTGAATAACATAGCTCATGGGTGACAGAACAACATGTCCAAGGCCAATTAAGTTAATTGTAGACTTAAGGCACTGAACAGTGAGAAGGACAATAAGAAGGCAATCTCCTCTCTGTCTCTAGAAGAGTTGCCAATAACACAACATCAATACAGCTAATAACTCTCTGATCTTTTAAAAGAATTTCATGAGCAAATTAGGTCAATTTATTTACATTTTAAAAATTTCAATATTATTATTACTGGACAAAAGAAGCAGTCAATTTTTGTATCAAATGTATATTAGCAGTCAATATTGCAGACAATTTGCTCAGTTGAGTCAAGCATAACAAAAACACAAGCCACCGTGAAATGCAAGCAACTTTGTAATGCACAGCCTGAGACTTCACTAGGAACCTGTTCTGTTTAATATGACCTTTCCTGGTATTTATATTAAACTGTACAGAATCCTCCACTCCATGGGAGTCAGGTAATAGGTGGGGCATGGTGAATCCATTAAATGAATGAGTAAAAATACTTTAAATATCTTCTCTCCCTTTCTTTTCTTTTCTGTTCATGTTTATGAACTTACACATACATTTTCTACAATGAATTAAACATAGAGCTAAATTATTTACATATATCATTCACCTAATTTTCATGTAGATTCAGCAAGATGGATATTATCCCTATTCACAGAAAGGAAACAGGTTTAGAAGGGTTTTAAGTGACTTTTCAAAATGTCCAGAGAGTTTAAGTTACATAGTCAGGACATACTTAAGTACCTTGAGTACTTAACTGGGTGTTTTTGCCCCCCACAAGTGCATGCCACTCTTTATAGTATCATTTTAACTCCTTTCCCCCCCTTTACTTTCACCTGTTTCAAAGTCTACAAATGGTGAACTGGTGGTAGATTGGGATAATTTTCAAGAAAAAAAGTGAGTGCTCTTTTCTGCCTCTCCTAAAGTTGCATGGTTTTCTAGTTCCCAATACTGTGTCAGGTTCCCAGAATCGATGAAAAAGTGGGCTCCCTAGAGTGTCACCATGTATCTTTCAGTCTGCAGTCTTCCCCTGGGTTCAATGAATACTCTTTTCAAGTCCCAAATAAGGCCAGATAGGTCAGGATAGAAGAGTTACAATAAAGCTTAAAAGTATTTCTGGTGTCTAGAAGAAAAGAGCTTCAGAATCAGGCTGGCTCAACATGGACTGACTGATTAATAAACCAGAGGCCAATCACATAAAGAGAATAAGGCACAAGGTTACAGTCAGTCCTTGTCAGTGCAATTCAACAAGGTGGTCTTTCCGACAGGTCTTTTTTGTGACAGTCTTAATGGAGGCTTCCTGATCTATGTGGTTTATTAATTTACGATTACTTGTTTTGATAGAAGGCTATGGATTTGAAGAGACAAGCTATAATTATGAGTTCCGATCTCAGGCTAGAAGATGCCTGTAGAGGTTAAAACTTGTTTACCTTTTTCCAAGTAATTAGCAGTCTTACTAAAGAGAGAGAAATTATGACTAAGGAACAGAAGAGAGCAATTAATGCATTACTGAGACCAGTTGCCTTACATAGCCATATTCAATCCTTAAATTCTGCAGGTTGTAAGTTACTCAGCAGAAGGCAGAAAGTAAAATATCTGTAATCCATTTAGTGCCTCTAAAGTTCAAAGACTTAAGGGAGGAAACTCATAGAAACAACAGACTTGATGTGTTCTTTCATCGCTGTTTCTTAATGGGCGAAGGTAGTTAAACAGTAAAGAAACACCTTTTTAGCTATCCTGATGCGCTGTCCAACAGGTCAGGGGTGGACTTGATAAACACATGGAGGGCTGACCCACAAGTGGTGGGAAAATGCCCTTCTTTTCCACTCAGCCCTGCAGGCAGCTAATCAATGCACACAGCTCACTTCCAGATTGTTTTGTGAGACAAGCATAACAGCCCATAGGATTCATGAAGGCAATCACGCATATCTGTTGTTTTCTAATCCTTGTAGGGACAGATCAGCAGCCAAGTGCCAGGGTGGAATCAAAAGGATTGAGGATTAGAGGAGGCCTCTCCCTCTGTATTTGCAACATGACTCTCAATTTCAAAAAATTCAATTTCAACTGCAAAAACAATTAGACATTTACTTCACAGGTTTCTTGACATACATAGAAAGCCACATGTATTTGGTTTGAATATAGATTTTGCAAACATATTGAGAATACACTTAACTGATGATCAAGGGCAATGGGTTTTGTGTACAAAGGATAAAACACAGTATTAGACTCGTCATAATAATGACACAGACTTTAGAACTATTGTGTGTGAATTTTAAGAACAGATTTGAATTTGTGCTTATTTTCATTTAGCAACAATCTCATGTCCTTTACGCATATGAGATATGACTTTTGGTTTACTGTGAAGTTATATATAACTCAATAGCTTTTGACTTACATCTACAATAAGCAAGTGCTTCTTTTGTATTTGACTTTATCCAGTGATCAACTACACATATCTGAATAAAGCCACTGTGGTTAGGGTATGAGTTGGAAGGTTTTATTTACTTATTTTATTTTACCATTTGAGGATCAACCCTCCAATTATGTAGTATAATTTATTTACTTATTTTATTTACCATTTGAGGATCAACCCTCCAATTATGTAGTATAAAACTGAGTTCTCTAACTCAGATAATTTCCGTTCATCTTCTATTTGACAAACTTCTAATTAAGTTTGTGATTTCATCAGGTTGAAGCTTATGTCTATTTCTGTCTCATTCAATGTCAACCAAGCTGTTCTTGCTCAATGAATCATTACTGACAACAAAGAAAAAAATTCAACTTAAAAATGATAACTGCCTCTGGAAATGTATTGTTTTACTTTGTTAAAGTAATTATGAAACAAGAGCACATGATAAAACACCCTTTCTTCCCACATCCTTTCTTTCAGCCATTTCTGCAGTTTTATAGTAGGAAGCTGTCTATTAAATAATATTGAAGACTTTTGTTAGAGAGACCGAGAACAAGGTACTTTAAAGTCAGAGCAATTTATAAATCATAACTCAGTGTCTCTGTGTTGCTTGTTCCAAGAAAGTTCGAGTTCTGACCAATTTGGGGAATGATTAAATGGTATTTTTTCTTCCCCCCTTTTTGGGGGGGCAGAAAGTACATGAATTTTCCTGACTTACCCTGAGTGGGTTTTCATTAAGGTAAGGAGGTTCACCTTCCACCATTTCAATGGCCATGATCCCCAGAGACCAGATATCAACTTTTGGACCATAAGCTTTCCGAGTTACCACCTCAGGTGCCATCCAGTAGGGAGTTCCCACCATAGTGCTTCGTTTACTTTGCTCAGGAGTGATTTGAGCACAGAACCCAAAATCAGCTGTAGAGAAGAAAAGTCTATTAAAATGAGCTTAAATAATTATATTTTTGCAATAGTTTATTTTCCCATGTGGCCGAACCTTCCTTAAATGTGAAAATGAGCATTTGTCAATGCTTTGCTCACATCTTGATCATGACCCAATCCCTCAGCTACTACAAGGGGTCTGAATCAACTGACAAATGGTAATACCATTTTAGTAGAATTCTATATCATTCCCTCCTAATACCTTCACATATATTTACGGAAGTTTTCCATTTTCTAGTTAGTTATTTGCTATCCATTCATTCTGGATACTACTAGACATTCTGAAATATTAATTCCAAAAACAGCTGGTCACAGTCTATAGGAACAGACAAGTTCTTTAATTCAAATTAAGCTCTAACTACTTTCAAATAAATCACTTTCAGAAAACATTATCTTCTCAAGGTAGACAGGACAGTAGAAATTCCTCGATATTTTCTGAAATATCTGAATCAAAATACCTACTCAGTTTGACAGAACCATCCATCCCAAGGAGAATATTGTCGCTCTTTATGTCTCTATGGATCACTTGGTTTGAGTGCAAGAAATCCAAAGCTTGGAGGCACTATCGAATCAGAAAAAAAAATTCTAATTGTGTCACAAAGATTTTTAATTATAACACAAAGATTTTTTCTTTATCTCATTTCCAGGCAAAATTTTGGAAAGGTTGTGATTTGATGTTATTAAACGAAGTAGATTAATGAATGCTTTAACACCATTTTCAAACTGCCTTACCATTTACATCAATGATGATACTTAGCTTTTTGTATTTGAGGGCGCTTGTATCTCATTATAGAGTAAATAATGAAGTGGATGATGCAACAATCAGTACTAGTTACTGTTATAGTCCAGTTGACTAGTTAGCATAATCATGCTTTGGTTTAGATTTCTAGGTGATTCTATAAGCCTCAGTGTACATGGTGAAGTTTGATTCAGTAGATCTAGCATGGGAAACAAGAATATGCAATTGAAATAATTTTCTTGGGCTATTTCTGATGGACAGGTTTGAGGATGGCTTCCAGTTCTAAAGTAACTAAAGGTACTTGTTTGGAAATGCTTTTGTCTTGTAATATTAAAAGATACAAAATACAGGTTTAGGTAGAATATACTATTAGCTGAAAGATTAATATCATTTAGCATGGTTGCACTATCCTTGGTTTTCAAGTTTTCATTTTACTTTGTGGAAAATTAGATGATTAGACCTCATCGGAGGGTGTATGCTGTAAAAACAGTATTGGTCAAAACAATGGAATAAAACACCGTCAAAGTGGCGAGAAACTAAAGGCAGAAACATTCATCTCTCCTTATAGAGGACAGATCCTCAGGTTCAATATAAGGAATATTCAGGGAATACTGTAAAGCAATTACTTTGTGGGGTGAGGGATGGTTGTGTTGAGATTCCTCTCAGAGCCTGTGAGATGGATCACACTGACTACCGAGGTATATAAGTTGAGCTCAGATCCCACGACTCACATGATGGAAGCAAAGAACCGAGTCCGAGAAGCTGTTCTCTAATTTCCATATGCACACATAGTATACACACACACACACCCCACATACATATACACACACACCCACTCCCCCCCAGACACACATACCACCCACCCACCCCCACACCACACATACACCACACACACCACACACACACACACCCCACACATAAACACACACCTCTCCCCACACACATACATACACATCCCACACACACACACACACACCCACTCCCCACACACATACATACACACACACCATACACATACACACACCCCCACACACATATACATACACACCCACACCCACTCCCCACACACATACACACACCACACACATAGACACCCACCCCACACATACACACACACAACACACACACCACACATACACAGAGAGAGAATCAAAATATGTGTTAAAAATAAAAAATAGCTTTCTGGAAAATAAATGGAAATATAATGCAGTTTGTATTCTATGGAACTCATTGAACATGAGGAACACAGCATTTATCTTGTAAAAATTCCCACAAATCAAAAAGGAATCCCATGTGAGCATAGCAACTGGCCATGTTCCCTGGCATTACTATGTGTGGGCTTAGATAAAGTGTCTCCTGAGTAGCATGTTAGAGCTTAAAGAGCCACAGAAAAGCAAATAACGTAAATAAGGGTCTGGAGAAGGTGATGCAAGGACATGATATTAAGTTATAGTTTAAATACATTTTCCAGTATTTTGAGTTGAGAAAATATGTTATTATTATTTTGATGATAGAAATATTCTGAACATACAGAAAGAAAGCTTTAACAAATTTTATGGGTCTCACAAACAAGAAATATTCTCTTTTCTTACCTCTCTACAGACAGCTGCTATCTGTCCTTCATCCATACAGGTTTCTGTGACCACATCAGTTAAAGAGCCGCCAGCCAAGTACTCCATGACTACCCACAGCTCATCACCCACTAAGTAGCTAGAATAAGAAAAGAAAAATACTTTGACATTGGACTGAGGAGGTAAAGACTCAGGTCTCATTTGTGATGAAAGTCGATAGTGTCATGCCCATTATCTTTAAGTGATTATTGAGGAACAATCTCCAGTGCTGACATATAGGAACTAAGGTTACTGGGTAGCCTCCCAATTTAGGAAAAGAGTAGATTACTCAAATCAATTATTACTATCTTCTTATAGAGAAGAGTGAACACAGTGACTCACTCTGCCTTAATATGCAATCCACTAAGCCTCGTATGGTGGCATACACCAGTAATCGCACTTGCTTGGGAGGATAAAGTATTTTGTCTAGGAGCTCAAGGTTAGCCTTGGGTGTGTGTAAGTTCCGGGCCATCCTGAACTGCAGGGATATTTAAAAAAATCAATCAAACAAACAAAACTCTACCTCACTATGAAGCAAAAAGTCCTATTCTGCGCTGCTCAAACTACAGTATTTTGGGGATCTACTTGGCAAATCTCTTAAAATTCAAATTTCACAGGTTCCATTGTCATTAGTCACGGACAAAAGGCTAGAAATCAGACCCTTTAAAAAGTCTGAATGTAAGTTTTACAAAACTGCAGATGCACACCTCGAGTTCACGTCATACTGCTGCAGGTGGGCCAGAAAGGGTGCGCGGGAAACACTGATCAAAGCTTGAAACGTCAGTGTCCTTTCAGCGCTCATTGCCCTGCCATATCCATGTCTGTTGACCTAACACAGGCAGCGAGCCCTTAAGCTCATGGAGATTGGATCTAGCCTTAGTTCCTTCACCTCCCATCAGAAACCGCAACGGAGCCATGCTAAGCAAACAGCGAGTGAAACGGGAAGAGACAGAGGGTAACCACAAAAGAAGACTTAGCACAGCGTTTAAGTGCCCATTTGTAACACACGCTTAATCCAGCGGATGAAAGAGGAGTTAAATACCTGCTTTAGGAAAAAGGTTTAAGGTTAAAGTCTCAATTCCTCTGGCCTCACTGTCCATTAATCATAAAGCACCCATTAGAACAGGGCTATTGTTGTCTGCTTTCTTTACTCAGCCTCCTAGGGACCATACTGGCTCCAAACAGACATTTGATGAAATGATTAAAACACCATTGTTTTCTCCTAGATCTACTAGTCCATTTCCTGGTAACAGAGAGCCACCATCCTCAAAAGGAAACCACACAAACTAGCTCTGTTTGGAACCAAGTTAATAAAACACTATTTCAAATGTAAGATGGGTAGATAAAGATTAATTTTATTACTTTGTGCCATTTCAGAAATATTTGCAAATGATTATCAAAATAATAAATTCACAATAAATGATTTGACAAGAAAATAACATCTTAGAAAGAAAATGCATAATGAATAAGAGAAAATACTTACCTATCTAAATAATTAACAATATTTGGGTTCTTATTTTCCCTCATGACAAGAATTTCATTAATAATTAATTCCTTTTTGGGTTGCTGTTGAAGGTTCATTTGCTTTATGGCCACCTGAATGAGCATTAAAATAAGGAACAAATTATTATTAAATATACGTGAGTAACATTATACAAATTCATTTACTGTTTTTTTCTGTTCTACAAATATGTATCTTTTCTTTGGTCAATCATTGCTATATATTTCAAATATTTTGCACACCAACAGCTTTAAATTCTCATTGGAACCTAGTGCAAAACACTAAACACACAAGCCATCAACAAGAAAACTTGGCAAACACAAGGGAAAAGAACAAAGAATGGTAGCACATACCTCTTGTCCTGTTGCAATGTCTAGGGCCGTATAAACAGTACCTGATGCCCTGGAAAAGTGAAAAATATACCCAATGACAAAGGAATCAAGGTGTTTCCCATAGCTATCCCATGTATGAAAATGTGATTGCTTGTGAGGAGAGTTAAGTTAGCAAGATCAAGATTCAGTGATGAAGTAAGATACGTGCAGCCTCTTAACAATGACTGTGGTCTAAGCACTTAGTACTAGATTTCCTTCTTTAGCAAAGTTATAAGCACACAGTATCACAACAAGTGCCTTCTATAGTAACTACATCTAAATCTATCACAACGAACCCTCCGTGGTGGACCAGAGCCTCCCTTTTCTTTCTGGCCCCAGTTCTTGGGCCCTGCATCAGGCATTCGTGGATTTAGCATACTGGCCTTGATCTCCTCGGGGAAGCCATGAAACATTTGTAATATTCTTCATATATTAAAACAACCAACATTTTGGGACTCTGATTAACCCAAAGTAAATTTCAGAAAAGAAGAGATCATCTTTTACTTAGGCAGCTGTAACTCAACCATTATTTTTAGCACGTGGATGGGGTAGCTACTTTATGCATCTCTCAGCCTGCCTTTAATGCTTCAGTCCCTTCCAGTGCTGTGTCAGTGCTGTGTCAGTGCTGTGCCTGCACACAGGGATGAAAGTGTGGCTCTGCTTTGTTTTGCTTTGCGCTCAATCCTCAACAATTTCTGTAAGTTTTCACTCCTGTGAAATAACTTGCTTTAAAAATGCATCATTCCTTGAGTCTTTGTAGTATTTATGCTTCTATTTTCTTTTAACTTAAAAATATATTGTCCAGTTCAGTATCTTTCTGTGAATCGCACAAGTTTTCTGAAGGTCTTCTCCCCCATCATCTCTAGATGAGGAGTAACTATTTCATTTGTGGCAAAGCAATAAACAAACAGACGACAAAAGCCCAGCTAGGATAGAAATCTGCCCAGTGATTTATTTACTAGACAATATAACAACGCTCTAAGGTTTAGGTGTTTGGGTTTAGAGACTCTCTCTCTCTTTCTGCCTGCTGTCTCTATCTATCTGTCTTTCTGCCTGTCTGTCTCTATCTCTCTGTTTCTCTCGCCCCTATATAACTCAGAATGGCTTTGTTGTGATCATTTAACTTCAGCCTCCCAAATACTGGGACTACAGTAATGAGTCACAACTCCAGAAACAGGAATTGGTTTCTTATGTCAGACATTTCTTTATGAATCTTCTCCCTGGATGAGTCAAAATATTTCTCAAAAGCCTATGACGCTTATATTACCTGTTCCCAGAAAAAGAAATGGATAGATTAGGGCAAAAAATATTGATTTAAGTAGGTCAGGGGATTGTGGAGAGGGCAAATAGAAGCCTTAAAGAACTCCTACAGAAACAGAAAGGGGGAATAGCGGAGATAGCATCCCCCAGGAACAGAGTTGCACTGGCACTCTTTACTTTTAACTTTTTGATAGTTGACGGCCGGGGCAGGACAGCTGCTGATTGGCATGCTGCAATGACCCTTGAAGATAAAGGAGAGGCCGTCATGTGGAAGGATGTGTTGGATAACAAATGGTATGGCCCGGATCCTGTCATCAGAAGATCCAGGGGAGCTATTTGTGTTTTGACGCAGGGTCAAGAGGTGCCTCACTGGGTTCCGTGCCGATTGACAAGAACCATTAAGGATGATTCAATTGCTCCCCAGCCAATGGAGAAAGGCCATGATCCAGTCGAAGATGACGCCGCTGCTGTTCCTGATGATGGTGGCGATGACAATCCGGATTCGGGCGGAGCAGAGATGGGGAATACTGTCTGCCTTCCCTAAGCCGATTCCTGTTTGCCACAATGCCGTGGTTTTTCCCCGCTTTTTTTTTTTACCAACAAGGATTTGGGCCTCCCCATGTTACAGGCTTTTTGGTTCAATGGAACCTTCTTAAAATCTGCTAACGCCCTATAATAAATGGCTCCTCTGCAGGGTTAATGGCAGTTGCTCTGATCTCTCCCCTTTTTGTGTTACTTCAGGGAGGGCAGGCTAGACAGAGCAACTTTAGTTGTGCTACCAATACCACTAATAAGTGCAAAGTGAGTAATGGTACAGGCTATTCTGGGCCTCAATGGGCCCCCGCTAATTTCACTAGAGGCTGCAACAAAAGGTTTTCAGATATCAGGAATGTTTTTTGCATGCTGCATAGGAGAATGTATAGTCTGCCTTTGGCTAATATGCCGCCTCCTAGCTCAAACATCTCGAGATAAGGTTGCAGTTCTACAAGCGTTAGCCACTTTGGAGAATGGCGATTCACCCCAAGTATGGGTAAAAGGCCAGTTGATTTGTTCCTTGCATAGCCTTTGCACTCTCAGGGAGAAATTCTCCATTGCACTGAGGAAGGTATGCATTTTTACCCTGAGTACTGCCTTTGCACCTCCCAGGAGTTTATTCCATTGCACGGGAGAAGGAGTACCAGGAGTTTTGGGCCTCCTTTGATCGGTCCTCGCATCATGAGGTGAGGACCTGAACGGGAGTAAGACCTTCTCACTGGCCTACAGAGAAAAACAAAAAGGGGGAGCTGCTGGGAGCCGATTCGAGTGGCCGCCATTACAAGATGGCGCTTGGCCCCGGCCTCGCTTGAAAAATATTGATTTAAGTAATATTCAGCTAGTAATTTCCCAGTGATTACAGTAACGGTAAGTGTGTATTGAATGTATTCTGTGTCTCAGACAGTGCTGAGAACTTTACATACATGATTTTATGTGATCCTTTCCATATTTCTCTATACTATTCTCATTTCCTAAATCAGAAGCCTGAGAGGCAGAAAGGTTGAGTAACCTTCCCAGGTTATACAACGTACAAACCACAGTCTACTTAGCTTTAGAATTAGCTTTTGAAATGAGGCTAAATATTACACTTAACCTCGAGGTGTTACCTGAGTGAGCACTTAGCAATTCTCAAAATGGTTTATGCTTATATCAGACAAATCTATCTTTGATACTGTATATTAGAGATTATGCATTCAAAGTTTATAGTTGATGCCCCATAAATATTTGTTGAATGCACACATTAATGAGAATATTCTTAAGCAAATATTCAATTATAACTAGATCTTTCCTTTCAGTAAAGTATTTCCTCCCATCGAATCTTCATGAGACACTTCCTTCTTGGAATAAGGCATTAGCCATTCCTGAGTTTGGGGCCAGCATGTGATTTATCCTCTTGAACTCAGAGTTAGGCTGCGTTCAGAGGAATAGATCGTCTCAACCTGATGCATATCTTATCAGGAATAAGCCCCAAGGAGCGCCTCAAGTTTATGTTTTTAAAGAATCCTTATTTGGTTTATCTTCAGATAGTTAAAACACTTGCATACCTTCCGGTGTAGAAGAACGACAATATTTGTAAAATGAAATAGTGGCAAAGGTCACAAGTTAAGAAAGCATTTGGCCCTGAGTCCACATCACTGTTGAAGCTTAGTATGGTCCCTGCTGTTATTAGTCCTTACTGCTGCTGTAGCTATTCACTTCACAGCAGAGAAAAACTGATGTGCTGACTGCCGGTTGCCCTCTCCCAGAGGTCCAGCCCTAAAAACCTTCCTACCATAGCTATACTTTTCAACAGCAGGGTTTTAAGGGTGATTTGTTTGCACAATTTGTCAATATTTTTTTTCAGCCTCTCTCCCTCAAGAAATGGTTTTGCAGTTTTCTTGTTACTCTTTAAGCTTAGAACACATTAAAAAAAATCATACGTGGGAAGTAACAATACATAAAAAGAAGTAAGATGAGAGCTGGTCTAGTTAAGGCTAGCATGACAGAAGGCTAGCCCACATGGTAACTGACTTTCCCCTTATTCTTCGTGGGTGTTCCTCAAACCATGAAGCCCATTTCCACTGCTCTGGGGACTAAAAGTATGATTGACTGAACGTGCGAGAGGGATCAGTGTTTACCATCTTTGGAGGCTCACCTTTCAGCCCTTTGCTTTCTTTTTTTCTGTTTTGTTTCTCCATTTCCTTCAGTATTTTACTGCCTTAAATGTGCTGGAGCCCTACTCCTGAGGCCCCAGAATCCAAGACTTACTACATACATTAGCATAGGCTCGCTACAAACACACATATTTAAAGACCCTGAAATTCAAGAACATGGGTTACTAACAAATGGACACTTCCCCTTCACTTGCCCTTCTCTCACTTTACTAGATATATGCAATTATCCAGTGGGGAGAAATTTTCACTTCCTCCTCACTTCTGTCTTAAAATGGGTTCCTATCATGCCCCCCCCCCCCAAGCATGTTATTAGGTAGGTGACCTTCCTGCATAGATCAGTAAGGCACTAGTTTGAGCAACTTCTCTCTGGAATCTTCAACTGAAAATGCACAAATTGAGATATTGTACAGAAAAACTTAGTACCCTATGACCCACTCCACGTTAGCATACCTAACATTTCACTGAACCTCAAATCTATTGTCTTTTTACACTTTAAGAATTGAAGGTCGATTTCTGACTCAATGTGTGTTTGTTTGTCTTGTTTTTTTTTTTTTTTTCTCTAAGAGATCTCAATATCGTCAAGATTCGATTAAATCACATTAGTTGTCCACTGCCGGGCTGAGAATAGCATTCCTCTTTCCTATTTATCCAGATCTCTCCTGGTTCAAATCCTACCAACTTCTAGTTGTGTGACTTTCTTACCTTCAAAGTTCGACTAAATATAAGATAGGTTTAAAAGGTATATGGCCCTGGTATATAGGTATATAGCAATTAATTACTATTAATTGCCAAGTAGCTATCAATAACTATTATTTCATTGATTGTACTTTAATATAGTAACTAACTTCCAAATTGTAGTCTATAGATGACTAGGATACTCTTTACATGTCTGGGAATTTTTAAGATACTTAAATGTTTCAAAATTTGTAGAAATTCAATACTTACCTAAGATAGAGGTCATTGAAATACCATATTTATTTCATTTCTTGGCCAGTCTATCATAATGTGACTATTTGATATCATGTACTTATTAAAGGTCTCTAAATTCTAGTAATGTATAATTAATTTTACTTAATAAAGTACAAAAATCACTATTAATAAGTACAGCTCATGGTCAAGATACATAGCCTAATTCACAGAAAAAAAATAACTGAAGTTATTCACTTGTAGGTGGTTGGAAATAAAGTTTAACAGTCCCCTCTTTGTAATATTTGAAGCACATGTGTAACTAGGAAATAATCCTTATGCCAATCACATGGCACACAGATTTCCTAAAGATGAGCCTTGCAACATCCTGGAGTATATTAAAGTATCTCAATACATATGTTTACACAATATAATTTTACTTCATCTTAATTTTAAAACTATCATCTATTAGTATTTGAGGATGTAAAATGACACAAATCAAATTGGTAAAGATGGTGAATAAAATTCCTTATTCTCTGAATTATTAGGTTTGGCATGCTTGAGTGGACAACATTGCCGGTTTGATTTTCTTTTTACCAACAACTTAATGTCAGTTCCTCAGCTGGTCCAAGGAAATTATACACTAGTAGAACTGAATGGAAGATCAGATCGTCCAGTTTAACCTCCTCATTACAGATGAGAACACTGAAGTCCCCGGAGTGGGTAGGGTATGCTCAATAGCACACAGCTAAGTAACAAAGTTCTCCTAACTATGAAGTAGGACTCTGTGAAAACTCCAGCATGGTTAGAGAACATTAAACTAACAGATTGCTCAGTCATGGGACCTCTTCAACCACAGTGTGACGGATACTATTGCTAAGCTCTTAGCTTTGCACCGGATGCTTTATCCATAGGCTCTCCTTGATGTGGCCAAGTGCACAGTCCTCAAATGGAAACACTGGCGTCTAGCCTGAAGGGTCTAGAAAGAAGCAAACAATTCACCATTTCTCCCTTTTTTTCCCCTTACAAGTCAGTTTAATTATCACCATTCTCCACCAGGTTTTGAGGTTTCCTGCTAAGAGCCAATGTTAAACCATGCTAAAATAGTTGCCAGGGCAACTATTAGGTTAGGTTAGCAGTTGAGATAAATCACTTTTAATGTCAGCATGGAAATGAATTAGAGGATAGGGGGGCAAGAAAGCAAGGCTAGGAGAAACTCTGCAGACTGCATAAAGAGAAAGGAAGCAATGAGGCGCATGGTGAGCCTGGTGGGAATAAGTGAGGTCGCCTGATGGGTAGGGGCAACTCCCTTTTAATGTTTTACAGGTTTAAGCGTGATGCTAATGAGTCACAGTCAGGAACATAATCCCCACTTACGACGGTGATGTTTTCATATCTACTCTTACTTTCCGTGCTGGTCTTGGTAGAAATCCCTTTATCTTAACTAAGACATTCTCTCTGCCAGTTCGCTGGAAATAAATGAACTCTTTTAGCGCCCACTCTGTGCAACTCTATTCGCCTCATTTTACAAATGAGTAAGTTGGAACTGGCCAGTGGTGAGTAGCTTGCTATGATACACAGCTAGTAGCTGATGCTGTCGGCCATTTTTCCAGCTACATTTTTCACGTGTGCCATTTTATTTATGAAGATGCCATAATGAAACTTATTAACGTGTACGTTGACACAGCTGGGATAAAATGGAACTGCCCCGACTATTTAAATAGGGCACCATGGAGAAATTGTTTTACTACATAAGTGCACTTGACATAAAGTCGCACAAATGCATGTTTGATACTGTCACGCATACCCTTGTTGTATTGAAATGTTAGAGTAGACGTAAAACATCATCATCTTAAATAGGTACAAAATTCCTGTCTAGAACTTCGATATCCATAGGAACAATGAGGAATACTGTATGCAATAATGTTAAGGCGAGTGGCTCAGTGTTTTCTCTCATGAAATTTATTTCCCAAATATGTGCATTTAAGGTAAAATAAATGAAATACTATAAATTATGTAAATAATCACCCGATGATCTAAATGCACAGAATCCAGTTAGAGTCAGTGGTATGATCTTTAATTAATAAGCTTACAAAATTCAAAAAGGAATTTTCTGTTGTTAAGCTAGGATATAGCTTTCCTCATCTCATTCATGGCCGTCTGTTTCCAATGGAGCTGTAATACACTATGGGTGTGAGGCCAGAAAACTCAGTGGGTTATAGGCCAGTGATAACGGGGCCACAGTTACAGTGCTTAATCCCTGGAAACGCCAGATAGCTCTCAGTTACTCACATCAACATTAAGTCAAAGCAGCTGTTTCACAGTGTTTGCCATTAGTTTCAAGAGTGCCTGGCCAGGAAAGGGGGGCTTAATACATGCTCATTACTATGACTAGAAAAAGAAAACAGCTTAATGTATAAACTCTGCTAATGGTGCTTGATTGATTGGCATCATCTTTCTTTACAAGGGACAGTGTACAACACAGGGTATTTAAGAGCATTAAGTAGAACAAAGGACATCTTCCACTGGTCTATAAACATTGTTCTTCACAAATGTTAATGTATTTCCAATCTTGTACCTCACAGAACCTATTTTAGAGCTTAGACTATCTATTTAGTACTTCATAGCAGTCTTCTACTTTGTGTGCTCTAAAATAGATTCAGTGAGGAAGCAAATACTTTTTGGGTGGGTGGTCCAACCTTAAGAATAACACACTAGACACCACTTCTGCTCTTACTCTGAAGGAGGACAGAAACAATAAAAACAGGTCAGTGGGTTTATTCTTAGCACTTATCCCTGAGTTCTAAGCAATATATTGTTTTGAGATTATCTAAACCAAGAAGCTATTCATAGTACCCTTTAAAAAGGATGGGCAGCAGGGAGGGGGGCAAATGAGAACAAAGTATATGAATGCATCTATCAACATGCCATAATTAAAACCATTCTTTGACATGTTAACCTAAAAGTTAAATGCATTCTCCCTCAGAAGTAAGACTTAGAACTACTTGTTTTCAACATGGGAACTTCACCCGAGAGTATATGTGGAATAGTAGGGAAAAATCTGGAAAAAAAAAAAAAACCATCTAATTTAATATATTTACTTTTAGAACTTTAAGATAATATTAAGTTGCATAAAATTCCTTTGATCATATGTATATCTTTACAAACAGGAGCAAAGTTATTTTAATAAAACTGATCTCTCTGTCCCTTTCCCTCAAACCAGGATGTATAGCTGAGCTAATTCCCGGAGAGATACGGCATGACATTGGCAAACAGATTCTTCAAGATAGACTCATTGTTGTCTTGCACTTTCACTCCAGATTTTTCCTACACATTTGCATGCTAAAAATCACTATGGAGATGAGTTTTTATGATTGTCCTAAAATTATAAATGAAGGAACACGGCTGCACATGCAGACACACTTATGAAGTACTGCAGACTATGAAATTGAGCTTTCTTTATGGAGGGCAGCTTGGGAATTTTAAATGCATATATTAATTGATACAAAAATTCTACACTTAGCAAGTTATCCCAATAATTTTGCATAAATGTAAAATGATTTATTTGCAAAGATTATTACTGAAACCTTGTTTATAATAGAAATATGTCAGAAAAAGCCATAAATGTCTATCAATAGAGCCAGGGTTAACTAAATTGTGGTACATACAAATGTAAAGCATATCAGGCACACATTAAAAGAGCAAAATACCTATGTGTCACCACCTCTTAACCACAGGCACATAACAGAAAAAGGGCTGTTGAATATGTCACCATTTAAGGTAAAATGCATCCATACCAAATAGGTAAAGATTCCTCCCTCCAAAAAAGAGCTTCCTTATAAGCTGCTCCTAAGAATACATCATGTATACTAATGCTCTTTAGCATTGGTTTTCCTTCACCAAATGCCATACAGAAAATACACACTGGGTCGAAATATGAGTCAATATGAGATTTAGATGTTTAGACAGAGGAATTGTCAGAATTGGAAAAAAAGGCCAAACAATTTTATAGTTTATGTCCTTTCAACTCAAGAGCTAGATATGATAAATATGCTTTTTCTAGTACTCTCTCAAAACTGACGCAGAGAAAGGAACTACCATTAGCCAAAGATTTAGTCTGACCATTAAAAAAATGGATGAAAATAATTGAAACAAATGGAAAATAAAATGCTCCATGAATTTATAAATATATTTTTGAATATAAAGGAAAGCCTTCGTGATGGAAGTGATGTTGAGTATTAATTCATTATATTGAAATTTGACAATTAAGAAAGAAAGAATTTATCTTGATTGCTCTGTATATTTCATAGTAACCAAAGAATCCTAGGTGATCAAACAAAGGTGTTTTCAACAAAAATATGGAAGCCAGTAAGCATAAAAGTAATGATGGATACAGAAAATCACTATTTTATAATCCTTAATAAAATGATTTTTTAGCAATAATCATCAACAGATAAAACTATCATATGGAAGTCTGGTGATCTGTATATGTGAGGAACAATCACCCTTTGAATCTTCCTACTAACCCACACCTCACCAAAATATGGAACAATCAAGTCCTTCATCCTGATGTAATATAACAGGAAACACCACCACCTATGAAGGATCTTGCCAAAAATTGAATCTGAATCTAATTTGTAATTCTGTAGCTTCCATTTGTAGGAAATACAGGGAACAGATGAACAGTTCTGTGGCACCAAGTGAAACTAACAGACAAGACCAGCAATGGTGCCTTCTACCAGACAATGGCCAGTTTCTTTTTTTTTTTTTTTTTTTTTTTTTTTTTTGGTTTTTCGAGCCAGGGTTTCTCTGTGGCTTTGGAGCCTGTCCTGGAACTAGCTCTGTAGACCAGGCTGGTCTCGAACTCACAGAGATCCGCCTGCCTCTGCCTCCCGAGTGCTGGGATTAAAGGCGTGCGCCACCACGCCCGGCAATGGCCAGTTTCTTTAACACGTCCATGGTGGTGGAAAAGGAGAACATGAAAGATGAAAGGTGGTGTTACAGTACGGAAATGTAAGGGCAAACTGAGCACAATGTGTAGATTATCTGAGGGTTAATTTTATCAGGAAAACTATAAAATAACAATGTGAAACAACTGAGAGTTAGAGGCTATTATGCAACTATTAATTTGGGGATGTCATACTGTCATTGTGAGCTTACTAAAAAAAAAACCTGTGGATGTTAAATTTGGGCGATATGAATATGGGTGTTATTATACAATTTTTTCTACTTTGTGTACATTTGGAAATTTGAAACAAAAGTTGGAAAAATGATATAGTAGATATAAACATTTATATAAAAGTAATAGCATAGATAGTTACATAAATGAACAGTGAAAGTACAAATTCAGAAAATGACAATTTTAATACTACATGGTCGTGTTATTGTGGAAGATAACATATCCATAGACAGATTCACACATGGATTTTTCATCTCAAATATCTTAGGTGGAAGTTAGATTATTATGTTTATATGCCTCTCAGGGTCTCCCAAGAGCTCTAGCAAATTATAAAACCAGTGATGTTGAAGATGCCTAGAAAGATACTGAGTTCTTCTGTTTGTGAAAAATGAAAATGAAAATCTACCAAATCAATATATCATTTTATATAATGTATAGTTTTCAATATGTAAGTGGGAGAAAATGAGCAAGCTAAACACTATAAGGGGTCATTTAAACAATTTTACATCTAACAGCATGTGCAATCACGAAAGGCAAAACTAAAACTATTTTAAGAATTGTTTTATAGTTCAACATCTAACAGCATGTGCAATCACGAAAGGCAAAACTAAAACTATTTTAAGAATTGTTTTATAGTTCAGCTTATATTCAAGCATATATGTGGTATGAAGAAATATGTTATTGAGTGCAATTGGAAACAGTGAATCTGAAAAAATATCTTACAAATGAAACAATAGTAAGTGACACACACTTCATTATGCATTCTTCTACAAATTACTGATGTTATACTGCTATGTCCAACTAGTATGGACTCAAAAACGAAGCTTACACAAACAATGAAAACGAAGTATTGAATTTTCTCTATGAAATCTATCTTCCCAGTTTTTGCCCTGCAATCTTGTCTACTTCCCCTCTCCAGGTGGATGACTATACGATTTTCTTTGTGTTCACTTTCTTATTTAGCTTCTCTAGGATCACAAATTATATGCTCAATGTTCTTTATTTATGGCTAGAAACCGATTATGAGTGAGTACATCCCATGTTCCTCTTTTTGTGTCTGGGATACCTCACTCAGGATAGTGTTTTCTATTTCCATCCATTTGCACGCAAAATTCGAGAAGTCATTGTTTTTTACCGCTGAGTAGTACTCTAATATGTATATATTCCACACTTTCTTCATCCATTCCTCCATTGAAGGGCATCTAGGTTGTTTCCAGGTTTTGGCTATTACAAACAATGCTGCTATGAACATAGTTGAACAGATACTTTTGTCATTTGATGGGGCATCTCTTGGGTATATTCCCAATAGTGGTATTACTGGATCTTGGGGTAGGTTGATCCCAAATTTCCTGAGAAATCGCCACACTGATTTCCAAAGTGGTTGCACAAGTTTGCATTCCCACCAGCAATGAATGAGTGTGCCCCTTTCTCCACAACCTCTCCAGCAAAGGCTATCATTGGTGTTTTTGATTTTAGCAATTCTGACAGGTGTAAGATGGTATCTCAAAGTTGTTTTAATTTGCATTTCCCTTATGGCTAAAGAGGTTGAGCATGACCTTAAGTGTCTTTTGGCCATTTGAATTTCTTCTGTTGAGAATTCTCTGTTCAGTTCAGTGCCCCATTTTTTTATTGGGTTAATTAGCATTTTAAAGTCTAGTTTCTTGAGTTCTTTATATATTTTGGAACTTGTGGGTGAGGTGGCATGGGGCAAAGGGGAAATGGGATGAGAAACATGAGAAGGGGAGGATGGGAGGAGCTCGGGGGATTGGGATGGTTGGGATATAGGAAGGGTGGTTACGGGAACAGCGAAGTATATATCCTAAGGGAGCCATCTTAGGGTTGGCAAGAGACTTGACTCTAGAGGGGTTCGCAGGTGTCCAGGGAGATGTCCCCAGCTGGTACCTTGGGCAACTGAGGAGAGGGAACCTGAAATGACCCTATCCTATACTGATGAATGTCTTACATATCACCTTAGAACCTTCATCTGGCGATGGATCGAGGTAGAGACAGAGACTCAATTTGGAGCAACCGTCTGAGCTCTTAAGGTCCAAATGAGGAGCAGAAGGAGGGAGAACATGAGCAAGGAAATCAGGACCACGAGGGATGCACCCACCCACTGTGACAGTGGATCTGATTTATTGGGAGCCCACCAAGGCCAGCTCGTCTGGGACTGAATAAGCATGGGTTGAAACTGGACTCTCTGAGCATGGCGGACAATGAAGGCTGATGAGAAGCCAAGGACAATGGCACTAGGTTTCGATCCTAATACATGAACTGGCTTTGTGGGGGCTTAGCCTGTTTAGACGCTCACCTTCCTGGACGTAGATAGAAGACCTTCGTCTTCCCGCAGGGCAGAGAATTTGGACTGCTCTTCAGTATCGAAAGGGAGGGGGAATGGTGTGGGGGGGTGGAGAAGAGGAGTGGGGATAGGGGGAGGGAAGTGGGGGGAGGGGGCAATATTTGGGAGGAGGGGAGGGAAATGGGAAACGGGGAGCAGGTGGAAATATTAATTAAAAAAATAAAAAAAATAAAAAAAAACAACAAAAAAAGAAATCTTCCAAGGACTCCATTGTTGCAAGCCTTGTCTCCAGCAGGCGGCGCTATTGAGAAATTGGTGGTTCGTGAAAGTGCTAACTGTATGTATAGGTTGATCCAATGATGAGTTAGTAGCTGATTGAACTATTAAGAGATAGTGGTCAAGACCATGTTGGAGAGACCCACAGAAACAGCTTATCTGAGCTAGTAGAAGTTTATTGACTCCAGACTGATAGCGGGAGAACCTGCATAGGACCAAACTATGCCCTCTGAATGTGGGTGCCAGTTGTGTGCCTTGGGCAGTCTGTGGGGTCACTGGCAGTGGGACCAGCATTTATCCCTAGTGCTCGAATTGACTTTTTGGAGCCCATTCTCTTTGGAGGGACACCTTCCTCAGCCTTAATATAGAGGGTGGATCTTGGTCCTGTCTCAAAGTGATGTGCCCAACTTTGTTGACTCTCCATGGGAAGCCTTACCCTCTCTGAGAAGTGGATGGGGGGTGAATTTGGGGCAAGTGGGAGGAAGGGAGGAAGTGGGAATTGGGATAGGCATGTACAGTTTGAAAAGATCATTTTAAAAAATAAATTAATTAATTAAAAATAGATAGTATCTGGTTGGAGGAAGTGGTTCTCTAAAGATCTGCCTTTGACCAGTTTATCATGTTACTGGTCCGTCTTGCAATTCCCTTTGCTTTCTGATTGCTATGAAGTAGGTAGCTTTAATTTGTCACAGCCTTTTGTAATTATTTCTATCTTGCTTAAGAGCAATGAAATTAGCATATCAAGGACGGAAACATGTGAAACATTGAGCCAAAATTTAAAAAAAATGTTTCATTAAATTGTTTAATGTCAGTTATTTCGCCAAAGCAAAGAAATGGTGACACACACACATTGCAACCTATATGGATCAATTTGTTTCATAACATATCCCTACCTGTCATTCTAGCATTCTATTCTTTTCATTAGAAGTCTGTGCTGTGGACTGTTCATTTTCCACAGAACTGTTACTGTTCCTTTCAGTTTTCTCCTTTTCCAATGGGAATTCAACAAATACTGAGTATTTATACCAGACACTGTTGTAGATCTTGGGACATGAAGGTGGATAAAACTTATAGTCTAGATATCTCTGTACTTCCTCTCCCACCCCATCCTTTCCCCATCTCCACAATCCCATTCCCTTATGTTCTCATTCCCCATTCTCTCCCTACCCCCAGTTTAACCAGGAGATCTTATCTATTTCCCAGGGTTTTCCTTGTTACCTAGCTTCTCTGAAGCTGTGGGTTGTGATCTAGTTATCCTTTGCTTTACATTGAGTATCTACTTATGAGTGAGTAGATACCATGTTTGTCTTTCTGAGTCTGGGTTACCTCACTCAAGATGATTTTTTCTAGCTCTATCCATTTTATCCATTTGCCTGCAAATCTCATGATGTTATTGGTTTTTTTTCAGCTGAGCAATACTGCATTGTGAAAATGTACCCTATTTTCTTTATCCATTCTTTGGTTGAAGAGCATCTAGGTTGTTTCCAGGTTATGGCTGTTGCAAATAATGCTGCTATGAACATCGTTGATCAAGTGTCCTTACGGTATGATTGAGCATCCTTGGGGTAAATGCCCAAGAGTGGTAGTGCTGAGTCCTGAGGATTCCCAATTTTCTGAGAAACCACTTCTGCATGGGACTGAACCAGACCCTCTGCATGTGGGTGACAGTTTTGTAGGCTGGTCTGTTTGTGGGACCCCTGGCAGTGGGATCGGGATCTATCCCTAGTGCATAAGCTGACTTTTTGAAGACCATTCTATTTGGTGTGATGCCTTCCTTGCTCAGCCTTGATGCAGGAGTGGGAGTGGGGGGTTGGTCCTGCTTCAATTGAATGTGCCAGCCTTTGTTGACTCCAGGCTTTGTTGACTCTCCCTTTCTGCAGAATCAATAGGAGTGGGTTGGGGAAGGTAGGAGGAGGGGGAGGAAGGGAAGGAGGAAGAACTGTGCTTGGTATATAAAATGAATAAAAAAATAAAATACTAAAAATAATAAATAAAACTTAGTTTAAAGCAAATATTCATTTAGTTTATTTCAAGTGGAAATCCCATGGTCTCCACTTGTTAAGTTCTTATACCTTTTTAAATTATAACTAAAATGGTCCCATTTCTACAAATAATTTTCATAGTCCCTTCCTTGGATGTAAATCATTTGTCCATCCTCTTTAGCCCCTTATCTTTTTATAACTGCATTATAATATCCATTATATTCCATTCCATGTAATAAGGCTGAGTTTCTCACCCCAAATAATAACTAAAAAATAATAGCTAATATGGATGGAGTGATTAACCATGTGACATGTGCCGAGTTAAGCACTTGAAAGGCCTCTTCTTGTTTGCTTTTCAATCTTAGAAAGCAAGCATATTCTGATTTACTATAAACAGGAAAACGCACATTAAGGAAATTAACATGGTCATGGTCTTTGGAGTTCAGACTTTCACCTTCTTTTTCATTAATTGCTCCAAAATTATCCTGATTCTATAGTTTTCAAACGTTTTAAGACAATGTATAAGTACTATATATAAGCCATCACAGGTGTAATCTATGGGAGTCATAAGGAAGGAAGACAGAAAAGGTCAATGAGGACCTGGGCAGCTCAAGAGGGAGTCAAGGGAAGATGGTAGAATGAGTGCATACACCAATACAGAGGAAATGCACATCAGTGGGGGTGGATCTGCCCCGCTTTCCCCCTTCTCCTCCATTTTTTTAAAATCTACTGTGAATGGAACCTAGATACCATAATTGATAAGTAAGTGCCATTGCAGACATTAGCTTATTTCTTAATACAATAATGCATTTCTTTTTGCTGGACATTCATGGAGTTGATTAATATAAAGGTCATGGTGTACTCCCTAAACCTGGTTCTTTATATGGAGAGTAGGGTTGAGACAGGGTTTCTCTATGTAGCCCTGGCTGTCCTAGGGCTCACGATGTAGACCAGGCCGTCCTCAAACTCAGAGATCTCCCTGCCTCCACATTCTGACTGCTGGGATTAGAAGTGTCTGGTACCATGCTCAGCCCACAACCTGGTTCTTAATTATAGTTTTACATTAAACATAGTCGGTGCTCAACTATAGTTCACTAAATTTAAAAATTTGCTATCCTGGATCTCTACCAGTTTAGATCTGTATTTTTTTTTTTTTTACAAAAAATTACAACCTACTAATATTATTGAGAAAAGACACTATGAGTTGGAAAGAAGAGGTGATCATTTTTTCAGTGCATTCTCATTAATTAATTTAAACATATCAGTGAAGTATGAGTGAGGCAGCTGCCCGCATTTTAAGTCCCAGCCTTTGTCATACTGCTATGCTTATTTGAGACGTGTACAGACTTCCAGCAAAGGCTGCTGGCAGAAGAGAAATAAATTATTCATTTATCTTATTGGACTCCATTTACCATCTATTCTCGTTTACATAACTATCATAGCGAGAAAATGCCTTAACACTGTTCTAGAGTTAATGACAATTTCAGTACTATCTGTTTCCCTCTCTTTTTCCTTCCTTCCCTTCTATCATTTTATTTTCGTCTCTCTTTCTCTACACATCATATCAAAATGTCTAGGTTTGGTGCTCAACTATAGAGCATCTTTCATAGAAAACTTAGTGAAATTCTGTCATTTTTAAAGCTTGCGCTCACAGTTATGGCTCCAATGATTAGACATGAAGTTCTGAGTTTGATTTATGGTCGATGGAACTTAATTTTATGGCCCTAGGCCTGAATGTTGGGATGGCAGAATCCCATACTGGAAAAATGTAGTTTTCCAAGCCAATGAGGGTGATTAATGAAGAGGTTTTTCTCAAATTCAGCTCTGAAGAGTAAGTTTTTGTGCTCTCTGGAGCTGGAAATAGGGGTTGATTGTTCCTAGCACTAAATGGTTAGTGACAGGATTTTGAAAGCCACCATAACAATAGGTAAAGCAAAACAATAAAAACCAAGCTTTAATGAAAAGAGAAGAAAACCACTGTGTCTTGGAAGTAGAGACTCGACTGCTTAGTGTAGGGCAGTAATTTATGGAAAAATCAGTTGTGAGCCATTAAAGTAAAAGCAAATTTAATATAAGTGGATTTTTATCTAAAGAAAATATTTTCTTCATTCACCCAAAACCTTAACAGTGGGCAATAACTTTTTAAAAAGCAAAAGAATGATTAAATTAAAATAAATATAATAAAATAAATTATAAAATCCCAATAAATAAACTTAAGCCTTTACATTATACCCTAAAAGCTATTCTTAAAGTATTCTTTGATTTTAATTGGTAAAAACCTTGGTTTTTATATTATGATTATTTTGTTGTGTGTGTGTGTGTGTGTGAAAATTGTCAGTGAAAGGTGAAAGCAACATGCATGAAAAAGATAGATGTGCGACATACACCAGAGGAGCAACAGTGCAATGTGACTGGGGAAGACCAAGTCATCATGAAAGAAAAAGAGATGAAGATGCATTGAGAAAATGAGTGATTAAAAAAAAAAGGCAGAAAAGACATGGCTATAAAGAAGAGCTAGTTGGACAAAGACTTTCATTAGTCCAACAATTTTTTTTTTTTTTTACTGATGCAAAATGAATCCCAGAGAGATGGGACCCACAGCAGGCAATCTTTGAGCCTTGTTATTCCTAATTGCACACAAAATCTAAGGACCCACTAAATACAACATAGGTGCCAGCATGCCACGCTTAGCAGTGCGCTGGACACTGAAGGAGACAAAAGAAGAAATACAATAGACGTCCTGATCTCTATGAACTTACTATGACTGAACTCTCAGCTGGTTTAATCATTTTTAAAAATCATGTACTCTCTGGGAATTTAAAACAGATGTATCTGCTGCAGCAAATGGGTTCTATACAGTTTATTTAAAATTGTGCATGAATTCTTGGTTTTCTTTTCATCCTCCTCTTCATCTTTTTCTTTTGTGACAGGGTCTCATGCAGCCCAGGCTAGTGTCAAGCTTGCTATGTAGCTGAGGATGATTTTGAGCACCTAATCCTCTTTCCTTCATCTCCTGAGTGCTAAGATTAACAATGTACCAACATGTTTAGACTATTCCCTTTAATTTTAGAGTATAAATATTTTATAAAGGTATTTATATACAACTTTTTTTTTTTACCTTTAGAAGTTCAGGTATGATTAGCACTCACAAAAGGAAATCTTTTTGGTGAGTGGTATTAATCCGACTCCATTATCTGGAATATTTGAAACTATTTCTTAAGCACTTTTGTTTGTTCTGTTATTGCTTGTTTCACTTTTTTTTTTTTTTTTTTGGTTTTTCGAGACAGGGTTTCTCTGTGGTTTTGGAGTCTGTCCTGGAACTAGCTCTTGTAGACCAGGCTGGACTCGAACTCACAGAGATCCACCTGCCTCTGCCTCCCAAGTGCTGGGATTAAAGGCGTGCGCCACCACCGCCCGGCTTGTTTCACTTTTTTAACTTTAATGATATTTCCATTGAGTTGTATCTTAGTGGAAACAAATAATCAAAATAAAACTGCATTTCCCATTCTCATTTCTCAGAAAACTGTTATGTCACAATGTGCTTTTGCTGAAAATATAATGTAAAATGTGTTTTCCATTAGAAATACACTGATTTGTTAACAAAATCAAAACTGTCAAAAATTAGATTCCATAAACCTAAAAGCTTCCGCACCACAGGACTCAATAGAATAAAGCGAAAACTCGAAGAATACACAGAATGTGAGAAAATGCATGTGGAAAAATCAATCTGAGAAGAATCTAGAATATATAAGGAACTATAGAACCTCAATAACAAAAAAAGAAAGGAAGAGAGGGAGGGAGGGAGGGAGGGAGGGAGGGAGGGAGGGAGGGAGGGAGGGAGGGAGAGGGAGGGAGGGAGAAGGATAGAAGAAAAGATAAAAGGAATGAGAGAAGTCCCAAATTCCACACAAATAGTAAATAGATCTAAATAGAAAACTTTCAAAAGCTGATACATGGCCAATGGGGACATGAAAAAATGATAATATCATAAATAATTATGGAAATTCAAATCAAAGCTGTAATGATATATCATTTTGCCAGAAGAATAATGGCTAGTACCAGAAAGATAAAAGGTAAGAAGTGCTGGTGACAATGTGGAGAAAGGGGAATTTTTGTACACTGTTAGTGAGAATTTAAACTAGTATACACATTGTACCTTATGATCCTGGAATCTCACTGCTGGGTATATATTCCTAGGAAATTAAATCAGAATATCTAAAAGATATGATTACTCCAGTACAGTCTGCAATAGCCAAGAAGTAGAATCAAATGAGGTCTATCAGCTAATGAATTGCTCGAGAGATAACGGTACACATACTCTGTTGCTTTATGTTTATGTCATGTTGACACAGGCTAGAGTCATTTGGGAAGACAGAACCTCAATTGAGAAAATGCCCTCCCCTTTTTAGGCAAACCTGTGGACATTTTCTTCATTAGTGATTGATGTAGCAGGACTCAGTCCATTGTGGGTGGAGCCAGCCCTGGAAAAATAGTCCTGGGGTGTATAAGAAAACAGGCTGAGCAAACCAAGTTAAGCAAACCAGTAAGCAGCACCCCTCCATGACTTCTGCGGCAGTTCCTGCCTCCAAGTTCTTTCCCTGGGTTTCTGCCCTAACTTCCTTCAGTGATGAAGGAAGTGTTAAGATAAATAAATTTTTTCCTTCCTAAGTTACTTTTGGTCATGGTGTGTAATCACAGCAATATAAGCCCAAGACATACATAATGAAATACTACTCAAGGAACACAAAAGATGACATATTGTCACTTGGGACAATGTGGATACAACTGGAGTTCATTATGTTGAGCGAAATATGCCAAGAACAAAAAAGCAAACACCGTATAATTGCATCCATATGTGAAAGATAAAAAACAAAATTGATCTGATAGAAGTTGAGGGCCAAATGGTGGATACTCAAGGCTGGGTACGGTAGGGGAGAAGGAAGAACGGAGGAAGGCAGGTCAACAGATAAGGAGTCACAGTTAGATAGCAGTGAGAAGTGTCTTTGCGTTATTACAATGTAGAATAGCCACAATGATAATGCAATGTCCATTTTCTTAACGCTAAAAGGAAGTTTTTCTGAACGTTCTCACCATAAAGCAAAGCTAGACACATGAGGAGAGCATTGTATTGACTCTGATTTGCACATCATGCAACACATTTTTAATTTCTGTCTTGTTACAACATGTGTACAACATCTGTGTGTGTACACATGCGTGCCTGTACATGCCATGGTGCGTGTGTGGATCCAGGGACCTTTTGGAGTCAATTCTCTCCTTCCACTGTGGATTCTGGCAATCGATCACAGGTGGTCAGGATTTCATGGCAGGTTTTTACCTGCTGAGCCAGTTCTCCCACCACACCATACAGGTGCAATATAAATGCATGAATGAAAGCAGCAGATCACTGCTCGTATGTACAATTATTGTGTGTCAATTAAAGATTAATGTTTAAAAATATAAAAATATAATGTGAACTATACTTTAAATACAGAACTACATTAAAAGTTCCACAAAACAGAAATCTGTTTAGTAATATATTTCCTTTAGACCAGTGGTTCTCCACCTTCCTAATGCTGTGGCCCTTTAATACAGTTATGTATATTGTGGTGATCCCAACCTGTTGTAAATGTAGCTATCATGAGGAACAATGAGTACCTGTGGTGCTCTTCCCCCAAACAGTGCACATCCATCCATTCAAAACCTTTCCATTATGCTCAGGGGGTGTGTTCATGCACAGTGCAGCTACGCATGGAGGTCAGAAAAGGCATTGGATCCTTTTAAGCTGCAACCACGAGTGAATGTGAGACACCTGCCATGGATGCTGTTCTCTGTGTACCCACTCTACCACAGAATCATCTCTGCAGAGTTTACCCTCCCTTGATCTTAACCAAACACAGAAGAATTAAATCAAAAGCCAACTTTTCTGTGTTCCCACAGTATATAGTATTGTCTTTTTGAAATTTGTCTTTTGTGTTTTTTTTTTCTTCTTGGACAGGAAGAAAGTTAGTTGAAACTTACATAAGGACTTGAGAAGGTACATCTCCTATTAAACATTATTACATTCCCCAGGGCCTCATATTTAGTTGAACACTAGGGCACAATGTAAATATATATGATATATGCATTTAAGTTGCAGAGTAGATGACCCCTACCTCAATCCCTAGTGAATGATTATGATTAAAAATTGGTTTACGTTTCTAGTTGATGTTAGGATCATCTAAGGAATTTTTATAAGATTATTATTCCTGGAGTGTGATTCAAACGTCTGGCAAGGTGGACCTGAAAATCTATGTCTTTAACAAATACAGTAGGGAAAATGGCAAACCTGGTCTCATTTCAGTCCTGTTGGTTTATTTTGTCAGTGTTCAAGATAGTCAACCCTGCTCAACCTGTACTTTCTCATACTCATTCTGCTCATGCTCTGTTTGATTAAGAAGCAGGATTTAATCAATATGCGCATTTGGATGAAAAAGGACAACTTATCAAGAGCTTTCAGATAAGCTAGATTTTCTTCTGACTCTACTGCTTTTCTAGATAAAGTATGTGACTGTGCATATGCTATAGCAATCAAAATATCCCTGCAAAGTTCAATGATAGTGAAAGTTCAATGCTAATGATGTGTTCAGTCACCAAGCAACCTACCAGCAGGAAAAGCTCATATTGAGAATACAAAACACAAGTGCAATGCAGAAAACAGGAGGCATGAATTGGTGGAATCATTGAGATGTTCACGAATTTTAATGTACATGTTGGACTTCTTGTTGGTATTTCAAATAAGAATCACTTACCCTTGACCAATTTTTTCAAATCTTGTATATTTTTTCTTTGGGTCCCCAACACTCACAATGCTTCCTGAGGAGGGTGGGGAGAGAGAGAGAGAAAGATTGAAACTGATTGATTTGCTTTTAACAGTAAAATTGGAGGCATCAAAGTCAATAACTTTCACAATTCATATGGAATATGTACTTAATTTGTTTAAAATACACTAAAATATATTAGTTAAAATAGTGATAATAATCTATACTGCTTATACTAAATACTGTTCATATCTGGGAAATAAAAATGAACTGAACACAATCCAGCATTCACAAATTTTTCTCATAAAATAGATACTATAGATTAGGGGATTATACCTAAAATTTATACCCATTATTTATTCAAACAGTTTTCTGAATTAGAATAAAGACAATAATTCCACTATATTCAGTTCTGTAAGATGAATACCTATACTGAGTATTTACTGTTCCCTAGTTCCATGTTAAGGGGATGATTATATAGGGGTGGGTCTAACGAGTATATATATATATATATATATATATATATATATATATATATATATATCTTATGAGTCTACCAGTGCTCTAAACATTTGACCAGAATTACTGGAATATGATTTAATCATCATAAAGTATATAGTTCATTGTTTTTTTTGTGTAGCTCATACATATATCTGTATTCATGCATGTGTGTTCTTGGACATGGGTGTGTGTGTGAGAACAGGAGACTTCTGAGAAGAGGACACAGTCTGGGCCCAGCCACAGAAGAGTTAAGATGTGACTGCCTGCCTCCCCTGAATAAGGTACCAAGCCACGCGGCTAACATAGGCAAGAATAATAAGCTAATATAAGTTATAAGAGTTAATAAGAAGCCTGAGCTAATGGGCCAATCAGTTTATAACTAATGTAGACCTCTGTGTGATTTCTTTGGGACTTAACAATTGAGGGAACTGGGCAGGACAGAAACCTCCGGACAGCATGTCTGCATGAATGGAGCCCACAGATTCACATTAGGTGCCTTCCTGTATGACCTTCACTTAATTTCTGACATATGGATTCTTTATGAACTTGGAACACACTGATTTGGCAAGACTGGCAGGCAACCTCTCCATTTCTGCTTCCCTCTTGCTAGGGTTACATGTGTGACCACCCATATATTTAGGTGTGTACTGGAGATCTGAACTCAGGTGTGACAACCACTTCGGTAAGAGAGTAATCGCTTTCACCACTCAATGTTTTTCAGAGTTGTGTGACCCTCACCATTATATACTATTTTTTAATTAATCATTTTTGTGGCTAGGGTGACAGCTCAGTATTTATAGCACATGCAAGTGTAAGGACCAGAGTCATAGCCCCAATAACACACAGAAAATGTCAATTGGGCATCGGGGTCCAACTGTAATCCCGGTGCTTAGAAGACAGAGATGGGACCCTGAAGGAAGGGGCTAGCAAGAATACCTGTTTCAAAGAGCTTGGGCTTAATTGACTTAATCGAGAGACCATGTCTTGGTGACTAAGGTAAAGAGTGACCAAGTAAAACTCCCAACCTAGAGCCTCCACATGCACCTGCACACATGTGCACCTGCACAGGCATGTGTTCATACTTGTGTGAGCCCACATATGCAGGCACAATGCATAGACATGCAAAGGATAGCAACAATTAAACATTCCACAAAGAAACATTGAGCATATTATCGGTTACTTTTTTGTTGTTTGAAAGCAGAGTTGGGGTGTAATGTGTCTATTTTAAAACAGGCTAACACATAGATGTTCGTAACAAAGGAGGGGTGCTTCTCGGAAACAAATGTTGGCTTCTCTAAGAGAGGCATGGCATACTTCATTGTCTTTATGATGGTGGTGCGTGAGATTTCAATGAGATTTTGAAGCTATTGTCTTCCCTGGCTTCCTAAGAAAGCTAACTGAGAGGTACCTGACAGGACAGCAGTCGATAAGATGAAACTCTAAATGGCAGAGCTGCAGGAAGGTATGAGCAGTCACTCTTAACTATCCCTAGCTAAGCTTGCAAAAGTTCCTCCTCACTGCAGGACCAAGTCCAGATTCCTTAGTTGAATACAGTAGGCCATTTATCATCCAGCCCCATCTGGTTTTTACCTAACCAAGCTAAGTAGCAATTATTCTTCTGCTGTCTTTTCCCTTCCTGCTTTAAATCTTAGGAGAAGTCTCACCATCCAGGGGATTTGCTCCTTGCATATGCCTCTCTAGTCTCCTTTCTAAGTTATGACGTGCTAATTCTCACCCAAATGCAACCTCACAGCAGCTTCCTTTCCAAAGTCTTCTATGATTACTGTAATGAGACTGACAAACTTTCGTTTTTCCGGACAGAGTTTCTCTGTGTAACCTTGGCTCTTCTGAAACTTGCTTTGTAGACCAGGCTGGCCTCGAACTTAGAAAGATCTACCTACCTCCGACTCCTGAGTGCTGAGATTAAAGGCTTGTGCCACCACTACCTGGTGAAACTGACATACTTTTATTTGAAACCAGGAAATCTGTGTTTTCGTCCCTTTAATGTCGGTTCCCAGGGCAATGGTTGTCAGTGAACAAGTAAGTGAATGAAAATAAAATAATACATATTCAAATAGAGTACAATATATTATAGATAATACCTCACACTAATTTAGGTGACTGTCTCCTGGCCTAGTGGACACTATAATTAAAACCTAATAATTGACAGTAGACATTCAGAAAAAACAATCTGATGAATATTTCAGTTATGAATTACATATCAGGTATGGGCTTTATCATTGATGGGATTTATTTGGTTAAAGAAGGATAACCTTGAACTTCTGATCCTCCTGGACACTGGGATGACAGGTGAGCACCACTGGACCCTGCTAGTATGGTATTGGGGCTAGAATCCACAGCTTCTGGTAATGACAGTTAAGCATTCTATCAATCGAGCCATACTCCTGACTGCTGGGTTTTGGTCTTTAATTTTTGTCTCTATTTTTTGACAGTTTCATACTGGTTATGTTTTATCCTTTCATACTGGTTATGTTTTATCCTTTCCCCCTTTCTCTCTTCTTTTGCTTTGTATTGGTAATGGATATTCTTGTTTCAGTTGGGTTAGTAAGACAGATGTTGTGAGAGTTTTACAATCCATTTGTTCAGGCAGCGATGACGTCTAAGTCATTTCTTGCATTCACTACTTATACATGGTGTTTACTTAGTCCTAGGCCTGTATCTGTTTTTTTTCCTTGACTCCATTTTCAATTCGCTCCTTCCTTAATTCTGCTGCTACTGTTGGACTCTCCTCATCTCTCGATCCAATGGTCTCCTAACTGGACATTCTTTTACCAGGTTCTATCATGCCCATCCAGACTCTGCGCATCTCTCAGGATACTTTAAGTACAGACCTGGTGGTCAGATGAGTCTCTGCTGTTGATAGCAGAGACACCTGATACCTATAGTGAAGGCCCAATGTCCTTGTCATGGAATGCAATGATCATCAAGACCTGTTCATTGCATCCTTTACAACCAGGATGTTATGCTCCAACAATAAAAAATAAAGCATAATTTTTCATCAGCTCCTGCTTAGCCATAACACTTGAGTGGCCTCTTTTATACATCCAGGAAAAACCTTTAGGAGTAACTCCAGGAAGCCAGAGGAGGGCACTGGATCTCCCTGCTTTAAAAGTTACCATGGAATGTCACTTCTAGGAAGCCTCCATGATCACTTTGAATAAAGTTAATAACTTCCTTTTCCTCTCTCTAGCACGCTCTGTCACTGTCCTCAATGTGTCATCTGCCACTTTGGCATCATATTTTAGGCTGTTCTAATGACGGGAGCCTAGTCTGATTCAATTGTATATCCCACATGTCTCCTTATACAGCATAGCAGCGAATGTTTGTAGAATTAAACACAAGTGAAACCAGACATTTCTTCTTGAAAAAAAGAAGAGTCCATGGTTCAAGAAATGTTGAAGAATATATTTTATTTTATTTGAGTTATGTCTCTAAAATGCCACCAACTTAGTGATATGTGAGTTGCTATTTTATTTTTCAAATTGTCTAATGAATTTCCACATCACTGAATCCATCTTTTTCCAATCAGTTTTAATGGCTGAGTGCCTGGATCTGTTTTCTTCTTTTGATGAAATTATGATTTTAAAGTCACTTGAAACCAGAGTCTTATGAAATGGTTTATACTTTTCTAAGAAAGTTCTGCTATGAAGTTGCTGAGCAAACTCTTTTCCATAGGCTGATCAAAAAGCAAATAAGCTTTAGCTCAAACCGCTTTCTGAATTGCAACCAATTCCAATTGGCAGGGTTCACTTAATGAGGCTTTATGGTAGTAAATTATTCAACCATTATTTCCACGGTATGTGGTGTTAAAAGAAAAACAAAACCCTGGAAATGAATCTTTTCATAAGGATTACTAGGAGACAACCATTTTGATGAGACTGCTTCAGAATTTAACTGCTGTCCAATTAAAATGGCGTCCCCAGACCTGTCTACTCTTCACTAGGGAGTGTGTGCTGCCATCTACTGGTAGGCAAGCATACATGCAAGATGCTTTTCTTTACAACTCCAGTCACCAAACAAGCTTTACCAAGTGAATGTTCTCCTTAGGTCCGTTACAACAAAGAAATTTGATAAATTAAAACAAAGACAAGGAAACTACGGGGACACAATTGAGCAAAGAATAGATCAATAAATAAAATCAAGTGGAGAAAAACGTGATTGAAATATCAGAGCAATTTCCTACGAATTAAGAAACAAACCATTCATCTGTGGTTGGTATGTAAAATAAATTTTAAAAAGATAAAAAATAAAAATGATAAAAAATCACTAAATTCTAGCATTTGAAGATGGGATTCATGTTGTAGTTTCAAAAGAAAAAAAAAGGCCATCAATGTATTTTCTGTCACATTATACTAAGCTGGATTTCTCTCCGTAAGAGGTTATCCCTTGAGCATGAAGGAGGGTTTTGTTTGTTTTGTGTCTTTGTTCTTGAGAAAGAGCTTAATAATCCTCTAAATTAATTATGATTGTCTCTGGTGGTGACTTAGGAAAAAGAATTTGGAGCATAGACTGCTAGGGAAGGGAGGGAAGTGGTTGTGGGATTTGGGGTGGGGAGGTTAAAGAGAAATGACCTGTACTGTACAATTGTGTTGGCTGTCGGTGCCTTCTGAAAATGTTCACTAGCGTGCAAGGGTTTCTTTATTTTCCAGCAGACCCAGACAGACCACAATGAGCAAGCCAGACCTAAGCTATCTGTCTGTGTAAAACTGAAAGATGATCTGTCCATTTTATTAATGACTCCTTGGTCTGGCCTCTACCATCAGTATCTGAATGGAAGATGAATTGCCTGGTAGCTCTGTGGTTTGGCTTGCACAGTTCCTCACAATCACATTCTTGAGGTTGAAGATGAGGATGATTAAGTAGAAGCTGTCATTTCTTTCTCTTTCTTGAAGGGTTCACTCCGGTGTAGGTGGCAGGTCATCCCTATACTTCTCTGCCTCTTTTCCCCTTTCTTTTGTCTCTCAGTAGTCTCCTCTATTCCTTCCTGGAGATTCATTTGCACCTCTGATTCCAAGAACCCCAATGACTTCTGTACTGGTATCACACTTACGAGATTGTCCTGAGTTATAAACATCATAGTGGAAGGTCATTTCCACTCTCTAATGATTACACAGTAAAACTAATTATCATGCTGGATATCTTACATAAATGAATGTATTTCTTTGATCCTCAAAAAATTCTCTCATTCTATTGGGACTATTACTATTACTGGAAGTTCAGAGGAACTGCAGATTTCCCAAGGGATACAGGATTTGTACATGTGACTCTGACTTCATTATGATCATTTCAAAGATTGTCCTGTTGTACGAACACGTTAAAGGTTTATACACTTAATAACAGAGTGAGCATTTGTTGACGCCCCTACTATGAGACAGATACATTTGCTGAGGTTTTCATTGGCACAATGCTATGAAGCTGGTATTATTATTATTATCTCAACTTTTTAGATGAAGACATAGAGGACCAGCAAAATTAAATAACTGGCTGAAATAAAAATAGCTAGCCTCAGTCAGTCTGTGATTTGAATCAAGGCCTTTCTGACTCAACACCTGTCCTCTTATAATTCATGCTACAGAGAAACTTTTAAAATGCCCCTATGATTCTTATGCCCATTTCATAGGTAAGAAACTGAGACCAGGCAGGGTTAAATGACTTGTTTCTGGTTGCTACTGCGCAAAGGCATTGAGGAGGTACCGAGACGGTGTTATAGGGGCTAGAGGGTCTGAATTTCCATTTCTCTGTAGGTTTTCCTTGGCAAGAGGAAAGCTGGCAGGACATGGGTAGCCTGCAGGCTAGGAGGAAAATGATTGTATCTAGGCTCCCATAAAGAAGTATAAAGTCCAACAGAGAGAAGCACTCACTTAATTCTTTTTTTTTTACAGTTATTTTCACTAAAACTTAATTCTCATTAAACAGTTCAGGCAGCTCAATGCGGAACAAAGTAAACAAGATAGAAATGTCCCAGCCTGCCGGGCGGTGGTGGCGCACGCCTTTAATCCCAGCACTTGGCAGGCAGAGGCAGGCGGATCTCTGTGAGTTCGAGACCAGCCTGGTCTACAAGAGCTAGTTCCAGGACAGGCTCCAAAACCACAGAGAAACCCTGTCTCGAAAAACCAAAAAAAAAAAAAAAAGAAAGAATGAAATGTCCCAGCTCTAGAACTATCACATTCTGTAAGCAAAACTGCAGCTCAGAAAGGTAGTGCCCATTTCTCAGCTGACTTATGAAATGTTTAAGTCCGTGGTCACAACAACGAATGTACTGAGGCTCCAAAGAGACAATAGAGAACAGTCATTTTTACTAATGCATGATGCCATATTTTGAAAGTCTAATAAAATCATGCCATATGTACAAAACAAAGGAAGACACTGTAGTGAGTATCTGAATCTCTGAAGTTCATTTTCCTGGTGGTTATTTTATCTCTCCCTTCTATTTTATACACAAGTAGTTTGGTTATGCAAAACCAAAGTGGCTAACGGCAGAAGTACAAATTTTAAAGGCATACAGATGTGAGGTCAGACTCAGGCTCTACCACTCATTATTCTGGTGACTTGGTCACTTAAGCATTTTTGAAGCTTTCGTTCAGTATTCTGTAAAATGAAGACATTAAAACCCACCATAAATGACTGTAGAGAAAATGACCCTCGATAATGTATGGAAAGTGGCCACTCTCAAAGTGTTCCTTATGTAAGAATTATTATAGGAAATAGTGGGCACTGGCATTAGAAGCATATTTAATCAGGTATAGCAAATCAGTTTGCTAAATTGTAGCAATTCCAGTTCTGAGTGCTTACTGATAACTGTAACTTTAACCTTGGCCTTGCAAAACATCTCTACTTCAAATGACAATAGTGCTGCATATGAAATATTTTGAATGCAATAGACACAAAGTAATTATTCCGTCCACATGACAACTTGGCTGTGAAGGGGATGGGAGGGGGTGTTGTGGACATCATATAATCCTGGCATGCATTTCTAGCCTCTATCATCTGGATGACAGCACTGTCTGATGCTTTAAAAGTGAGCGACTTAAATAGGGAAACTAAAAACTATCTTCAAATATCTCCAACAAAAAGTGGCAAAATGACCCTATGGCCACGTCTACAGTGCCTCCCTGTGGCCAAGAAATGAACTTTTTCTCTTTGTTCTGTCAGCTGCAAAAGTGTGAAAAGTGATAACCCTTTTATTCTTGTTGCAAGATGCTACCAAGTCTTATACAAAGAAAATGAATAAGACACTAGTAAGAGTCAAACCTGGAGCAATGATTACTAATATCTAGCCATTCTGTATGAATTTAATAAATATGGTCCATAGAACCTTGATACTTTTCAGGGGAGAACTTCTTTCAAGACCTTGAGTCTTGAGTGTTTTGTCAAACTGGGGCAATAAGTGTGTGAGCAAAATCATGTGTGCACTAAGGACATCTTGGAAGGCCGCCATTGGTTGGTCCCTCCTACCTCCCCACAGATAAGGGGATGCTACTTTTTTTTTTTAAATATTTATTTATTATGTATACAACAATATCCTTTCTGCATGACTGCCAGAAGAGGGCGCCAGACCTCATTACAGATGGTTGTGAGCCACCATGTGGTTGCTGGGAACTGAACTCAGGAACTCTGGAAGAGCAGGCAATGCTCTTAACCTCTGAGCCATCTCTCCAGCCCAAGGGGATGCTACTTTAACTGCAAGTTTTCATGAACTTTTTTGGACTTTGAGGTTGTTTTTTATTTTTTATTTTTATTTTTTGTTTTTTAAAGTGTCCTTCAGATATGGTCTTTCTTGTATGGTCCTAAAATATTTTTTTGGAAATGCAATCTTAAAACTTACTAGCTTAATATATTTAGTCAGCTTTACATCTTTATTGAGCATTTTACATGAAAATGCTTAGTTTCTCTCTGACTAGGAGTACGGGAGAGAGACTAACCTGACAGATGTGCACAGTAAGTCCTAAACATTGTATTTTATGGCTTAAAGAACCCTAGAGTCTGGCAAGCAGATTCAGATATCTGAAGGATCAATTCTCCTTCTACTCACTGAATAAGAAGTATTTTCCTGGAAAGATACTCACTTAGCTTCTCTAGGATCTCCTCGTCTGTCATCTTCGATTTTTTCCTTTGCCGATCTGTATTCCTGTACAAAGTACTGGAATTGGCATTCTCAGCAGAAGGCGGGGTGACTTCTTTATTTTGTGCTGCTGGTGAAGCAATGGACTCAACCACAGAACGAGTATAGATCTGAAAGACAAATGCACCCACCCCCAATTCCACAGTTAATACAATAGGTAAGGAAAAGTGTGGTAGGAAGAAGGCACTGTCTGCTCACTGGTGTTAAGAATATCAAGGAGTGTCACATACTCTAAAGCTCCGACATCCCTATCCATGACCTTGCTGCCCTTCCCTTAGTAATTCTTCCTATCTGGTTCATATAAATTTCTTTTCTTAATTCCACCTCTGACATTTTATAAGTTTGTAGTTATGTGGCTTTTTGATTAGCAAATCATTGAATGTGATAATCTTGTACCTTCAAATTGTTACCTACCCCCAACTGGTAGTGTTGCTTTTGGATTGTGTAATATACACATATAAAACAACAATAATTAATGAAGAAAAGGTTATGAATTTGAGAGATAGAGAATTCATGAGAGGAGTTGGAGGTGCAAGACAGCAGCATAGAAATGACAGAAATATAGTACTTATATATGAAATTCTAGAAAAATAACGAAAATTTTAGTTTAAAATAGGCTGATGTTAAAAATGATTTATTTTTTATTTTTAATTTATGTGTATATATGTATGTACATGTGTTTATGTGTCTGTCAGATTCTTGTGGGGCCAAAATTGTGTGAAGGATCCCCTAGGGCTAGCGTTACAAGAGTTTCCCAGCACAGCTGCTGAGAACTCAGGTCCTGTGGGAGATCAGTAAACACTCATGACAGACGAGTCATTTTCTAGCCCCCAGGCTCATATCTCATACTCTAGCTCTAGGAACACCGAGATGCACAAATATTCTAAAAATTACAATGAAAATGAAATTTTCATGTGTTTGTATTTTGTGTGCATATTTGCTTGTGCACATACACACACATGCATGCAATAGCACTCGCATGTGAAGGCCAGTTGATGTCATTCAATTGCTTTCTGCCTGATTTCCAGAGACACAGTCTCACTAAACCTGAAGATGGCTAGATTGACTTGAAAGCAGGTCCCAGGGATCCTCTTGTCTCTGCCTCTCCAGCATTGGAATTTTAAGCACACACTGCTGTGACTGAAGGATGGCTCATGTCCTCCAGCTTGTGTAACAAGCAGTTCACCAACGCAGACATCTTCCCAAGCACAAAACGGCATCTTGTTTAAATTCTTTGTTTTGTTTTGAACCAGAATCTTACTATGTAGCACAGGCTGGTCTGGAATTTTCGATCCTATCCTCTCAGTCTCTTAAATAGTGGGATGAATTATATGTGCAACACAACCTGGTCCAAAAGGCATCATTTGAGTCATTGAAAAAACAGTCACTGATGATTTCTCTTGCTTCAGCAGGACTTTTACTAGCAATGCTGAGTACATAAATGTGTAGTTCTATTCACATTACATAAACATATATTTTAGGTTTGGGAGGTAGATCGAATAGTCACATGTTCTGCCCATTTTGTAACCTGATAGGTTTGTTTATTTATCTGCCTGTTCAAAACCTCCTTCAAAAATCATTACATGTATTCATTGTCCGTGGTACTGTGTTACATAAGGGAATTTCCAGCATATGTCTTTCGATACTCCCACATCTACCCTTACTTTTTACAATTATCCCCTCCCTTCCATTATTCCAATTTGTTCCCCTAGATCAGAGGTTCCTAACCTTCATAATATTGTGATACTTTAATACAATCCTTCATGCTATGATGACCCGTAACCATGAAATTATTTCATTGTTACTTTATATCTGTAATTTTGCTACTGTTAGGAAAATATCTAATACGCAGGATATCTGATATGTGACCCTCCACATAGGGGTCCTGACCCACTGGTTGAGGATCAACCACTGCCTTAGATAGTTTCGCTTTTCCTTTCAGGACATACTATGTATGTGTGTGTCTATGATTTTATGAATCTATATAAAGTCAGAACACCATAATAAATGAGAGAAAACATACCATATTTGTCTTTCTGACTTACTGATTTTGTATGCTCTGGTCTTGGTGCGATGACAGGTGGGGGCTCATTGTCATCTTCTTCCTCTTCCTCTTCTTCATCCTCTTCTTCAGATACAGGGGGAGCCAAAGGAGGCTCAGAAGCTGTTTTTGTATTCTTAGAATGGAAACAGGTTAAAAACAAGAAATTAATTTTTCATTGTTTTTCTTTAGAAATATGAAAACAGATGAAATACTTAAATGTGTAGAGTTAGGATGGAATTATAGCTTTCACAAGTGTGCACAATGATCTACCATTTAGTACAATGGACCATTAAGTCTATATTATTTTTTTCATTTTCCACCAAGCTCAAAAAATAGTAAACAATTCACTTAATATTTTAAAGCTTACTGTTCTTAAATCAATGACTACATTCAAAATCAAACTAGCTGACATTAATACTTTGGATATCTACTGAGCAGATTAAAAATTTCTTGAATGATAGTTTGTCATGCTTTAAAAGGCTACTTTCCCCAAACATACTAACCATGACCATTAGGATAGACATAACTCTGCTAATACTAAGATCAAAGAAGCCAAAAAATGCTTCTTCCTTTCAAGCCTCTTATAAAGCATCCCTCTTTAATAGACACTAACATCCAGGGAACACACACACACACACACACATATCAATAATTGCTCAATATTAAGCAACAAACAAGATACTGGTGATTTGCAATGATGTACAAATTTGTATGATGTACAAAGTATGGTAATGAAAACTAATAATGTCAATCACCACAGTACCTATCGTCCCATTTGATCATTCATATTAACACTGTGGGGAAATGGCTGCAAACTTGAACTTTGAAAGAATTAAGGTCATGGTCCTCAAAGTGTAGTTACTAGTACTTCAGCAATAGCAGCAGCATCCAGAGGCTTGCTAAAAATGCAAATTCTCAGAAAATTTCACCCAAGTCTATCAATCGGACACTTGGGCACTTGGAAATATGTATTATAACAAGACTTATAGGTAATACTGACACAGGCTCACATAAACTATGGTGTAGGCTTGGTATATTATAGATGTCAGATACATTGATACTGAATACACAGAAACATAGTTAGTCTGAATTAAAGTGTGTTATAATAGTATAGTACATTCCAGATTTTATACACTCAAAATGAAAAATGTAAATTATTTTACTAATGTATTAATTATTTTACATTGATGTGTTAAATGACAGCATTTAAAGTTTTGTGTATGCTGTAAGATGTATGGGCATACGTACAAGTGTGCATGCCTCTGTGTGTGTGTGTGTGTGAGAGAGAGAGAGAGAGAGAGAGAGAGAGGAGAGAGAGAGAGAGAGAGAGTGTTTAGGCCAGAGGTCCAAGTTACGTGTCTTCTTCTATCTCTCTGTTGTGCAACCATTTCCTTAGAGATAAGCCTTCATCTTGGCAAGTTTTGATAAGGCACGAGATTTTCTGATGGGAGGCAAAATGTTCCTTCCGACTGACAAACTCCTTAAACTCAAGCAGTAGACAAAGGTTTCAGGAAATTCCTGAGGCTAACCAGATACACTAGGATCCTCCTTTCTTAAGTGTACACAAACAGTAAAAACTGCTGAGAGACACTCTCAGACAAGCTGTGCTGCCTAGAAGAAGCTGCGACCAGCTGAGCCACCTGGAAGAAGCAGAGACTAGCCAAACTGTCTAGAAGCAACAAAGCCAGTAAAACCGCCTGAATAGGCTCAGATAAACTGAGCCTCATGGAACAGATTACTTCACAATCTGTTGAGCTGCCTGAAGGCTGTGCAGACTGTGCTCCCGGTTTAAAGCTTTCATGAGCTGTCACCCACGGAAGGGTGGGCTTTGGTGATGACATTGTTTTTGAGCCATTTCTGCTTCTCCAAACACTTATATTCCTGTAAGTGACCCCAATAAAACCCATTGGTTCATCAATAGACTTTCTTGTATCCCTTCCTTGGTCTCTCATTGTCTCCCTGTCCGGGGTGAAAAAACATTTTTCTTCTCAGGAAGAAAGTCACACAACACACTCTCTAGATTATTGTTGAAACAGAATCTCTTAACCGAACCCAGATGGAGCTTGTTAGCTAGGTTACAGTGACTGACCAACGAGACCCCAGAACCTGCCTGCCTCTACCTCTCAGGACTATAGTAATATAATAGGCATGCACCACCGTTCCAGAAGTTTACATGTGTGTTGTGGCTCTGAACGTAACTCACTATTTTTAATGTTGAATGGTTTTTTTTTCGTAATGAACAATGTTAATTGGCAAAGTTTCATTGTACCATAGCCGTAGGTTTCATGAGGACATTTTCATAGAAATAGATGTTATTTTGAACATATTGCCTCCACTTGAGACCCATCCCCCTCCTCTAGTTCTCTTTGCTCTGAAAGACAGTTTCATTTTCTGTTAGTAATAATTTCTACTTTTCACATCATCAGCACACATTCTTGCTAAATTTTCAGTTGATTATTTTGCTTCCACAGAGTAAGGAGGAACATGGTTGGAATTCTCCCCTTGGGTTACAACATTGGAAACACATCCCATTATAGATAGAGTCTCATTTTAGAGACAGCACATCTCTTGTAAAGAATGTGCTTTCCACTTGGTTTTGCATATTAACAAGAATGTCAGAGGACATGGTTGTCACCTCTAATCTACCAGAGTGTCACGTGCTTTGTTTAGCTCAGGCCACGCTATTTCTGTTTCATTGATTTTCTATCATTTTTGTTTTTGAAATGTTTTATTTATTCTCTGAAAATTTCACATATGTGTTGATCATATTTTCCCTTCCTCCAGTTCCTCCCAGATCCCTATCCATCCAACTTTATGTTTTGGTCTCTTTTGAAAGACAAAAAAAAAAAAGCACAAAAACCATGGATTGAAATTTTTAACCACTAAGCCATCTCTCCATCCCCTGGATTGCAATTTTTATCAGCAATCCTGTGTCTAGAGCCTGCCCTAGAGTGTGGCTGATTCAACCATGTCACTGCATTGAAGGATAGAGATTTTCCCTCTCCCAGTAGCTACTGCAAATAGCTTCTGTGCCAAGCATGAGACTTTGTGTCTACTTCCCCTCCTCCATGCTCTTGTTTACCTGTCTTGTCTAAAATGTATTCCTAAGTTAATATAGCCATTTTTTTTATTTTAAAATGTAGCTATTAAAATATTGTATTTCTGTTGAACAATATATTGTGGCTGGGTAGTTTTAAATTTCCATTTTGCTTTCTCTTTGTATAATTGGTTTTTTCTGTTTATGCCATTGGTTTTGATGCCCAAGTGTTCCTAAGGCGAATTTTTACTTCCTGAGGCCGGATCTCTTAAGGCACTCACAAGCACCTTATTAACAAAAACATTGCACTAAAGGACTTACATCTGTTTTGGAAATTCCATATGGAAAACTTTTAATCTTGTTAATATCTACAGTGGAGAAAAAAGTGTAATCATTTATTGGATATGAGCCAGCAAGAGTTACCTATTGTAAGGAGAACACTGGAGAATTTTTTCATAAGTGTTTAAAAAAACACTTGACTGCCCTGATATAGACACATGCTGGGTGCTTTAAAGACTGAAACATGTTCACTTAATTTTATTTATGCATATATATATATATTCCTTTAAATTTTAAATTTAATTTTATAAAAATTAACTTACAAAGTAATGGGTTTTCCTATGGCGTTTTCATGTATCTTTCCCTTTGATTGGATCTCATCTGCTTCTTATCCTCCATCACCCTGCTTACCCCCTGTTCTCACGGTAATCTTCCAACTCCAGTACGGCCTCCTCGCATGTTCATATCATATGTATTCTATTTCTCCCTCCAGCTTCCTCCCTTAGTGCCCCATTTTCTATTTCATGGGCCTCTTTCAAGTTTCGTGGCCTCAGCCCATAATTCCCTCTACCTAAATATGTATATTCAATAATTAGAACCTGAGAGCCACATATGAGAGAGAACATGTGGTTTTGTCTTTCTGAGCATGGGTCATACTTATACCATTTTCGCTTCCCATTGTCCTGAAAATTTCATAGTTTTATTTTCTTTGCAGCTTAATGTAATTCCATTGAAATACCAACCTTTCAAGGATTGATAGATACAGTGGGAAACTGATATTAACCTTGATACTATATTACAGAAAGTTTTCCTCTGTTCATGCCTGATTATCAATAATGAAGCAAATCTTGGAGCTGGCTAGATTATTCAGTTGTAAAGTGCTTGCCATATAAGCACAGGGATCTTGTTTTGACCCACAGCATCCACATCAAAGATTGGGGCATGATGGCTTACACTTGGAATCCCAGCACTAGGCAGGCAGAGGCTTGTGGATCTCTTCAGCTCTCTAGATACCCAGCCTAGCCTAATCTTCAAACCCTAGGTCCCAATGAGAGCGAGACCTTGTCTCAAAAAGCAAGGTGTATAGCTTCTAAGAAATACATCTAAGGCTATATTATGACTCTCACATGCGCACACACATGTGTACCAGTATGCTCATACACAATAGAAAATTATTCAGCTGAAAATGAAAATATGAAATTCACAGGTAAATGGATGGAACTAAAAAAAATAGAGAGTAAGTGATGAGAGAGGAGGGAAGGAGCTCCATATGGAAAGGAAATAGAACATATAGTTATGGACAGTGTGTGTGTGTGTGTGTGTGTGTGTGTGTGTGTGTGTGTGTGTGATAGAGAATAATGGTAGGATCAAATGGCGGGGGGGATAGGTTTACCAGAAGGGGCAGCTGAAACTACTGGTCATTTGAGGGATTGTATGGAAACCTAATAGTAGAAGATTCCTAAAATATATACATTTATAAAGATGATCTAAATGGAATTGCCAAATAAAATGGGGGGATGGAACCCCAATGAGACATCTCTTGACATCAAATAAAACCTTCAGTTCTGGGAATGGGTTAGAACTAACAGAGTTGTTGGCCAAAGTGGTCCCATGGAAAGCCCCCTAAGAACCCAGACTATTGCCAAGGCTATCGTTTGCTCTCAAGAAACTATTGGGAAAGCTGAAAACAACAAAGTCATGATGATACCTACCTAGAACCTTCACCCCTACTGACTAGCGGTCATGGTACTAGAAAGTACTCTGTATACTACCAAAGGAGATAGGGAAACACCAGCAGCTATCAAACCTTCACTCTACAATAATGACCTGCTTGCAGAATGTGCTGAGAATGTGCTGGTACAGCGGTGTCCCAAAGTTCATCGGATTAATAACCAATATCTGACTGTGTTTATTATTCACTCTGAAATGGAACCCATTCCTGACACTGCTTTGGTGGCCGAGAACATGAGACTGAATAGACGAAAGACCTAGATGATAATCAAATACTATTGTTCTATTAAAAGAATATAGCAATAAAATGACTCCTAATGACATTTGGCTACACTCATAGATCAGTGTCTTGCTCAGCCATCATCAGAGAAGCTTCCTCCTGCAGCAGATGGGAACAAATACAGAAGCCCACAACTGGACAAATGCAGAGCAGGAGGCCTTGGGAAACTCTGTTCTTAATGAAATGTCTTCATCAAATCCCTCCCCTCAGAGCTCAAGAAATTCTACAGAAGAGGAGGCAGAAAGACTGTAAGAGCCAGTGGGGGGATGGAGGACACCAAGAACACAAGGCCTTCTAAAAACACCAGGAAGGATGCACAGAGATTGTGGCAACATGCACAGGGCCTGCATGGATTCAAGTCAGATGGGGTTCCAGTGCTGAGAAGGGAAGTGCACATGAGCTCTCATCCCTAGCCCAGAAGGTATGTACAGCTGACAACCACTTGTAAAGGAGAACATAGTTTACGTCATTGGAGTCTCACTGAGTATACGAACCACATGTCAGGGCAGGTTCCATGGCCAACATGTGTAGATGGCCAACACAAAACATACCTGATGGTAGCTTTGGATGGTCTTTGTCTCATAAAGCTTTGCCAGCACTTTTTTTTAACATTACAGGTCTATTTTATGTGTGTGTGTGTACAATTATTATAAAATATTATATATTTTTCCCTTTTATGTTTTTAAGGAATTTCTCTGTGTGTAAACGTGCATGTCTCTGTGTCTATTTGTTCTAGTGCTCTTATCTTTGGTTTTGGTTTTGTTTGTTTGCTTGCTTTTTGAGACGGGGTTTTTCTGTGCAACGGCTCTGTGTTTTGCCTGAAACTTACTTTGTAGACTAGGCTGGCATCAAACTCACAGAGATCCACCTGGCTCTGCCTCCCAAGTGCTGAAATTAAAGATATGTGCCACCACACCTGGCTAGTGTTTTTTCTTTGACTTCTTTTCTTCTGGTTGTTTTGTCCTATCCTTGTTTGTTTTTTAAAATCTTATTTTATTATTATTTTTAGATGATTGTTTTCTAATGCAAAAGAGAAAGAAGGGTTTGGGATTTGGATAGGAGAGAAGGTGGGGAGGAACTGGGGGAGAGGAAACCACAATAAGACTATATTGTATGAAAAAAATATATTTTCCATAAAAGAAAAAAAAGGCTAAAAATGTTGCAGATTTCAGAGTTTTATTCTGGACTCCTATTGGAAGTTCAGCCCTGGAAGTTGCATGTTATCAGTATTCCTAGGCAACTCTGATGGGCACTCATCAAGTCACTGATCTAGATGAACAAAAGGAACCAACCTGAATTACAAATCTCAGCTGAGAACTCTGTCAATTATACATGCAGCCGAGTCCTCAAGGCACTAACTATGGCCTATAGTTATTATTGTTTTTACCTTCTACTTGGAATGGAAGTTCAGAGTTATAAATATATCATTTCATTATGAACAGTGTGATCAAAACAAAATATGAGAGTCAAAAATTTGCCTGCAAATTAAAGGTGACATTCCTGAAAAATAGTTGGATTACAACTATGTACAAAATTGATAATTAGAATTAGCGACATGACTTCTTTGGTAAAGTGCTGCTTGCTATGAAAGAATGAGGACCTGAGTTCAGATCCCCAGCACTCATGGAGAAAGCTTGGCATGGCAGCAAAGTCTGTAATCCCAGCATTGGCGAATCAGAAATAGGTAGATCCCTAACACAAAGGTGAGCAATAGCATACATGAGATTATAGACGATGTCACTGGATTCAATACTCACTACATAGCAATCAGTTTAAAACCTAGAGATAACAACAGTGCTTATATTTTGTTTTCTACCCAAGCTACAAAAGGATGTCAAGCATTGCGATCAACTGAGTGTGTATATAGAGTATTCAGTTCCAGTTTAATTGTTCAGATCCCATTTAATAACCAAGTGTATACAAGTGTATACAAGTGCACACTGTGAAGTGTGCACTTTCTTTAGAGCCAAAATAAAAAGTAAAATCACAGTTTCCCATCCACAAATGACAAAGTGTCATTGAAGTTTAACCTCACTGAATTGAAGGGCAAAATTCAGTTTACTCAATCAACAGGAACTTGGTCTTAAGAACACATCTTATTTAACCAATTACTGCTACTTGACTTACCAGCCTTTCAAAGACAAATTGTCCAATAAGAACCCCAAAATCGTTCAAAAAAGATCTGCTTCTCTCACAAAATAACATACTAGTCTTTTTACCTGCCCATATATTATTTTAAGCATATAATCAATCTTAAGATTTATATTAGCATATATCAATTATGCACGATATTGGGTTTCATTTTGCCCTTTTCACACATGCATGGCATGTACATTGTACATATTCATACCCAACACTTTATTACCCTTCTTTTCTCATCCCGCCAGCCTTCTTTTTCTTCCTAAACAGTCTTTTGTACACATTTATATCTTTATTTTTGATTTTGGTGTTTTTTGAGACAGGGTTTCTCTGAAGCTTTGGGGCCTGTCCTGGAACTAGCTCTTGTAACCAGGCTGGCCTCGAAATCACAGAGATTCACCTGCCTCTGCCTCCTGAGTGCTGGGATTAAACATGTGTGCCACCACTGCCTGGCTTACATTCATATCCTTTTAAATCTAGATTTTGTATATGAGAAGAGTATGTGATGTTTGTTTCTGTTCCTCATCCTTCCATGTCCAAATAATAAACATGTCTAGAATTCAAGGCTAGTGTTCATTCCTATTTCCACTAACTGACTTGGGACTCTCCTTACTGCTGGTCTGGTAGCACACATTTTTTTCCTCTAACTAGTCATTCTTCATCCACTCTTACCTTCTGTTCTTAATTAGTGTTGGACATTTGCTATTAATTACTCTTCATTAAATCATAAGCTTTAATCACCTAACTGCACTGCTCCAAAACACTTAATGGATTTCCCACTGTATACTGGAAAAGCTAGATTGCTTACAATTCCATGTAAGGACCTCTGGGATTTGGCCCCACATTAGCTTTCAAGGCTAAGCTCTCCAATTCATTCTCTTGCATAATCATCATTCAAACCCACATCCCTTCCTGTGTTCATTAATATGGTCTTTCTTTAGCTTTTTTTTTTTGTTTAGAACTTCCACCACCAACTTCATAGATCCAACATTCATTACATTTCAAGATCTAGCTGAAATGCCATTTTTTACATGATAGATTTTCTAAATTAACATCCATCAAATATGCATCACTTATCTATTTCGTATGAAACACAAAGTGCAGAGAAATGAAGACAAAGGTTTGCTTCCTTTAGAGTCTCCACATCAACATAATATCGTTCCCATGAATTTACATATTTAAAAAAGAGAACATGAAATTGATAGTGTATGGAAGTGGGAATGGATCTGGGAAGAGTTAACTAGAGGACGTGGAGTTGAGTACAACCAAAATGCATTGCATGAAATTCTCAAAGAATTAATAAAAATATTTTAAAAGATCTATGTCCTTTCCACAAATACAAGATAAAATTAATTGAGGTGAAAGAAGTATTGAATGTAGGCTGTTTCCACTCTGTCCTACTTGCCAGTTTCTTTCTGTTTTTATTTTCATTGTGGCCCAGGAAGCTATCATGTCAAAGAAGGAGATGAATGAACAGATGTAAGAGCCATATTTTGTTCTGACTGAGGGAGTGAGACAAAATTATGGTCACATACAAGTCTCTTATGTAGAAGGAATGAATTTTTTAATGGTGCTTCCATCTACAAATGATAGTAATAATAGTAGCAGCAATAATAGTAGTAGCTTATATTTAGTGCAAAGCATATGCTGCATAGTATAGTATAATTATCATGTGCAATCTTCACACAAGTCCTAGAAGGTAGATATTGTTATCATTTCCACTTAATGTTGAATAAAGAGAAGCTCAGAAGGAAGAGAGGCCTGGAAAAGATAAATTACTTTCATAAATGCATACAGTTGGTAACTAGAGAAATAAGATTAAACACTATACTCAAATATTCACCTCTTTTTATTTCTTTTTTTATTCTGCTTTTTTGTTTGTCTGTTCAAATTTGGGGTGTGTGTATGTGTGTGCTGGAAATTGAACCAAGGGTCTATATACGTTAAGCACACACATACAACCACTAATTATACCCCCTATTTCCCCCTTCATTTATTTTTAATTGTCCACGAAATATCTATAATATAAAACTCCTGTTTCAAGCAATTTAAGGTGTATATTTAAAAAGAGTCAGATTATTGTATACTCAACCAGCACCTTTTCATCTCCCCAAATTAAAACTTTGTGCACATGAAACAATGCAACATTCTCTTTGGCCCCAGATGCTGGAAATATACATGTAACTCTTCTGTGCAATTCCTATGATTTTTGGAATCATGCAACATTTGTCTTCTTGTTATTGTTTTATTTTTTAGGTCCTCAAGATTTACCACATTGTATCAAATTTTTCTTTCATCATAATGTTGAACAACAATCAAATGTCTGTTTTTAATAATACATTTTGCTTCATCTGCTTATGGATATTTGTGTGGCTTCCCACTTTTTTTGCTATCATAGATACAGCTGCTATGAACACAGACAAAGAGTTTCTTCAAGGCCTTGCTTTCTACTCTAAATATATACATAGAAGGAGAATAGCTTAATTATATGGCACTTTTATTTTTAATCTTTGAGAAATTGTCATACTATTTCAAAACTTGCCCCTTGCCATTAATTATCTATTGTTGTCACACAGGCTGCCTAAGGGACATCAAGCAGGCCAACATTTACTCTCTATAAAAAAGAAAAATAAGCTTGGCTATCTACAACTGAGTAAATGGCTAGATTGCTTTCACCTCTATGGAATTAAATAAGGCAGTAAATAATTCAATCAGAGCATCAAAATAGCAAACCACAGAAGAGAGGCCTTGTCTATGATCATTTTATCTCTAGAGTATAGGACAGTTCTTTCGGTTACTACAGGATTTCCAAGGTCTAGGTGATACATTTTTCTGTTTAGTCCTTTATAAAACTCTGTGACTTTGAGGAAAATCATCTCCCCTAATGTACCTTAATTTTTAAAAATAAGCAATATGAATAAGTATAGTGTTATCACCCTAACCAATTAAGTTCATGTCTCTGAACTTCAATTTCTTCATCTGTGTATCTGTAAAATTGGGACAATGGTAGGTCTTATTTAACTAGGTTGTAAGAAAGATTAAGTGAATATACAAATAGTACTAGCCCACATCTCACATTGCAAGTATGTTTTCTAAGTGTTCATTAAAGAGAAATTACTATTAATATGATTTTTATTTCAAGACTATCAAAATGAAATATATAAAAATATTTGCTCACAATGTGACTTTCCCTCTCTGAGGAATGGATGGGAGGTGGGAGGATATGTGGAGAGAATGGAAGGAGGGGAGGGAGAGGGAACTGGGATCAGTATGTAAAATGAAAAAAGGTAATTTGTTTTCTTTTGAAAAAAGAAAAATTAAACAATAAAAATTACTCACATACAGACAAATATACATGAATTTGTTCATTTTATGTTTTATGTCTATGGGTGTTTTGCCTATATATAATTCTGAGTACTATGTGTGGAGAGTGGAAGAAGTCCTGAAGGAAGTGTAATGTTGATGTAAGCATACCCATGCTAAGATCCCCAATGCCTCAGACCTATGAGAATGGCAAGGCTTTCTTCTGGAGCAAGTATGGATGTTGATCACATGTACAGAAAGTTATCAACAGTAGCTTCCTCCTGTGGATACCTGCAACCGGAGACTGGTCCCCTACAGAATCCCCTAACCTGTCACCTTGTTCAGCTATATATAATAAACTTGACTACTCATTCAACTGTATGTAATAAAATAGAGTGAGTTTCTGGGCTATTGATGCATCTTTATTAGAGCACACAGTCCACCAGACCTAGTTTTTTTGAACATGGTTTTCATTTCTTCATCCCTCATTGACCCACTCAGGTTAATCCCAAAGCCATGCAGGTCAAGGCCTATGTGTGTGCCTGGTTCCTGCAGAGTTCAGAAGAAGGTGTCAGGTTTTGTAGCACTGGAATCACAGATGGTTCTGAGTCACCATGTGGGTGGTGGGACTCAAACCCAGGTCCTCTGGAAGAGCAGCCAATGCTCCTAACCACTGAGCTATCTCATCATCCCCTACACATGAGTTTTAATAGGAACTTTATTTGCAATAAGTAAGAACTAGGTATCGTCTGGAAAGCCTTAAGTGAGTTAATGGTTAAACAGTGATGCATTCATACTTCAGAATACTGCATCAATACAAGTTGCAACCTATTTGCACAGACAAAATCATGGAAATATTATGAATAAAAAACAAATTCTAAAAGTTTATATACTGTTTAATTTCACTTGCATGAAATGTGTATAAAAGCCAGATTAGTGACTAGTTGGGGCTATAGTGTGACTTGATTATGACAGAAAGCACTCTACAGGTGTACTAGAAGCATTATAAATCTCGATTTTCTAATGTCTAACCCAAGTGGCCTTGACTGTAAGTTTCCATACCATTTCAGTAGCATTATCTATTTCTTCCTCAACCTGAGAAAAAACCAGAAATAATATTCTCACTAAGGAGGAATAAACATAGACATTTGTGATGATGTCCTAAGGGACTGCTGAACCAGCTCTGATGGTTACCTCTCATCCTTATGCCCTCTCTAAAGAGGAGCGTGTAAATTAGGGGTTGGCAAGGTCCCTCCTAACATGAATTCCTGACACCATTATTAAGTGTACACACTTGACTGCCAGTATTAGGATATAACTTAGAAGACAGATTGTGGTAAATAGTGGATATTTTGATTATAAAAATAATGCTTCCTTTGAAGTTTTAACTGGAAGTACAGTGATAGTATAGTATTACCACAACTATCACAACATAATCAAATACTTTCCTATAAAATAATTTTTGCAAAATCTGTGACTTCTCTGCAACTTGTGATGTAACAAATATTACAGTTTTTAGAATGAAAAGTGATTATAACAGTGGTATATGAAATTACTGAAACCTGCTGTACCTTTAGTAAATAAACTAGATATGTATAGTTCTATATTAAATAGATGTTAAAAGAGATAAAATAAATATTTATGTTTCTAAATTATGCTTTTAAAAACTGTTTTTAAACTGTATGTCTAATAGGTGGACATATGAAACCAAATTCAAGCAATTATATGGTTAGATCTTATCTCCTGAAGATCATGAGAAAGAATTTTTAATTTTTCACTTACCGACTGATGTGCTGCTATATATCCATGGGCACTTTTATCTGAAAAGTCAGAAGAAAGAAATCACCTTTGTTTCCTAAATCCTACCTACAGTCTGCTTATTTCAGCATCAAATCTATGACAAATGGCATGTTTCCCTCTCTAAAATGGCGCATATTAGGCCTAATCATATTTTTAGACAGTCACTTTACAAATCTTAATGAAGGCTTCACTTCAACTTGAGTAATGAGATAGTATTTACTTCTTTCTTTTTATGCTAAATGATTTGCTGTACAGAACCAACACAGATGACTTTCCCCCAAAATTAAAATGGTAAATAAAAATAAAAACCTATAAATAAAATATTAAATGAAAAATAAAATGTGTACATAAGAGTGAATAAAATCACAATTTGGAATTAACATAGGTATGGATATACCAGCAAATGAAGTCACAATTTGGTATTAACAACAGTATTTCAATCTTTATAAATAGTAACATAGATGGATTATTTTTTCCCCCAGTTGGGAATAATCTGACAAGCACAAAAGTAATTCTGTATTGTCATTGAACAGATCAATTAATCTAAGGGACAAAATAAATTACTAGAGATCATTGTTCACTGATACACTCTTACTTCACGAGCACTTTCAAGGCCTAATCCTAAATGACTGACTAGAGTCATACTAGTGAAGAGCCACAACTGTGGTTGCTGATGCAAGCTAACCGTCACTGCTCCAATGAACAACTTCCTTATTTGTAACATCCAACTAAAACAAAGCTTCCAACATGAGTGTGAATTCCCACCCCATCTACTGGTTGACTTACACTGAAGCCATCTGCAGACAATACTGAAGCTGACCCTCAATATTCTATAGATATTTTGGCCTCAAGATGAGGCTCTTAGAACTGAGATTTAATCTTCACTCTTTGAATCCCTAGCATTTTCCTTACCTCCTGAAGTAAAGCTCATGTATTTCTGGTTGTTGACAGTTTCTTTGGAGTCATAGAACTTGAGGACATCAAGAACAGCTTGTGGGTTCTTCTTCTGTTCCAGTTTTGTTATGTTGGAGGTTTGGAGTAATCGTGCCCATTGCTCAGGAATTCCCTGTAGACAATCAAAGGGAAAAATGGCTGCTCAGAACATTCATCAGGAGCACGTTCCTGTTCCAGTAAAGTTCTTCACCAAGAAGCCCATGCTACCTGTAGGATTACACTTGGGAAACTGAAGTCACATTCTAGATTTAACGTTAGTAACTTAAGAATGCAATCATTCTCTTCTTTAACCAAAACACAGAGGTAAAACTAGGATTCAACTTAAAAGGGTGGGTGAGAATATGACTGTGATTAAAAACAAAAGCACATGGAAATCACCTCCATATTGACTCTGCTCATCCATGAAATGATGTTTACAGCTTAGCTTTTTATTTTTCTGGCGACTCAGGGCAGACATAGCAAGACTTCTCTAAATTTGTGCACAGTATAGTATAGTGCAGATCAAAGGTTCTTTTGTTTTGGTTTTGATTTTGGTTTTTAAATGGCTGGAGCTCTTTGGGGGGTATGTTTTAACCAGAATTTCCTTTCAGATAAAAGGAAAGCCTTACCCATGGTCAGTTTATACTTTCTGTTTAGAAAATATAATTTAGGGGTTCTAGGGCTTTATAGTGAGGTCAAATTGGGAGGAGAAAAAGTAGAATTGTGGAGGAGGAATGACCACTGAAACACTAATGAGTAACGTTTATGCTGCTTTGGGTATTTTTCATGCAGCTTTCTCCAGGGCATGCCTTCCTCCTCTCCTCCCCCTCTTTCTTCCTCCCTACTTCATTTATTGGCCACATAGAAGCTGGGGACTGTAAAACCATACCAAAGCCTTGTGAGAATTTGTAATGAATAATATGAAGTATTTAGAGCACAGAGGGGGCAATAGTAAGAAATCCAACCAAGGAGAATTATTTAAAATTACAGAGGTTAAGTTTATACCAAGCATTCAGTATTGACTGCATGTTAAACCTGCAGATATCCCCAATTTTATAATTATCCAACCTCCAAGAACAACTCGGAGAGAGTACACCATTGCTGAAGCGCATCCAGACACAATTTTTTTAATGGCTTTGTCCCATGAAGTCTCGGCAAAACAATGTGTGACGTGGGCCTCCAGAGTTAGGGAATGACAACAAAAAAGTGAGATAAGCCAAGCAACGACTCTACTGCACACACATGAACCTGCTACTGCAGTGCTATGACATCTCAAAGAAGCACTTTGATGCAAGCTTCTTTTGGGCCTGTGACGCACCTCTGGGAGCTTCCCTGGGCACATCTGTGAGCCATAGAGATCTGGCTGTAATGGACGTAAATAAAGAAAGAAAAGAAAGTTAAAACAGAATGTGGGACAACTTAGAAGGTGGGAAGAGATGAAACCAATGGGTCTGAATGGGGGATTCCCTTTTAAAGTGGGGAAGTTATGGAAATAGGGGGGTATTAACTAAACCAGGGACAGGGCAGGCTACTGGACAAGGGATTTAAAAGAATAGAGAAAACAATGGTGTTCCAAAGTTTGGATATATAATTCCACTTTGGACCAGATGCTTCCTCCATAAATAATAGTAATAATTACCATTAAATGATTGTGGAAATTACTAAAAAGCAGCAACAAAGATTTGGAGGGACAAAGGATGGCATTATGAAAAGCTTCAATATTCATTTGTAAGTTGCTTTTATAACTGGGTCATTACAGATAGCCAATGGCCACGGGATAAATTTACAAATTTCAGTTCCCAATTCTGGTTAGCTAAATTTCCATTTCTTATTGGACCAATCTATGTGGCTAAAATTCAAAGGATGGCTATATAACAATATTGAGCTTAGTTTTAATTGACATTATTCTGTATTTTGTGGGAATAGTCATGGGTGGCTTCGAGAAAATTAGACTAAAGCCATCCGTACAGAGCCAGACACTATGCTTCGGTTTAATACGCACTTATATCAGGGAAAGGGAAAACATTTCATTTCACATCTTGCATGAATAATTTGCATTTGATGATATAATTCACAAAACCCACTTCCCACAAATAAGATCAGACATAAATTAACAAATTTGTCTATTTTAAGACATCTCAAATGCTAAAGAAACATGCTTTGACCCAACTACTTTGATTTGGGATATAAGCTTTTGATTCCTGGCATTTATGGTTACTCCAAGCACAGTGAAACAACACTTTTACATGCATTCATCACACAGATTGATGCTAAAGCCTTAAGCCAAAAAATTGGAACTCAGGAGCCCATGCATGATCCCAGTTCTGATTCTAAGTGCAATTAATAGCATTTGGTTAATACTGTAATGGCCAAAGGAGTTATTAAATGTTACAAATCCAGGTATGCATTGCACATAACCACTAAAGCAGACTTCACTGGCATGATCATTACCATAATCATTAGAATATTTGTAGGTATTATATATTCCCATGGCACTTATAAACTTTTGTAATAAATAGTGGTGTGATCATCACTAGACAGCAGGAAAAAACTGCTGTCAGTTGAAGAATTTCCTACAGATAACTCTACTTACCACATGACTACACTGCTAACATAATTTCTCTTTTCTAAGATGAGACAAACCAGTTTATCAATGAGACCTGATTACTATAATTTGAGCACATGCCACAATGGCACATAATCAGAAAGTCATTTCATTACTCCAAATTGAGGAACTAATCTAAGAAGTTAGACAGCTAATGAAGACCTAAGAATCTGAGCATCAGAAGCAGGAGCACGTATCGATGCCTGTATATATACATATACAATAACAAGTAGGTGTACATCAAGCTGGGGGTGTCCAGTGTAGCCCAGGAAAATGGCAGCATGATAGAACAGGCCAAGCATTTATCTTATCATAAGAAATGATAATTTATATCACTCATACCATTTTTCCCTCTGATTGACTTGAAGCGACCGTCACAGGTCTAGAGGTCTGGAAAGGGGAGTTCTGAAGTATTTGGGACAAAAATGGCAATATAATGGGTAAGGACTTGTAATAATTTAATAACCCAAATCTTACCTCCCATCCTAATTTTAGCTTTAGGGTCCAAGTATATGCCCATGTATAAAGGTTAGTCATTAGGGCAATTACCAAACAACATATCAAATTAGTGTTCAATTATTTAAAAGAGCAGGCTCTTGTAAACAACTGGTCTACAGTACATCAAATTGCTCAAAATTCAACCTCCACAACCACCATAATCAAATTTAACAATATGAATTTCCCCAACAGATTATGACATAATGGTATGTATGGTAATTAAGACCCAATTCTAAATCCTACCAAGAGAAGTTTTAAAGGCTTATTACCTTTGGTGGTTTAAAAGTGAAATGTACTAGAATATTAATTGTAAATTATAGGTTTAAGATAACAGTGAAGATAGAATTTATGATCATTTAAAAATGAATGTACAAGTAGATGTAAGGTCATCAAGACAAAAACAAGGTACTTCAAATTTTCAAATTTGCTCTGCATCTGTCTACAAGGTCAATGAATTTCTATGAATTGATTGTAAACAGTGAGTTCATTTCAGATGAATTTCATAAGAGGATGTTATTTGGTGTGGTTGCATAAGGACCAGAAAGGCTGTCTGTCATATATTCTACCTCACTCCTCTCTGAGTGGTCCACTGGCTTCTAGTTCAGACCACAGTGGAAAGAGCTGGTGTTGCAGTCAGCAAGATGGGGGGGGGGGGGGATTTAGTCTCCCTTTATTTCCATTCAGAACCCAGAAAGATTCAAGAAAGGGCTAAAGATGAGGAAATTTGGCAAAAGATGTCAAATTGGCAGAAAGAAATAAAACAGTGGAAGTGAACCAGAATGCTAAATGAGAAAACATTCACAGCAGTACCCAAAAGAAAAAGTATAAGAAAAGAAAACATGGAATAACAACAACCAACTTTTTAAAAAAAGAGAAGCATAGCGGGACTAAAGAATTAAGTTCTTAAAATAAAAGAGATAAATTATTAGACAAGACTATGAAGTTTGAGGGCTTTTCCTGTTTTAGATATCAGAAAATTCAAATCTCTTTGGATGTTTTAAAACACACAATGGTCAGATTATAAAATTAAAAAAAAACCTTTTATTCAATGGGAAAGATGATGGTGGTAGTGTTGGTAATTGGTTTGTAGTTTTGAAACGTAGACAATGAAATAAAAGCTGGGCTCAAACTAAATGGCATTTAAGTAGTGTCTTTGACTAAAATAATAAAATTCATTAAATCATATCTATCTCAATTTCAGCAGTCTCATTAATTCTCAGCCTTTTTTTCTGCCTGCTACTGAGAACATAGAAATAATTAACCTACACTAATGAATAAGACCAAGACATTTACTCTGTTTCTATTTCACTCTTGCACTGCTGGCTTCGAGAATTGAACAAATAAAATAATTACACTGAGTATAGAAAAATTAATTGAAATATGGGGTCATATTTATAGCAACATCTCTCTCCTCACCATCGAATAAAGCGGTACCAAATAATTTCCTTAGAGGAATAACATGGAATATATCTGAGAGTTTGTTTTATTTGTGTACTGCAATTATCCAAAAAGGGAATAGATCTAGGCTTTTGTCACATCCAGATAATTCATGTGGACCATTATTACAGAGAATTTATATATAATCATATGTAACCATATAACTAACTACTAAGGCATATGTGATATGCAATTATTAATATTTCTTCCTAAAGCATGGGGCTTGTGGTTTTAATGTCTACAAAATATACATGTTAATGATCTTAAAAATAATCTATATTCTTAAAAGTCAAACAGGTGAACAGGAAAATTTTACAGAGACTTTTGGTTAGTGTAGTTAGCCGATCTGTGTAATTCAGGACTCACCATAAAGCCTGAATTATTCAGATGAACTGCCTTCACTGACCAAGCTGAATAAATTATTATTTGATTAGCTTCAGATGATTAAAGAACAGGTTCAGGCAGGGTCTCCTTATAATAGCTACATTTCCTGTGCCTTGGCAGATAAATATTTTCAAGTAAGTTGAATTATAAGGCGATCAGACACTTTTTAAAGATGGGCAGAATAATTTTGTCAACCTTGTCTTCTACTTTCTATTTCTATGTATGATTATTCAGGAAAAGTCCATCTCCAATCTATCATTTTGGAATACAGCAATTCTTACTTGAAACCTATATTCAAAACGGAAATAGGTTTTTTTGAATGGCTTACAAAACAAAATAAGAAGCTTACTTACAGTGAATTCCCCGGTGACTGCATCAAACCCCACATGAATCGTATGTTCAAAGTCTGAAGGAAGAGAGATCTCTGGGCGTTCTTTCTCTTTCTTCTTATTGGCTAAAGACAAAATGTTAACATGTATTTATTTGACGTATAGTTTTGGCTTCCATAAGCTGTATAAGTAGGCTCATCAAAACAATTATAGAGAGACAGCTGGCTGGTTTGAACCTTAAATTTGAAATTTAAGATTCAGTATTTTCAGGAACATATATGCTGTGTATCTTAACCTTGGTTAAGATGTCATTGTTTATGGCAAGCTTACTTCAGTAATTGATATTATCCTTGCAGGACAGTGACTTGAGACCTCTCAGTTGTTAGTCCAAGTTCCACTGTAGGCTTGTATACCATAGCGACCATTTATACTTCAACTATCATTTTCACTTGTTCAGAGGGTTAAATGGGACAGTTTCCCTTTACTTTTATTCCACTGAAGTAACTCCTGTGAACTTTGTCTTGCTTTTCCTCATTTCTGATTGTCCATCCTTACAGGATATGAGAAACAATGTGTCTCTTCATTTCCTTGCCAATATCATCTGGATTTCTTCCTCATACAATAACCATTATCTGTTTGCGTGTCATTGTGTTTGTTGGTTTACGTTTCATAGTGCAGTCTTTGTCCTGCAATTTTTCTCTAGACAAAGTTTTTTCTCCTAAGTTAACTCCACTCTCAGACACAAACCTACATCTGGCAATTTCCTAATCTGGCTGACAGAGGTGGATCAAGCTATTATATTACCAAATACTTTACACACTTTAAGAACAAGCCTTTTATTATAAGAAAAGAACAAAATAAAATTATAAATACATAATTCATAATTTATCAAGGCTCTGAAGGACTTCAGAAGTGTTTCTACTGGATGCAGAAGCCTGTTGAAGTAGCTTCATTTATGTTGTAGAATTCAGCTTTTGATAGCCTCTATAGGTTAAGTACCACTTGATAAATCTGAAGAAATCTATAGGACATCTACCCATTAAAATGCAGTAAAGCTATACACACAATATTGCATTTACTTTCAGAAGTTCATAATCCCCCTCAATTTGGTTGAAGAGCCTCTTATTTTATTCCCCCACATCTTTATATCAACCCTTCACTTCTTTGCCATTACACAAATTCTTCCCTCTTCTCTACCAACTACACATTTACTGCATACTCTCTTAGATATAAATACTGCACATAAGCAAATCTCTGTGTAGACTCTGCTCAACAGTATCTCTCTAGAAGGTTGCTTGATAGCCAATCTTTTGCCTTCTGTTGAGGCCAAGTGCAAAAAAACGAGAAATGCAAACTTGCTCCTCTTCTGGTTTCCCATTTCAGGGAAATAATACTGCTAACCACCTAGATTAGAAGAGGAGCATGGTCTTAGACTCCTCTTTGGGGAGAAACGGAACAAAGACAAGGTTTATACTATCCATCTCCAATAGATTATTGAAAGAAATTATTATAAAATATAAAAAATTAGGAAATAGGAAACATTGTGGTATTCATAGAATGATGTATTCGAGTCTTTAAAAGGGCTGTATACATTTATGCTTTCTCTTTGGCCCTTTTTTACTTGTTTAGTTGTATCTGTCCTATTATGATTTGCTTGTTTTAGATTCGTTGTATTTTATTTTATTGTTCTTCCTTATAAACTTGTTTGTTTTCTAAAAGAGACAGAAATGTATGGTTCTAGATTGGGGGGTGGGTAGGAACAAACTGGGAGGAGGAGGAGAAATCATGCCCAAAATATATTGCATGAAAAAAATTATTTTCAATAAAAGACAAAATTAAAATAAAAAGAAGTTATATATTTAAATCATAATGTTCACATGTAACTACTAAGTAATCTTACATTGGCCCAGATATCAAAAACAACAATTTTGGAGTCATCCTCAATTCTCACTTTATTTCTACATTATTGGCCTGACTTCTGAAATTGTCTTGACTATATCTCCTTTTATTTTCAGAAGTCACTATCCCTTTCCAAGGCATTAGTATTTCCCTCCTAGCCCACTGCCTCCAGTGTTTTTCCCTCTGACTTATGTTCTGTGGTCAGGTCCTATTCTTGCCTTTTATATCAATTAAATATTCCTCTCACTACTTATGTGTTAAAATGCATGCTCCTGAACATGGTATCTAATAGCATGCATGACCTGGTCACTGTTACCTCTCCAGCTTGCTTCTATTGTTGCCATGAAACTCACTATCCAATTCAATTAATGCTTCCTAAACAGATGTGTTTTCTCTTGCCTCCAAGCTTTGATTTATGCTAAACTATGGCTTGGAACATTGAATTTCTTACCTTCTCCTGCCAGTTCTGTGTGGATTATTCCTGTTTGGTTGCTACTCTTTTTATTTTATTTTCATTTGCAGTGGTGGTGATCAAACTCAGAGCCTCATAAAATGTGGGCATTAGTACTTTACCAGTCCTTATTCTTGAAGACTCTTTCTTGTGTTTCCTCCACCATGGCAAACCTTATACTATTCACTCTCTGTAAAGTTCAATGTTCATTGCTTCACATTTTCTCAAAACCTCATAGTATATATTCTAAGCTTAGAACTTATCAGCACTGAATTATTATATGTTCTTTACCTGTCTATCTCTTTAGCTGAATTTCAAAACATTTTACAACAAACTTTATCTTAATTCCTACATTCTCTAGCAATTGTCTTGTGCCTGAATATTCACTAACCATCCTTTAAGAAAGTCTCACCATGAACAAATTAATTCCAGAGCTATCTCATTTAAACTATAGACTCAGCTTTACACAGCTTGCAAAAGTCAGAACTAGATATTTGAAGCTAATTCTCACTAAATCCATGAAGCTAAGCTTATAGTAGCCACATAAATGATGCCTTGGTGGCATTTTCAAGAAAAAATGACAGTTTTTTTCTCTATCCTTCAGCAAATATTTAGTGAGTGAATAACGAAATAATCAACAATTTAGGGCTTATGTAACTGATTTTTATTTTCCTTCATTTCTTAGGAATTTCAAAATAAGGTTATTCCCCCTAAAAATTTTTGGAACCTTGGTCGTGTGTACTAAAACCCATCCTAACCTGGCTGTTGAGTTTACATTCAACCTGATTAGCTCAAGGTTGGTGTATTTGCAGAGAACATAAAACCAAGTGAGCATCAGTTTCTAAATGCAGCTTTCATATTCTTCTAGAAAAGAGAACAAATTCATAGATTACTGGCTGAACCACAAATTTAAATGCCATTTGGCTTTAGGACCTTCTAAATGTGAATAAATTTTCCTTGTTACCTTAGGGCTAGTTAAATCATCCAAAAACTCATATTTTACAATCTATCTTGATTTTATCACCAGATAGAGAGACAAAAGCCCCTCTAGTAATCTATCATCCCTTTTATACCCGATCCTAATATGCTGTATTCTCTCTAGAGCTAAAACTTTTATCATTAAGCAAAAAGCCTCTCTTCTACATTACACCTGTTCATTAAATGCTCTCATCATTTCTTGCTGCAGGTTCTCAAGTTTCTCTGTAAATCACTGTTATGTGGGGGACCTATATTAAAAGTGAGATGTATTTGCCCTACCCTAGATTTGCGGATTGCTAACTATTTGATGATGGTGAGTGCTCCTCAGATATCCTAGTGGGAGCTGTTTATTCCTCTATCCCAATTCCTTTCTACCTGCCAGAATGGGAAGGTATACCTTATTCCAATTTATTCCAAGCAATTTATTCAAAATTGTTTATTTGAGCTCAGTACTTCTGCACTTGCCTACAAATTACTCTCCTTTCAAGGTGATTGCCACTTTCTCCTTCCTATTCAGGCTTCCAGACTTCCTTTCTAGTAGCTACTCTAACATAATTCTGAAACCAAAGATGTAAGTGGGCAACTTGTTCATGTCCTTGCCTTAGGGGGATTCTTGACCTTCCTCAGAACTCATCAGTGTTATCTCCCTTTCAATTTTTTCCAATCTGCTCCCTACATCATCTTTGAAAGAAATGGATCTCAATCAGGCTTCACCTGAATATCATGGAAAATTATATAAAAATTCAATGTCTGGTGTCTACTTAGAACTGACTGTCAGGCTTTCTATAGCTAATACCTGGACAGATGATTTGACCAACACCAGAGACAGTGAGTAGCTAGAGTGGAGTACTTGGGGTGCTTTCTTTATCCATAATGACCTGTTCTCTGAAATATTTAGTCCTGTTTCCTCATGCTCTAAGCCCAGCCACCCATTCTACTAACCTTCTAATTCCTAAGACCAAACTCCAATGTCATTTCTACACCTATGTCAATAAAACTTCTCTGGCTCTCTCTATTTTAAAGCAATTTTAATACCTCCCTGGCCTACATTCTATGGTGTGTCATGTAAATGCCTCCTCCTCTACAATCTTGGGAACTCTCACTCCATGAATTCCTCTAACAATTGTCTGGCAAAGTGCCGACGGTCATAATGCAATCCTAAAATCCTTCCCATTCTGTACTAAAGCTGTTGAGGACTGTTAGCTGGAGGAATTACATGGCAATGTGTATTCTTTTACTATTAAGATCACACACCCTACTTAGGACACTAATAATTCTTGGAAGATTCTTTTTTTCTTCCTTTTTAGTATTTACCTCTGTGTTGGAACTTCCATTTAGGCTCAGAAGACATGTTGAGATCTCTCCATTCAAAAAAAATCCTTCAGCCTTTTCATATCCATATTTCACTGATGTAATCACTCACCACTTCCTCATGTGGGTTAAACTTCTACAAAAATCAATTTATACTTTATCTCTCACTTCCCCAACAACTGCAATATGTCCCCAAAGACACATTAATCTTTTTCTTTCCCAAGTGCCACTTTTCAGCCCTTAAAGCACTCAACTGTCTTCTCAGTAAGAACCAACATCGTTGATCAAAGACCTCTTGAAAGTGAAAGTCCTCTACATAGCTCCTTCCTAGAATCCACTTCTATATTTCTGATCGTTCCTTTTCAAACTTATTTATTAAGAGTCATTTCCTGCTGGCTGATTAGATCACAGTCACTAGAAGCTGACACTTTGATGTCAAAGACATATATTAGGTCACTTGTCCTCATCAAAACACTGTCCTTTGAGTCATCTCTTCAACGCACCTCTATTATTTCAACATCTACAGTATCCACATGCTTTATAGATGCTCTCAGCTTTGCCTCAGCACAATTGCAACCCCAGTTTAGATAACTTGTCATTAGTCATTTCTGGTTGTTTGTGTCCCAGGCTCCTTACGGCAAATATTCCTGAAGAAACATGAAACTACATTTCCTTGGTTTCCTACCCCACCCTCTCAAGTTCCTTTTCTTGTAACCTGATTTATTTTCCATTTTTATTAATTCTTCTTTCTAAATACTGTATCTGTATTTCCTATTCATTTTCTAATAATATTGGTCCCTAAGTCAGTCATTGCTGATATACATTGTTCCTCCATAGCTTTATAATCCCAACCCTCCCTCTCCCATTCTTCATATTAGCCAGTCTGAACTTCCTGTAGTTATAACCATAAAAAGTCAAGAAGAAATGCTTCATGCCTACTGCCTTTGCTAAGGTGCTCCTGGTACTAGAAATGCCACTGACTCCTTACATGGCTAGCTATACTCTACACATACGTTCTATACTTTCTGTTTAAAGACTCATCTCAGTTTGGTGGTCCATCTCATTCAGGAAGACTTCCCTAGCTTCTTTTCCCTTCAGTCTTCTGTCGGTGACTGGTCCCGACAGTCTTCAACATATTTCCCTTCAGCACCTGCTTCTGCTTTTACTTACCGTAGTAAATTAAACTCATTGACTAATTTTCCTCTTCCTGAGCAATCAGTCTCTTGAAGGCAGAGATTGGAATTTAGATGTTCCTTGCTCCAGAACAGTACAAAACTCAATGTTTTAATAACAAATCAAAAATAATCAAAAGCATGAATGGAAAGATGAAATGACCCTATGGAGGGAGCCATGATTATCTACCAAATAGGACAAGGAAGTGAAAATTACATTTTAAAGTTATTTCTGTAATTGAATTCGCTGATAGGGTCAGTGATGTTTCCATTGTAGAGATTCACTCTATATTCATTCAGACGCATCTCTAGTGAGATGTCACTTCAGAGTCAAAAATAATATTAACATAGTTAGGAAGAATTCAAGGTACAGAGAAACAACCAATCTCCTTCATTTGAAATCCCTCAACAATTTTGTCTAATTTCTGTAATTTGTTTTAGAAAGCTGTCACATGAGTCACACTTGCTTTAGGAGGTCCATTTGCTATCTTCCCCTAAAACTCCAAAGAGTTATGCTTTTCTTTCTCTTTAGCTGTCATAACATTACTTCCCGAATTACTTTCTAGAGTACTTTCTAGCTCCTTGAAAATCGACCATGCTGGTAAACCAAAGGAAGGCAGAACACGGAGAAAACTTCTCTCCATAAATTTACCCTATAAGTACACACACACACACGAATCATGTTAAAAGCAATGGAAAGTCTGCAACCTGTTCCGGTATACGTGGCATAATTTAAAAAGCAACACTTAATGCTGCCTTAATGCAGAAAGACCAAAACAAAATATTAAGCATATTTTAAAATACAGGAATAATCATTTTAAAGAACAGTAAACAAACAGATGGGCTAGTTCTCTGAGGTAAGCATTTCATTACTCTGGCAATATGGACTAACTCTCAACTTCCTTTCATTTTCTTTCAATCAGTTAATGGTTCAGTTAGGAAGTGTGCATTAAATTAGGAATCAATGTAGTGACAGATTATGCTAGATGATTCATTAGGGACTTAAGCAATAGTCTAAACTTGCAAATTAACTGGGAGAATGATGTTAATAAAAAAGGAACAGTATGGCCAGACTAGGGAACACTAGGAAGTAAATTGGAGTAATAGAGAATAAATGTTCCGTATAAACATACATAACAGGGAAATATAGATAGATACATGTGGTGGGTAGTCTGAGTGTACTAGAGGTTGGATGCAGGAAATGAGCCACAAGCATCAGTCAGATAATCTGTCAGGTACTGGAAGTAGGCGATGCAGCAGAAGCAAAAGGTCAGAAGTAAGAGTGCATTAAGCAAACACATGTAAATGAAAAAACATCAATAAACCCATAAGGACTAGTCTTGAAAATCAAGAAGGACAGAAAGATGAAACTGGAGATAATAGGAAAGCATGTGTGGGAAAGGTCTGTGAGCAGGTGGCTGAGATAACTGAGTTTTTTCTGAAGGGAAGTTAGTTAGTTCTGTGTTGTTAGGGTATCCTGGTAGCACCAGGCATCAGACTGAGAATGAGCAGCGGGTTGCAATGGAGAAATGAAAGGACCTACCTATCACTGCATCTTTTCTTCTAAGGTGCATTCTACTGGACATTTCTTAGGATCTCTCTCTGCTTCCCTCCTTCTGTCTCTCCCTTTGTGCACATATGTGTGTAGAACTTCCATTTAACATATAACTTCCATTATACACACATACATGTATAAATTTTGCAATTGAAAAATTACCTGAGGATAATTTCTCTCTTACGATGTTCATCACTGAGGTAGACACATTAAAAAGCAAGCATAGCTCGGTGGTGGTGGCGCACGCCTTCAATCCCAGCACTTGGGAGGCAGAGGCAGGCAGATCTCTGTGAGTTCGAGGCCAGCCTGGTCTACAAGAGCTAGTTCCAGAACAGGAACCAAAAAGAAAAAAAAAAAAAAAGCTATGGAGAAACCCTGTCTCGAAAATAAAAAAAAAAAGAAAAGAAAACAGAGATATAATAAAGCAAATTATTAGGCTACTTTAATTGGAATTCCTGTGTATTTGAACTTTTCTGGAAATGACATTCGTTATCTTATACCCTTGGCTTGGAGGCAAATCCCTCCTCATCCCTTCTGGTGTGTATTAGTAAAGCCAAATAACTTGTACAGGAGATGCCACTTTCAGCATGAGAAGTGGGTGTGGCTAGGTCAGAGACCTATCATACTAAGAAGCCTATTTTATAGCAAATAATTCTTTCTTTTTCTTTCCGGGAAAACCACAATAGAAAGATATAAAAACTGTTATTAAAGTGCTATTAGTACTCTGTGGGTGATAGCATTCACTTTTCCTACCAGGCAACCCTTAGTGAGTGGCTCATTCTTTATCTAGGTGGGAGATGCTTTTGTAATTCATGGATTATTTATAAAATGCTGCCTTAGTGGTTTGTGAGGTTTCAGATACTTTAGTGTCTAATTAACTGCCAGAACAGTGAATTAACTATGGAATTATGGCTTTCTTATTTTATTTTTACCATCATTTTGTTCCATCCTCTCAGTCACAGACACGGAGCACAGTGTGCACTGTGCCATCTTTCTCAAGTGGAAACCCTTTGAAGCTCATTTTAGACTTGATTAAGTATACGGATCTCAGAATAGTTTTTCCTGGGGCAATAATAGCCCTCCAAGTGGTGTCGAAGAAGCAGGAGATCTTTATGAAACAAAAGTCCCAGAGGGACTGATTTCCGCCCAGGCTCTATTCCGTAACACACCTGTTCTATATACAAATATCCTCTTTGAAGGGGACCCACAGGAATTTCTTACTTCCTGAATTTATGACATGTAATTCTTTCCTTACACGGCAGGTCACGTAATTGTTTAGTTTTCTCATTTGGGAGCCTGGAAATGTATTATTTTGCCACTGAAAATATTTGAAATACTACGTGGTAAGAGCAATGGAAAATCAGGCATAAAACACTTTAATTTCAGTTCCAAATATTTGAAGAAATTGACAGCGAAGGGCTGCAAAAACACTACAAATTTAAGTTTCCACATAACTATATCTTGTTTAAACCTAGAAACTTGGGCAAACTGATTCTGAGTAGAAAAAACAAGGTTCTCATCTAGTGAAGAGATGGATTAGCTTAGGAATGAGTGCAAGAGAAGAAACAGTGGACGTTCCTTCTGTTCTATTTAGATATAATTATCCAACATTTTAATTTTATGAGCATCAAACACTACTATTGTAATAGGAAACAGTTTGAAAGTTTTCAAAAGAACACAGTAATTATAGAAAAAAAGATACTTTAAAACAAGCAAACAAACAAATAAAATCTAGTTGCTTCCTGCTAGGAAGGTGGGCCAAGAGGAAGAAAAGCTTGTAAGGAAAAAAATATTCAAGGTCATCATTGCTATTTCACTTAGGTTTCTCCTTGTCTTTCCTTTTAAAAAATCACTTTTGTACATTCCACCGGGTAAAACATATTTTCAAAGCAGCTTTAATTATTTTCATTTGTTTGAGCTAGTAATCATTGAACTAAGTATTTTGGTGCTAGGTCTGTCAAGCTTTAAGCAGTGTGTCAACTGTGTGGCAGTCATGTAATGCTTCTGAAATGGCTTTCTGTATAAAGTCATTTCTAGGAAAGCCTCACCTCCATCATACGAGGATTGAGGAACATGACTTTAAACATGTATGTAGCTGGGAATGTACAGTGGGCAAGGTCCATTCTCCTGCTCTGGGAAAACTTGCTAAAGTAATTCAGAGGATCTAATTAACCTATTTGAATCTTCTTTATGCATTTTTTTTTTGGAAAACATTCCATCAGTTTCCCTTTGCCTGGTCTTCAATGGCTATGAAGACAGTATATACAGATAAAACCACAAAGTGGTACCTTGTTCTGCAAGAGTAGCTATAAGCTTAATTCATAAGCTCATGCTTCGCAGAGATGATCAGAGGAGGAAAAAGAAATGACAGTCACATGTGAGGTATGTTGTCAGTCCTTTGACATTTGAAGACATTTATAACTTCCTCTGGTTTCATCTTCCAAAATCCTCAACAGTATTGATTTTTATGGAAAATAATTAAGAAACTGCCTTTCATCTCTTCCCAAGCAATATATACTTGTTATATTCACTTCAAACGATGAGCCAATTTCAATGAGTAGTATTTGAAAAACATAAGGCAAAGATGAGGCAATGTATTAGGGAGACACTCATGTCCAAGTGGACAATTATGTAAGGTACAAGTCTGAGATGGATAAAAAAAAAAAAAAGGCCTCATTTGCTTTAACAAAGAAAGAACTTTCCTAACCCTTGACTATTAGCAACATTTGTATCCTTTTATACATTCTTCATTTGAATGTTTGATACAACACTTTTCCATCTTCCCCCAAGTCCTACCCACGCCCTGTTCTTCCTCTTATCCTTTTTCTCTCAGATATCACTTCCTCTCTTTACTACATTGTATACATCTTCCAATACTGTATTTCATACCTGTCTTCAATGTGGGAAACCATATTTTTGTGAGCTTTTCCTTTATTAGCATTGAAGTGGGAACATGGGCTTTAGTAGCTAGGGAAAGTACACCCTTGTCCCACCTTCTTTCCCTTTCAACAGGATGTCTAGGAGTGGAGGAATAGATACGAGGCTCTTCTCATGGAACATAGTACTAGCCCCAGAGGACAAGAAAGAAACTGTACCCTTCAGACTTCCCAAAGGGCAGGCCAACGATCTTTGAAGAGGACTCTCCATGGAGCTAGATGGCTATTTTTAGAGAACTAAGAGGAACACAAACACTATTCTGGGAGCATCGGTCTCTGCCACCTGACTTTCTGATAGCAGAGCATATACCTCTCCATTAGTTGCCACTCCTACATATTATTGATGAAATAATAAACACCTCGTACTCCTGCAGAGTACTAAGGGCCTTTAGATTTACCACACTAAATATATTTTATTATATATTTTATGGATATTAGTAATGTGTATTAACCAAAACATTTGATTAACAAGACCATTAAAGATAGCTGAGCATTTTCTTTTTGCACAATGCTCCCTGCTCTGTAGGGTATAGAGAAGATAGAATATTCCAGGAATTAGCATAACAATGTATTTTTCAATACAGTAACAAGAACTATGTTGTGCAATATCTCCTTCACAAACGTGAATATATCAAATTAAAGCCTCGCTTTTCTAAAACAATCCATTTGCGAGCCTGTGAAATATACATATCAAATGATAACTTAACCCACAAAACACACAAGAAAATATTAGCACATCTCTGTTGTCAGGAATATCATGTATCTATCATTTTCTGCATGACAATTAAAAAATAATTTTCCTGATATTCATATACGTTTTAAAGCACATTGAAACTTGTTAGTAAAAATGAATGCCACCCTGGCTTCTTTTTTTTTTTTTCAAGTTCAACCTAATAGAATGTCTTTATTAGCCAATGACTACACTGGGGGTTCAGGACCCACATGCAGTCCTTATATAGACCCCCCCAAAAAATGGTATTTAGGAATTGAACTACAGAATTGATATATTAGGTCTTTGTTCTTGTTTTAGCAATTGTCGCTACCAATGCACTGGTTTTCAATGCCTGGATGGTACTTCCATAACGGAATCATTTGTACTAAAGTCTTGCAGTCTACTAAGTTTGGGGCTTGTTAAGCCATAAACCCAAATAAGCCCTTCCTTCCATACGTTGTCTTGGTCATGGTGTTTTTTTTAATTTATTTATTTATTAAAGATTTCTACCTCCTCCCTGCCACTGCCTCCCATTTCCCTCCCCCTCCCCCAATAAAGTCCCCCTCCTTCATCATCCCTAAGAGCAATCAGGGTTCCCTGCCCTGTGGGAAGTCCAAGGACCACCCACCTCCATCCCGGTCTAGTAAGGTGAGCATCCAAACTGCCTAGGCTCCCACAAAGCCAGATAGATAGATAGATAGATAGATAGATAGATAGATAGATAGATAGATAGATAGATAGATAGATGGATAGATGGATGGATGGATGGATGGATGGATGGATGGATGGATGGATGGATGGATAAATAAATAAATGAATGAATGAATGAATGAATAAATAAATAAATAAATAAATAAATAAATAAATAAATAAGTAAATAAGGCGGGCTGAGATAAAGAAAGAAAGAAAAGACAGATGAGGCGGGCTTGAACAGATAAGCAAACCACCAACACTTAAAAATGACATCAGTCAACACTCCTGGCTTCTGATGAGAGCAACAGAGGTCACTACACAGTCTCTTTGTTCCATCGCAAGGAATGCTAATATAGTATGAGAAGTTTGTTTCTGGCTCCATTCTTTGCTATGTTGTCCTAGACTGTATATTTAAATACTTTAAGCTTATACTGTTATGACTACAAAAGAGGGCTAGAAGAAAGAAAAAGTAATTTTTCCTGATATTCATATATGTTTTAATGATGCTTGCACCCAGTAAGGAGTAAGCAAATGAGAGATCATCTTCTATATGTCACAATTTTATTTCTATCCAACTATTTCTTCCTACATCTCCCAGCAAAGGGACCATCATATCATATCATTCCCCAGATCACCAAATCACAAATCTCTCCAGATTTCCCCACAAACAAAATACATATGAACTGTGTTCCCTAAGAACACAATCCTTCACACAGGACTACACACTCCCCAAAACTCACCTAAGCTCAAGAGCAGTACAAGACACAAAACAAAGGAATAGATGAGAAACAGACGTCACACAGAAAGGCAAACTCCAAGTGCACTCTCACCTGCTTTAACTCTTTAACTGATTAGATTGGGGGGAGCTAAGTCATTTTCAGAGTCCTTGGTTCTTTTATTTGCCTCATTGCTTTCTCCTTACTGGTTTATTTATAGTTATGTATTTATTAATAAATTTATTTACTCATCCATGTACTTCTTCATCATCTTACTCCAAAACGGATGCCAGCTGACACACAAGAATACATAAAATGCAACATGAATATATATATATATATATACATGTATATATATATACACAAAAAATACAAAATGGATAAGGATGTAAAAAGGGGGAAAATGAAGTTAAGAACATAAATAGAGCCTGAAACATAACTGATACAGACCAAGATACACACATATCAAAAAGCCTGATTATAACTGTTATGTATAAACCACACACTTTCTTTACTTTTGAAGTATTCTATAGTTGACATACAGATGCTAGTCATGGCAAAAGCTACATTGAAAAGTTATAAATTCAACAACCTAGTTTCTTGGTTGTATAAGTTGTTAAATGCCATAAATATAATAATAGCTCAAAATTACCTAGCAGAAGTTAATTTACACTTGTAACACTCATGTAATTACAGTTACCTTAAGTTCTCACAAAGATTTGGAAAGGCATGGCAAACCCTATCATCCTCATTTAACAGATGATAAAAATTCAGGCTCAAAGGAGCTGCAGGACTGGACCAAAGCCACAGTCATTACTGCCAGAGCCCTCAATGAATCCAGGCCTCCAGAACACATGTTCAGTGCTTTTTGTATTAATTCAAAACTGACTGTGATGTTACTCAAACTGTCACCAAGAATCAGGGACAGAGAAACAATATTCTCTGTTCACCCATGAGGGGCAGGGTCTTAGGCAAACCTGAGTTTTCAAAGTTCAATTGAGGAAATTTTGGAGATAGAAGAGAAAAACATGGACATTAGAAATAAGGTCACAACTTTTCAAATATCTCATAAATATTTTGCATGCAATAGTAATAACAATGATACACTAAATAAAAAAGATTAATGAGAGTTTCCATCACTTAAAATATAACAAGGAAAAGCTCTACATAATTTTGTTTAGATCCCTGAGAAGATTTTTCAGGGGTGATAAGAACATACATATGACTCCAATAAAAATGAGAGTGACAGGAAAGCAATGCACAGTGGTGAATTGCTAGTTCAAATCACGGATGCAAATGTTCTCAGAGTCATTGAAATCCCATCCTGAAGCTATAACAATATCATGAATACAAGCAGCATCATTTAATGACTGTATTTCTTTGTGACGATGACTTCTGTCATATCTTTTGGGAAGAAACCCATCCACTTCTCTATTTAGTCCAATGAAGTCATTCAAACTTTGAGCGAAACTTACCAGCTACTCAATGAGAGTGTTTAAGTACCACTACCTTGAATGATTTAGGAATTTTTGACAGTAACTTCTTCTCATTGTAGTCTTAAAAAACCACTCTTATAGCACTTAAATCATCCAAGCTTTCTCTGAAAGTAGCTTGTTAGATGTCTAGCAATACTAGAAATGGTAACTGATGACTTAAAAGTTTGCCTTAAGATAGCTTCTGGTGATTCTTCATAATATAGGATTCTTCAAAATCATTCAAGTTTTGAACAGGTAATTGTTGATATGAAAAGATACCGATGTTCATTAGTTTTCCTTGGAACATCTTATTCTTGTTCTAAAATTAAATGGTTCCCTTTCCTTATAACTTTGTCTTCCAGTCTCAAAACCTCTTAATTATCATTATTTTCCCTTCTGATAATTGCCTCTGGCATACAAGAACCTCCCTGAGGGGTATCCTATAAAATATCCTATCACATATTAAAGAAAACAAGTTCATATTCAAATTTAGTTACAAAAAGGCTCATCATTCACAGGTTCTTCTTGATGCAAAATTTCACTGCCTTTAGGAGGAGGTCCTGAAAGATGTTCCATCCCTACCTCTTGTCAAATCTTCCGGGTTGCACTATACCATGCTTTTGGCAAACTAGCTAATGCCTTTTTCAATAAGGATACAGCATTAGTAATGGTGTACCTTCAGAACACTAGTACCTTCAGAACCTTTGTGAGACTTTGAATTGTTAAATAACATATAATTAGCACATCTTACTGAATGGCAAACTGAAAGTCAAAGTGTGGTTGGTATCAAAGAACGTGTTTACCCTAGAACATGTACGCATTGGCAAACGCATGTGAAGTACCAAATGGATGCTAAGAACCAACAGGACTTTTGAACTAAAGGTTTTCTTTCAAGTAGTCTTAAATTTCTCTAAGAAAGCACTGTTCAAGCCATTCCTGAATAAGAGATGAAGTCATCCAGGCCCTTCTGTTTGGATGCCAGTTCAAGAGAAATTTGGCTCAGATTTTTTTTCCCCTGAGAAGATTTGGGTACACTTTTCTGGAGAATAGCAGTGGTTTCACTAGGAGATCATTTGAACTATTGACACAAAGCAGAAATGTCAACCTCTCTGATATTGCTGAACTCCTGCTTTTCAAAAGGACAAATAGGACTTTTCAAAGACATTAAAAGCATGCACTTTCAAGCACCAAAGATTTGTGTGGCGTCATCCCTTATTCAAGCACTGGGCAAATGAAGCAGATGTAGTACAGGGATCCTTTCTTTGGCATCACTATTACAAATGAATTGCTCTCTACATATAACGACACATCTTCAATTCTCACACCGCCGTTTACTCGCAGAAAGGGTTTCCAAGATCCACCTAAGTACTGGCAAACAGACTTTTAGAATTTCCCCTTATAAAGCCACAGAACCCTTGTGTAGAATGTATTTCATTATTTGTTTACTTCTCTTCAGTCCTTAGGTCACAGGGGAAAGCATCTCATAAACACACAAGAGGCAACACTGTCACTAACAAGCATTTCAGCTCCTATACAAATTGTAAGTTCATTTAACACTGTATAGCACCCCAAGCTACCACTTTTACCTTGAAGACGCAGATCAATAATGACATTTTGTTTTCAAAGACATTACCTTTCTTCTCCTTTTGACCAATTTCAGTGATCCTATGATTACTCACGTCCTGATCAATAGTTATATCCACAGAGGTCAAGTTTCAGTTTTATGGCAATTAATACAACCTTATATGCTACTTACTAAAGCTTTCAGAGAACCAAGTGTCACAAAGTAGTAGCATACACTATTTAAGCAACAAGCTGTATCATGAATGTCACATGGGTAAATGATACTATATTGTGACTTTCATGCACTTGGAACTGACGGCATAGGTGACAACTGGTAGAAGAAGAAAGGAAATAAAGGACTTTTCCATCCTTCCTGTGATTCAGACAGATAACATTGTGGTGACTTATACTTATTCCTGTACACTTAACTCCAAATCTTCAGTTATTGTAAAGATATACAGAAGCAAATCTACCTATACACTCAAACATCAAAAGTGGGACAACTTAGCATTAGGGAGGAATTGTTTTAAATTCTACCCTAAATTTTCAGAAAGCAAGTTGCTGTTTTTACACTCAATACAGTGCTCTTGTGATAGATTCCCTTCAGTTAAGTCTATAAATCCAGTTTATGTGAAAGACAAACACAGCATGTATATTTTCTGGTATCCCATAGGAAGTCAATCAAACGTGGTCCTCTGACAAAAGGCAACCTCTGAAGATGGAGATGGAAAGGTTAAACAGGCCCTGAACAACCAACCCAAGAAAAAAAAGCTACAAAGAAAGAATAAACTGGCCCCTTTTGAATGCCCGGCCACTGATACTTTACTTTTATCCCCTCCTCCTGGGAAGATAGAGCGAAGCCTGGCTTTCTTATTCTTCTCTTCGGGGGCCATGGGGAGTGGTTTGGTGCTGTGGTTGAGTGCTGAAGAATCACGGTTGTTGCTGTTCATCCTCAGTGGGGGAGCTGGGGGTTTTTCTTCGTTCTCCAAGCTGTCAGACATTTTCAGGTGCAGCTGATTTCACAGCTCCTAAAGGAAAGCAGTGGCAAACAGGAGGTAAGGGAGGTCAAGTCTAATGCAAGTGGGGTACACATGGGGAGTCTTGCATCCCAGAATTAGGTTTGCTCTCTCATTCATTCACTCAGATTTCCTGTACATTTTAAGAGGCTTCTCTTCTGGGGAGAAGAAATATGCCTCTCCAAAGGCTAACTAGACAATTTATCCAAGTTGAGGTAACTGTGGTCATGAATGACTTTCAGTGTACGCACGCAAATGTGTATGTAAGCTTCCTTGATTTTACCAGCGAAACTCTACTTTCTGTTGTTCATACACGATCTCTGAATGAACAATTTACTTTTTCTCTAAAAATCTTATACTGATGATCATTATGGTCAAGTGGCATAAATTTTTAGACTTTTAAATTGATACAGGCTAAGATGTTGATTGTCAATTGCCCAGAACGACGATTTATTAGCTGTTTTAACACTAGCATGCCTTGGTGTCTGCTTCTTATGTCTATGTACCTGATTTGCAAAATGATTTTTACTGTTTTTATTATTTAAAAATTGAGAAAGCTTTCTATATACATGACAGTTTCAGGAAAGTTGAGGTATACTGTTTTAGCAGATGACGCCCATCTTTTCCCAAGGAAGCAGCTTTAAAAGGTAGGCAGAATGTCATTATGACCAAAGGCAGAGCTCTAGTACGGTGAGATGATCTCATAATTTTACTCTCTGTCTTATTTCATGTCCCCGAAAGATACTTTAGTTGTAAAATCTAGTCTAGGTTTTAGAAATTTATTATTTACTATGAGTTTCACTTATTTAGGCACATATGTCAAAATCCAAGCACATTCATGTTTCATCCACCTCAGAGGATGAAGTGGAAAAAGTATGACATCTTCAGGAAAATGTTTATGCTCATGTCTTCTTATTCTAATTCTGGTCCTCCCCTTATAGGAATTGACCCTAACAGGCACAAGCCAGGTCCTTCAGAATGTCTTCATGGTTTGAATATAAGAAAAATCAAATGTAGCTATATAAAAATTTATATAGTATCACTTATTACTAATTTAAGAATATATTAATTCTCCAACTACAACTTACCACGTGACTCTATGAAAAGGACAATTACTGTAAGTGAACATATTTGCAGCAACAACAAAGAATATTCTCATTAAATACTGAAATAAGAAATGGTCTGCCACCAGGCAGAGGGGGTACACACTTCAATTCCCGCATTTGGGAGGCAGACACAAGGGAATATCTGAATTTGAGGCCAGTCTGGTCTACAGAGTGCATTCCAGGACAGCCAGAGCTGTAACAGAGAAAAACCCTGCCTCAAAAATTAAAACAAAACAAACAAATAAACCAATGTTTTTCCATAATTCCTTTTAGTTTTAATGATTACAATATTTTTATTGTTTTTAATAAAGAGCTCTGAATTATATCATATGAGGAGTATTTAAAGTTTTTCTATTTTATGAAATTCTGTTTGTAGAAAAATGAATGCAACTGAAAAGTAACAAAGTAAATGAAATTAACCAGACTACAAAAGATAAATATTATGTTTTCTCTCACATGCAAAATACGGATAAAATAAATTATACTAAAGTAGAAGAGAGACTTAGGACAAGGAAGAGGACCAGAAAGAGGGATGAAGAAAAGTAAGAAAGGGGTAAATATGGTCAAAGTACAGTATGTATATGTATCAAATCCCAAAATAAAAGTATTTTATATAGTAATGTATGGCAATAAAATTTGAAAATAATTTCCCTATGTTCTAAATTCAATCAATATATACAGTCCATGAAACTTTGCTCCCTCCCTAAGAACAATGGCAATTATAGGTTGTTGGGGGAGGGGCTAGCATTTTCATCAGTGGTAAAGCCACATAGAAGTTGTGGTTGCTCTAGTAAATAACAGCCCGCTCACAGTCCAGAAAGAGACTTCAGTTAAAATCAGTGAGGTACACACACAACAGAAAACACGAAATTAGGGAGACTAGAAGAGTTTCATCCCAAGTTGGAGAAGAAGGAGAAAGAAGAAAGTGACGAGGGAAAAATAACTAATATTTAATGTATAAATGTGTGAAATGGTCGATTAACAAAACAGGAGTGGGTATTAAGCAATAACTTTTTTCTGCTTGATTGGCTGCCAGTTCCCAATGATTGGCCTTATCTTCATTTGCACAGTTCTGTTTCCTTTTGCTTTGCCATGCCTTGCATTATCTGAATGAATTAAGACTAATTCTGTATCTTTTTGGTAATCATTATGGTGAAAGCACCTGGTAATAAATGTCTTGTTAGCACTACCAATGACCTGATGAGCTCCATGTGTCTTGCATAAGTAAAACTGAAACATGAGATACAATGAAAAAGTAACTATGATGTCAAGGTAAAATATATGCACACTTGCTAATGGTACTAGTCATTATTGGAACACCCGAGTGAAACAGGGCTAATGAACTACGTTCTCTTTTGCGTTTAGACCTTTGGTCCTTTTCAATTTACTCTTCTCCAGAAATGATTGACTTGACCAGTGGTATTATATTTCACTGGCCCAGCTCAGAGTTTTCCTTTAGCCACTGGGAAGAATTTGGTATGAGACTGTTCTGGACTCAATACTAATGTCTAAGTGTGAAGTTATTATTACAAAAATATCAGATATGCAACATCTAGCTTGATTTTAAAAACTAAGTGTGTAAGCTACTGGACAGGGCCTGAGTATTTAAATAGCAGTGCCAAGGGAGATTTCTGGAAAGTTGTGTCCCACAGAGATAAAGAGCTACCATTTTCCGGATGATACATATATTCTGATGACACATCACTTGACTTGATATGACAGAAGTCAGAAAGACAAGTGTGTTCTCTTTAGAACAGATCTGATCTTGCATAACAAGGCAAGAGTCTAGGACAACAAGGGTTCTAGGGCAACTACGTAATTTAAAATACTGTGCTCCTTTGTTCTTGAGAACTAGGTGTAGTTTCCACACCTATTTACACATTCCTAATTACAGTATGTAAACAAGGAAGCATGCTTACCTACTGCTTCTTTTCAGGTTGCCTGATGACCACAATGCTATCTGGCCAAGTATGTTTTAGGTTAAGGATTAAGGACTACTTGGGATAAAAAACTCTTCTATGCTGTACTAAAATCCTACAACTCAAATTTCAAAACACCAACAAGGCATGATATTCCAGGAGCTCTGCAGAGAACCGAGCTACTTTCTACTTCTCAACAAACAGGCATGGTTTTAGACTGTATTTAGTTTCATTGGCCTCATTAGAGCATCATCAGAGGGGTTGAAATAACCCTTTACAGAGATGGACATGAGACTGAAGAAAGGGTATCCACTTCCACACCGAGAACATAAAGCATGATCTAGATACTTACTCTTCATTTGTGTAGACTTTACATATTTTGTTTTGTTTGAACTATCATGCTACTACGTCAGCTCTTCATTAAATTTTATAAAGTAAAAACAAAAATTATCTTCTTGACATCGTTAACCCAACTTCAAAGCAAGTGCTTCAAAGCATGCTTTTGAAAAAGTAGAGAAAGGGAAGGCATTCACAAGGAAGCCTTGTTGTCAATGTATTTTTCCCCAAGTGGGAGATATCTTGTACTCTTCCATAAATGTAGAAAGAGAGAATCCTATTATGTTATGCTTGTAAAGAATACCAATTTACTAAGTCAGGTTCTCTTCTGAGACAGCTTTCTACAAAGGACACTATTAATGGATCACTGCTTCAATTTGCCTATGATGTCATTATTTCCAAGATGTTAAGAGACTATTTTGTTTGGGATGGCTGTAGGCTTCATTTCAAGTATTATACAAAAGAACTATTATTCTCTAGGAGTGCAATCAAAAAAAATGCTTAGTCTTAAGTTTAAATGTTGTTTTTCACTTGCACAACAGAAACTTTCAAGTGAGTGGCACTTTAAATCTAGCCACAGACCATTTGTTTCACTTTCAGATATTGGCCTTTAGAATCGTGGAAAAATAGCTAACACTAGTGTCCAAACCTGATTACATAGCAACTACAATTTTTTTTACAAAGAATTCAAATTGTTTTGTGGATGATATGTATTTTTGAGCCAACCCTTGCGGAGTTAGTGTTGGCATATGCTCTGTAATTGCAATTGGAATGCATTTGTTGTAAAAAATATTTTATTTCACTATGACCAAAGATCATTCACAGCCTATTTTAAAGCCAATAGGAAACATTGCATTTGTTTTTCAGGTCTTTTCCTCTCCCCTCTCAGTCTCATACACAAATGTGAGGGCTTGTATCCATGGGGGACTAAATGAATACACACAGCCCTTACTGGCTTGCCTCTTGCCAAAGAACCTTACAGCAAAACATTTTTAGAGGGGCATAGGTGCTGTGGTGCAGGATTAGAAATGGTCAACTGCTCTCATTATTCTCTCATTTTTCCAACACGCATTTGCCCGATATCAGTACAAGATTAAACTCCCAGGAGGTTAGAAAAGAAAGTCATCAACTTGTGCAGATCTAAAAGTCAAAGAAAAAAACAGTAATCAACCAGATACTAGCAAACTTGACCAAAATGGATACGGTGACATATATGTTGAATTGGATGCAGCCAAAAATGCCAATTGTGCCCATTTATTACAGATACTGTATACCAGGTATGTGAAGGAGGAAAAGCCAGAAATTCTGGTCCTACAACTTGTAAGACCATTCATTAAGTCATGAGCAAATAAAATAAATATTTTAAGCAGATATCATGAGAAATAAATGTCTGTGTACTTTCAAAACTGATGTAATTATTTACTTGCATATTTTTCCTCAACAAAACAAATGTATTGTCTGCCTTTCAACCAAAAGCCCAGCTTTGCTAATTCACAGCCATATTCAAATGAAAACCCCCAAATCAGTAGCAACATAAACCTATTATCAGACATTGGTGATTACACCAACATTGTTTAATATTCTTTGCATATGAAACTAAAGTATACACAATAAGACTGGGATGGAGCCTAGAGGAAATATCCAGGGTAAACTCTAATGTTTCTGGTATATTGATACAGATACTAAAAATAGAAGAGAATAATATTCAAGAAGTTGTGATGACAGAGTTATAATAATCATTTAACACAAGGACGTATGAAAGAATATGGATTTTAGGATTTCAGAGGGATAATAGACTTGCAACAGAATTCTATTAAAACATGAGTGTGTCATCTGAAAGTTCTTTGGTGGGGGAGCTTCTGTATAAAAAGAATTAGTGCTGTATATCAAGGATTAAAATTTTAATGACAGCCTTTAGATTTCAAAGTATTGAATAAGGATAAATTTAAAGTTATCATATGTCTCCTTATATAATTATATCAATATAGAGACTTATTTTATATATAAAGATGAGATTGCTGCCTTTATTGGAAGGATGTATACACTGAATTGTACTTTGGTGGTGGGAAGGAGGATTCAAGAATTACATTTGCTGGCTTTTTTATACTCCATTGGACCCTAAACACACACTTTCAAGATGGTTATGTAAGTGTTCAAGAATAGAACAAACCACATCTTTGTAATTAGCCTAGGCCAACATCAAACCTACTCTATTTTTCATGTATTATTAGCAAATGAACTTACCTAGTTCAAAAATTCATGACTGACAATGTGAGAAAACATAGTAGATAATTTATAAGTTGTCTCCTTCTTCCCCACCATCAAAAGAAAAAAGAGAGAAAGAAAAAGAAGACAGGAAAAGTCACATAGCCTTCTATAAGTCAACAAACTCTTATCATGAAAAACATTTCTATGGCAACTTGTATCTGAGTATTTCTACATATGTTTCAGACATTAATTCCAATAGTGCTTTATGTCACCGGGGTATCTTATAGAATAGAAAATGAGCCAAATCTGAGTCCCTAAAATAATCTGGGATCCCACTGCTACTCACAGACTAAATCAACAAGGTAGAGCCCATCCATTAATGATAGGCAGCTCCATAGGCCCAACAGAGGAATTCTTTCATCTTGTTTCAAACTGCATGGAGCCATTCTGCATGCCAGTCCCTCTCAATAAATCATAAGCTCCATGAGGGTAAGAACCCCTCTTTCATAAGTACATGCTTTCATATTAAATGAAGCACTATACATTCTAGGCATTAGTTTCAGCTGTGAGTAGGTCCTCATAATGTTACAGAAATCTACATAGGTAGTTATAACAAGTCTGGACCAAGAAAGGCGTACTTGCAAATACCAGCACTAGTCTAAAGGCAAAGCAGATGGGCATCATTTAGAAGGCAGCTAGCATTGGGTTAACAACATCTCATTTTTAAAATATATAAGTTTGTAATTTCTAAAAAAGCTTCCATGCTCTGCTCTGGTTTGGGCCTCACATCAACACAGTGAAGAAGGCATTACAATCTCTATGCACCCCATGAAGAATATACAGAGTATAGGTTAAGTGATAAAGTAAGTTAAAACACAAAATCTAGGATACTTTAAACTCCTAAGCTCTTGCTAATTCTCTTTCAACAGCGCACTACAACAATATATATATCCAAGTAAACAGAAAAAAACACACACTTCTCACATACATACTTTTAACCTCTCAAAATAGCAAGAGAGCGAGTATAACCTTTCCATAGCAACTCACTTCAGGCTGGTACTTACTGGTTTTATTTGCTTCTCCCATCCAAAGGCCCAAGGCTATTCGATTTATTGATAGAACTGCAAAAGGTTTTGTTGACTGATTGTACCGGTTCTTAGATGGCCTTGTTTTGGAGCTTGCCTCTTCTGGGAGCACTCACCAAGAGAACTCTGCTATCAGAGACAGGGGTGTGCTGTTTCAGAGAGCCTTGCCAGGGAGATACCATTACCGTGGATAATGGAGGGAAGCCATTTATAAGATCATTTGATCAGGAGGAGCTGAGCTACTTGTTAGGCAGGAGATTTGCAAAAGCAGCCAGACAGGCAAGGGAGGCTCTAGCTCTTTTTACAGCCGTCTAGTTTCAATCTGAGATTATGCAAGAGATAGCTCTCTGATGACATACATACAAGTACACTCACATAGAAAACATCCATGTTCTCTTTCATTCGCACACGCAAATGAGGTCAGCTGTACAGTAGTCCTGTCCCCTGCTAACGTTCTTATGAGAGACTTCCATTGTTTTCCACAGGAACCTGGCACTGACACCAAGGAATCAGAAGATTATAGTTACAGATTTCAGTGTCATGCTGTAAAAATGGAAATCAGTAGGTATACCTCCAGCATCTGAACCTCATAGTCTGCATATATTACAAGGGACAAATAGTTCTTTTTCAAATGACTTCATAAGCCTCTAAATATATGCAGCACCATACTCTATTATTTATTATATATGCTGCATGAGTCATTGCCAAGAAAGTGCTAATGATTGTCTGGTGCTTATTTATATTTACAAACCAATGCATCATTACAGGCTTTGACTCTTCATTGCCAATATCAATATACTTAAGCTAAAGTAAGAAGCATAAAGTACAAAATCAGAGATATTTTTAAGGATGAGAGAACAGAAGTAATTACACTAAAAGATACCTCAAAGGAATAGGTGGGGAAAATAAAAGGAAAGCAGAATCCAGTAATAAAACATTTCCGGGTTCTCAAATAGAAAATTTAATATCCTTAGAAACATTTAGATGGAACAAATTAGATGCAGACTAATAGCCCTAGGGAGCAGGGTGTGGTGAGTCAGTGTCTTGGGTCTCCAGCGTGCTAGCTGCTCCCTCTTACTATGCATGAATTATAATTATCCGCCACAGTGAAATATCAACACATTTTCTTAAATTTAAGCTCAGAATTTCAATTGCTGAATTTCCCAGGGCTTTTTGCATGGCATTGAAACGCTTGGATGCTGCTTGTCAACCTGTGACTCACAGCTCATTACCTTAGCTCCTCGTCATGTTCCCAGTTTCCCTGCACCCAGAATGGCCCTGAAGAAGCCAGATGTCAGTGCATGTCTGAATGGAACTACGTGAGGACAGTTGAGATCTGCTATTGTTTCTAAACCAAGAACTTTGATCAACTTGGCACAGTTTATATTTTAGTCAAAAGTGATTTCCAATCAGATCTAGGGGTTAAAGAGTTTTTAGCTAGCAGAAAATAAAGAGCTAGCAACTCTTCCCTCTAGCTTTTGCCTTTTAATCAAAGTCTAAATAGCCACAATTTAAAAAGGCTAAGCATGTGTTTCAGAATCTCATTTGAGAGGTACTAGGAGATATGAAATAGTATCTATTTAAAAACTTTTCAGCTGGAGAGATGGTTCAGTAGTTAAACACACTTGCTGTTCTTGTAGAGTACTGGAGTTCAGTGTCCAATATTCATATGATGGTTCACAACCATCCATAACTCCAGTTCCATGGGATCCAGCAGACAAAACACAGATATAAATAAAATAAATCTAAAATGAAAATATTTTTAAACCAATGTTTCTCTAAAATACAGAAAGAAGAATGGGAGGGGATAAGACTAACTTTTCATTTATCCGACTTCAAAAATAGTCAGATATAAACCTCTACTCACCCACAGTCCTGCTTAGAAATCCATCATCTTTGCTGCCCTCCCCCAAACTACCACCACCAATGACAAGTGCTTTACTTTGAAGAAAAAAGAGCCACGTGGTACACTCATGTAATCCTAGCACTGGAGAAACAGGGATAATAAGAGTTCAAGATTAGCCAATACTACATGAGACCCTGTCTCAAATATAAAAAAAAATAAACAAACACAACTGGCCAGTGATGTGGTAAGGTTTATCTGTTGCTTTCATTGGTTAATTAATAAAGAAACTGCTTGGCCTGATAGGTCAGAACATAGATGGTTAGAGTAGATAGAATAGAATGCTGGGAAGAAGGGAAGTGAGGTCAGACGCAATGAAGTTCCAGCCCAAGATGGATGTACACTAGAATCTTCCCAGTAAGCCACTACCTCGTGGTGCTACACAAATTATTAGATATGGGTTAAAGCAAGATATGAGAGTTAGCCAGTAAGAGACTAGAGCTAATGGGCCAAATAGTGTTTAAATGAATACAATTTGTGTGTTGTTATTTCGGGGCATAAGCTAGCCAGGCGGCTGGGAGCCAGCCGGCAGGAATGCAGCCCGCTGCTCCTTCTACAGGCCAGAGGTTTCAGAAAGCATCATTAAACACACAAACTAATTGTTTAGAAACAAAGGGCATAATCTGAAAGATAACTTCACAATTGATTATAATGGGCTCTCTACAACCTTCCTTCAGCTAACATAGGCTCTTCAATGGCAAACTGTCAGATCAAACAAGGCCCTTGGTCTCCTTGCTCTCTGTATCTCTACTATTTGAGTACAGAGGCCACTGTGCACTTTCAATAGATATGGCTTGTGATTGGTTCCTGATAGAGCAGATTCTTACTGCAGCATGCAATCAGCTCTGTTTCCCCAGTGTTCACACACATACGAAGAAGAGGCTGCTAAAAAATTTTAAACCATTGCCCTTAACAGGAAAACACAGCAGATACTGCCTTATTTTTGTTACTCTGAGGTTGACTTTCGTTTCAGGAAAACTTGGGACAAAAACTTACTACCCTTTGAGGAGCTAATTATCATGACGTTACTATTAAGGACCCCTATGTAACCCACCTGCGTACACTCTCATTCATTTAACAAATCTTTATCAGTACTGTGTTCCAGGTATCATGCTAGGTGATAAGCATAAACAAATAAGTATGTGGCCCTGAGTGGCAGTGGCTGCATATGATCCTTATATTGAATGTATAGACAACAATATAACTACCAAGAAAATAATAGCATACAAATATTAGTTATTGTTTTTAAAAAACACAGTCTGCACTTACATCCCCATCTACGCCACCAACCTTCCCCTGTCTGTGGTATGGCAATGGGTATAGGGAGAATACAGAGATGCATCAATACCTGTCCTTGTCCTCAAGAAAGGTAGATAGTAGGAACACAATGTGATACAATGCAGGTAGGCATAAGATGCTTCATAAGGAAGGACTAAAGAGAAAGCAGGGTTAATATTCCCAAAGGACCAAGAGGATGACCAATGTGTAAGAGTTCACCAGCATTTGAAAAGTAGGAATCAGCATGTTGTTGTAAGAAAGGTTCTAACAAATGACTACTCTCAGTACATTAACTTATTTTTTCCCCTGCCTTGGGGTCTTGTTTCCACTGGGCTGGAGGATGTTGGTGCTGCATGAGGAAGAAGAAATGTCAAAACTGCATAGAAAGTAATGGTTTTAAGTGAGAGGTAGAACTCTGGTTCCAGATCAGTTACAAAGGAAGAGACCAATAAGGTCTGACACAAACATTTTAGTACTGAATACATATATATGAGCAGGGCAGGCATCTGGGGAAAGTGTTATTGGTGACATAATACTTGGAAAAATAAACTATTCTTTTGTGTTAATTTTAAAATCTAAGTTATGTCATCTTGTGTGGCTTTCATTGGGAGGTAGCTTTTTACTTATTAGATCCTTTTATAAGCCTGAAAAATATCCCTAAGAAGAGAAAACAGACTGATTGTAGCTCTCCATCTGGATTATTCTATAATGCTTAAAAATCATTAAATATTCACAAATCTATTCATTCATTCAGCATTTCCATGGCTGTGCTGTGCCCACTGAGAATGCTTGGGAAGGAGAAAATGGTTAGCTAAAACTGCTTAGGTGAGCAAGCAACAGCATTTCCCCTCAAAGAGACTTAAAAGGACAGTCATGGCAGATTAGTTCAAAGATGCAAACAGGTTGGCATTGTAGGAGAGCGGGGGAGGCTGAAAAAGGCATTTTACAGAGGAAATATATTTGAATTAAATGAGGGAGAGCAAGCAACCAGACCACAGGAAAGACATATTTCAGGCACAAAGAAGAGTGTGTGTTCATGTCCAGAAGAGATCAGAGAAAGACGGGGAAACATAATGTGGAGAGAAATTTAGAAAGATTTCATATTCCTTTCTGTTTGGTCCCTTCCTGCCTACAGAAAGATGTTTCAAATAGTGGACTAGCACGATTTGCTTGCATTTTAGGACTAATACACAGGTGTCAATGTGTCAGATAGCTAATTGAAGACAGGATTTTTTTTTTTAATTTCAGGTAGTAAAACTGAAAAAACTTTTGAAGTATGATATTATGATGTTATATCAAGGAATAAGAAACACAGGTAATACAGAAAAAAGGAAGGGAGGAGACAAGAGATTCCAGGAGAGATGGGCACCTATTTTGGAAATTGACCAACGATAGTAGTGATGCTAGCTAGGCCTGCTTGGTGGGATATATATACATCTTATCGTCCAAATGGAATCTCAATATATCCATCCCCAGGAAGTACAAAAGGACATAGGAGACCTCCTTGTTTTATAGCTATGAGATTGTGTTGAAGATTTCAATTAGAACTGTGTTTCAGTTTTTAGGTTTGCGAAATGAGGATAATTAACCAGCTTAGACAGTGGGAAATAAAATACTGAATTTGGTATGAGGTTCACACATGTGGTTACACTGGTGTTCCTCTGCATGGCAATCACTGGTCTATCAGTAATAACTGTACTCTTAAGAATAACAAATTGTTCTCAAAGTTTTTGGCCAGTGTAACATTATTTTTGATGAATTTTAATGAAAATGCATCTAAATTTGTACATAGGCTCTTCTGAGAAAAAAAATTCTAGAAAAACACTAAAAAATAGATCTCAAATGCATAGCGATAGGACAGAAACAGTGACCCATTGGAAATCTCAGTAAAAGTGAATCTAGAACTGTCTATGGAGAAACAAGACAAATAAATGTGTAAGCATCTTGCCCTTGAAATCACAAGTATAAGAACAAGTTGAAGCAACTGCAATTCATGATAGAAAAAAGATATCTTTAGCTATGTATCTTAGTAGAGATAACATTAAAACAATAACAATGGAAGCATAGTTGTGACACATTGGTTTGGTTTGTGGAATTATTCCAAGAACAGCTATACATATGGACTCAAGATTTTATCTTGGAGGCCATCAATATGAGGAAATGTGTAACTGCCGAGAATGTACATAGAGTAAGAGAAAAAAGAAGCCCTCTGCAGAGCACCAATGCCGAAAACCTGGAAGAGGAGCCAGGGATCACAGAGAAAAGTCAGAGATGTGAGTTGTATGAGGCCATAAAAATGAAAATGAGAATACTTCAAGTGGAATGTATTGATCATGATGCAAAGTTACAGACATGTCAGAAATGTTACTTTCTATCCCCTGGCATTTCTGCAGTGTTTATCTAACGTGTTATCTTGTTACTTTCATATTAGAAGCAAATGCCCTAATGCTCCCACAGGTCCATGGATACACTTAGAAATATTTTGAGAATTCTATCATTGTACAGTTTGTTGCAACTGGAGAAACATGAAAGAAACCACATATTATACCTCAGGAAGCATTCTTCTGGTGGTAGATATTTCCAATGTGGCTATTACTACTCTGTCCTGTTCTGAAGAATACTATAATGAAGCCACAGTGATAGCAGTCTTGCACTGTCCTGGACATTTTCTCAGGTGCACTGATGGATGTGGGTCTTGTATTAATCTGTTGCTTTTATTGGTTAATTAATAAAGAAATTGCCTAGGCCCATTTGATAGGCCAACCCTTAGGTAGGTGGAGTAAACAGAATAAAATGCTGGGAGAAAGAAGCTGAGTCAGGGAGTCGCCATGATTCTCCCACTATGATATAGATATAAATAATTTACATTGGTGTGGATTTAAAGGTCAATTTTGTTATATGTATATGCATATTTCTAATCTTGATTAAGGTATTATGATTGTATAGTTCATTTAAAAATGTAATGTATATAGGTTAATGAATAATCATCAATAATTGTCAAGCTTTTAGTCATGTTAGTTAAATTTTCTAGATGTGCATAGATATATTTCAGCTAGATAGGCATTCTTCATATCTTTCAAAGACTACAAAATATGACATTTAATGTTTTAATAACTTAGGGCTTTCCATGACAATGAGACATGTCTGCTCCTGGCAGCACCAATCTACTTCAAGAGAAAGATGGACCCTGAAGAGGCTCCTTAAGGAGTTTGATAGCCATTTGGGCAAAAAAACTGCTCTTGCCTGGACTGGTGCATAAACTGGACACGGAGAACCCGCAGAAAGAGGACTGCTAAACTTGCCTAAAGGTGAGATGGTCTTTCGGGGTTCCTGACTCATAAAAGAGTCTGCAAGACATTCTGCAGGACACAGCAAAAAATGACTAAACTGTCTTTAAAATTTCCTGCTTGATAAAAATGTCTGCTGGATACTATGGGCCTAAAGGCTAAAGATGGATGCCCCAACAGTACAAAAAAACTTTGGGTGATTGTCCAGCCAATGAGATGTCTCTGTCATTTCTAAAGTTTTGGATCTCTTGTTTGCTTAGGTAATATTATATCCTTCTGGAGTCTTTGATGGAGTTAAAAAATGGTTAGTTATAGTTATAGTTTTCCTTAGTTATGATAAAAGATAAAATAGATATAAATATTGTAATTGTAATTCTTGCTTGATAACTGTTTTGCTATATGTAATCTTACTATGTTAAAGTAAAAGCCTTTCTTTTTTGTTTAAACAGAAAAAGGTGAAATGATGGAGGTGGGTCTTGTGTTTATCTGTTGCTTTCATTGGTTAATTAATAAAGAAACTGCCTAGGCCCATTTGATAGGCCAATCCTTAGGTAGGTGGAGTAAACAGAATAAAATGCTGGGAGAAAGAAGCTGAGTCAGGGAATCGCCATGATTCTCCCACTCCAGACAGCCGCAGGTTAAGATCTTTCCTGGTAAGCCAGCTCATAGTACTACACAGAATATTAGAAATGGGTTAGATCAATATGTAAGAGCTAGCCAATAAGAGGTTAAAACTAATGGGCCAAGCAGTGTTTAAAAGAATACAGTTTCCGCGTAATTATTTCGGGGCATTAAGCTGGCCATGCGGGCGGCCGGGTGCCGGGGACTCAGCCCCGCCGCTCTTATTACAACAGTGCACAGTAGGTTTCAGCTAACAGATGAACCATGGCTCACATTTAGATATTTTTTGTCCCATATGAAGGAATAGTTTCTGTTCAAGTAGCTCCAATTTGGTAACTATAGCTCCATAATACTTTTCCATGTGAAAATGTAAATATCCATTCTGGCCTGAAGCCTGCTCAGCCCACACTGCTGGTAGTGATCTGCACATTACTGGATCCTCTGCAGCTACTTCTTTACGTGGAGGGGGGCTACTGCTTCAGAAGCATGTAAGGATTTAATATTCTGTATGTGAATGGTGCTTCAAAATAATCAAAGCTATCCTGCTAATAAACAGTTTGCCATTTCTGCTGCGTAACTCACACACTATAAATACAATTACTACTATTTTCTGAGATCTTATAATATCCTAGGTAGTCTGCTAAAAATTACAACGTTTACAACTTTACAACCTCCTGTCCATGTGACTCTGAAGCCTGTGTTCTGGTTTTTATTTTGTGTTCTTCTACATGCACTGGAGGATCAACCCAGGATTCATGAATACCAAGCAAGCACCCTACCACCGAGGTCTGTCTCAAGTCCGAATGTTCTTATTTAGACCTCACTAGCCACAAAAAGTTTCAAATGGTTTGGTTTTTCTCAGCTAATCATTCTCTTCGCTTGATCATGAATGTCCTTACAGTTTCAAAGTAAGTAAACTGTACTTCCACTGTGGTATTTGAGACCAAACCTTAGGAAAGAGAAAGTCCTCTGCCTATAAAAGAAACATTAATGTTGAGTCAGGAGCAGAAGTGAGCTAACTATCGACCCTACCAGCATTAAGGGGTTCTTCTATGTTCCCTCGTCACTTTCCATAAACAGCAAATTAAGGTACTATTATTGAGGGATTGACGGATTTCTAAGAAGCATTTATATCACTGTATCATATGTACATGAATTGGAGGCACTGATAAAGTGGCATGATAAACATGCCCTAGTGGCACAGAGATGGAGGAAACTATAGGGTAGTCATATTTGTTCAATTGTCTCCTTGAGTAGGCATAACACTGACAGCTTTTGGCTAAGCTCAAGTAAAATATTCAAAATATGTCAATTAAGCTCTGAGATAATCAGTCTGGTTGCAAAGGCTTTGGCTCCACACCATTTTTTCTGCCGTCTGGGAGCTCTTTCCTTTGATAATGCCTTTCAAAGGCAGTGCAAAGATAATAATAGCATCTATCACCAATATGTTTACTATTGAGCAGACTTTGAATTATTTCCTTAAAGTATCTTATTTCATCCTCATAAGAAATCCATTTTACTGATAAAAACACTGAGTCTTAGGAGCGGAGTTAGTACTCAAATTAGGTTACACAGCTAGAAAGTGGCTGAACACGGATTTCCAATGCTTGTCTTACTGACTTCTAAGGTGGTGCCTTCATCATAATAGAGAAACGGACTACGAAGATTTTGAGGTCTAAACTATCATGTAAATTCTAAAGTGGCAAACTTCTCCCTTAGGAATTCTCATTAGATTGATGTGAGTCCAGGCTGGAGTATAGTTTCCCTTCTTAAACCTTCAGCTCATCCAATAAATTGTATAAATTGCCTATGGTCAATTTCAGGTACCAACAATAAACAATCAAATAAATATAAAATTGTCAGACTGTTTCTTAAAAGCTGTCTCCAAAAGGAGGTGGTGGCTTAATCTTGATCAAGTACAATGTTCTCATTAAGGTTTGTAGCTCTCTCTCTACTTTAGGCCCAGTGACACAGGGCTCTGTTACACAATCTTCTGGAAAGATGGCACAGTCCAGTATTGAGCAAGATGTCTATGAGAAAGTTGATTTTGGCAAGTGGCTTCCTTGAATCCTTTCTACAGTTCCTAACCATTTCTTGGCCTTTCAGTCCTTTGCAACCTGAAGAGCACTTGACAATACAATAAAGATACCTCTGATGCCAAGTTTCAAGACCTCTGTCTTTTTAATGACTGCTTCATGGACTTAATCTTTTCTCACACAAAAGAAAAAAAAAATCACTCGAAGACACAGTATGTGTCCTTCACCCATTTGAATCTCTCTGGGCCTGAAACCACAAAGAGCCAGATGATACTCTGATCTGATACACTATCAGAATTCTAAGATGAGGAAGATGGAGAGCCTAGATCTTACTGACAGATGCCTAGCTTCTCCTTTTAGTTCCTTAATTGGGTCACAGAAGTGGTTCTTCCAGGTTTAGGCTCCTGCCAGCAGAAATTTGTAAATGAAAAGTATGATGGAGTTACTGCTATCAAAGACATTTTCAACCTAATGATGGAATCAGAATTGAATGATGATCCTGAATGAAGGCTTTTCTTCATGGCATGAAGAAGACATTACATTATTTTACACCCACTTGTGCTCTCCACCATATCAAGTGGTGATGGAGACATTATTTTACACACTCACTTGTGCTCTCCACCATCTCAAGAGGTGATGCAAACATTATTTTACGCTCACTTTCACTTCAGAAAGACTCCAGTGGAGGAAGTCATGCACCGAAAAGGTTACTGCGGGGGTGCACTTGTGTTTTTTAAATCTCTAGGTTCAAGTTCATCTTTCACTCGCTCACTCCTGGGCTTGTGTTGCTTTTGACTCTCTTGGAGGAAATTCTGTAGTCTTTCTGGAGTGCAAGGAACTTCCATCAGTTTCTCTTTACCTACGCCTACAGAGAAATCTCCTCTGGAGACTCGTTAGTAACAACTGTTGAAATTTCAGTGCCGTCTGTATATGTGTGTGCACACTCACATTAGAAATGTATTTTATCATCCAGCTAGCTCATTAACCTTTCCTTTTTCTTCTTTTTTTTAATGAAGCAGAGGTTGAGTTTATTAAGATGTATTTTTAACATACATTTTTAAGTGCGAGTTAATCAAAAGAGGATGATCAGGGAAAGAATAAAACCCAGTTCTGATTGTGGGTATGGGCTTCAAAAGAGAAAATTACCTTCTTTTCCTTTGTTGAATGTCATGTTCTGAGTTAACAAGGCATCAATGTGTGGGAGGTAGATATGGGATGCCTAAATGGAGCAGATCTGCCCTTTCCATGTGGATAACCAACAGGCAATTTTATGTCACAAACATAAAACCATAGATGCGTTATTATTTGTGGCACAGCCTTAAGGAAATAGATTGCTCTCTTACCCTCCTCCAAGGAGAGAAATGAGATATGTTAATCCCTCACCACTGTCACATGGGATTGGTTAGTGTTCTCTTAGAGTATACGTCGTTGAGAAAGCGTGCAACTACAAAAATGGCAGTTTACAAACACATACAAGACTTTCAGAAAATATATAAGCAATTACACATGAGTGTGGATCACTACCAGCATATGTGCATCAATGTAGATAGATGTAAGTCAAGGTGCTCATCTTGGAGAGAGAATACAGGTTAGTGCTAATATGAAGATATATATTGGCAATGTACCCATGCAAGAAGCTGAAGGTATGGTGTAGTTTACAGAAATTCTGTGACTTCTCAGGCATATGGATCAATATGAGTAAGCGTTCAGTCAATGTGAAAATGTGGTAGGATGAATGCCTGAATGACTGTAAATTCCAGTAACAGCCTGTCATGTGTGGTGTTAGCAGCCACTTGTGTGAGTATAGGCATGCATCTATGTGAATTAATTACTGCAATAGAAATAATTTACCCCAATGTGGTGCGTACCAATAAAATGCATATTAGTGACTAGAAATGCAGTGCATGTCACCACGTGTACACTGCTATAAAGGTGTGTAATAATGTGAGTGGGGTCTTTCCATATGAAATTATTAGAATGGAAATGTATAGAAATACCAGTGTGTGTGATAAGTATAACATTGCATGTGCTAAAACATGCAATGGTCTGAATTGGGATTGGCATGCAAGATGATATACATGTAAGAATGTAAGGGAGGGGTTTTATGTGTCCATAAGAATGAATGGCAATGTCTAATTTGGAGTGTGTGGTTCCGAAAGCAAAAGTGAAGATCTGAAAATACATTAGTGTCAGTATGTGAATGAACATGACTGTTCATTAAGTGTGACTATATTTATGAATTTTGTATGAGTAATGAATTAGAATATGTGTATGCCAATGTGTGTCTGTGGGAGCATATTTGTACATTAGTGACTTCATAAAGGGAAAAAATGATGACGTCAAGTGAAATGGCTGTGTTTATAAAATTAATTTGTATATAATTGTATTTCAGGTCATGTGTGTGTCTGAAGGTATAGTATTGAGCTGGATGACTAGATGTCAGTGTGAAAAGAGAGGGTAAGAGTGACGATGTGTGTCAAAATGCCTGCCTCCGTGTCTAATAGGATTCTCTACTAACATGATGAGGGATAGAGGATGGCTTCAGGGCTGTGCATGTGAGCGAAAGCATAACTATCAGCACAATAGTGCAGGGAAGAGAGTGCAATAGTTCAAAAATACGCAAGAAGAAGTGGATGAGCTATCGTCCATATTGCTATCATCTGTACACATGAATTAAATGAGGACGTGTGTACACCTGGGTGTCACTGAGTTGTGTGTGGCTGTGAGGAAAAGTGATAATATCAGTGCAAACATACCACACTTTGTGAAACTGATGTGTTGTATATGTCTGTGACTAGGAAGAGAAGTTTGTGTTGGGCAAAGGGGAAGTTAGGATATGCCTGGGCACAGAGTGTTTGATTACATAGGTGTGTTAGTGGGTATGAGTGATTATATCCTCTATAATGCAAGTGAATATAAAAGTGTGCAAAAATGTTAAGAAAGGGTACAAAGGCGTGAGTGGGTGAGAGCATTTGAGTGGGGTATAAGGTGTATGTGCCTCATAATGAAAATATGAATATGGGTATTCAGCTGTGTATATGATTTGCAGTATGGTTATATGTGAGAGTGAGGAGGTGAGAACAATACATAAGGGTGAGTCTGGGGAAGAAAAGGGACTGGGTGAGTATGAACAACACTGAAGGCTAGGAAACTCACCAGGAAATGTCTTTCCTCCCGAAACAAGAGTGTTCTTCTAGTTCTAGGCACGTTACTGAGCCCCTCTAAACCTCTATCTTGTCACTGATAAAAAATAACTAACCCAAACTAATATCACTTGTAGATTCAGAAAAGGAAATGGGAGCATGAGCTAGTTGAGAAAACACCTACTTTGCAGTGTTAATGCTGGAGCAAAGGGTATCATCTATCTACAGTGCCTAGCTCGAAGTTGGTAACAGTAGGCAGTATATAAAATTTATTATGGTAGCTGTCACAGAAAACCCAGGAGACATCCCCAGGCACACTTCTTATTTTCGTCAGTCCTAATTACCTTCTGTCAAAGTCTACAGAGGATCTCAGACGAGACCATCTCCAGAAAGTTGAATGCATCAGAACGGGCAAAGCTGTAATTTCATACCTTCAGTTCGACAGCCGAAACTCTGGCGCTTTCCTTTAATGAGAAGGCATCACACAAACACCTGCTGCTGAGATGCAGTCTTGCCATCGTCTAGGCCCAAGGTATGTTCAGAATGAAAGAGAATTGGGCTGCATATTCTTTGTCCTGTTGAAATTCTTTGAAGAGAGGTGTTGACTTGGGCAACAGGAGAGATGCCTAAGCAGCTGACAAAGAGGCAGACAGTGAACCAGACAGAGAGACTCAGGGACAAGAAGTCATTAATAGGCAACAAGGCTGCAGGGTCTAACATAGAAGGGCAGATGGAAAAGGCAACAGAGGAAGCTACTGTGACTGTCTGAGAGGCAGATGGAAAGAAGGGCAGGTGACAGGCAGGTGCAGTGGAAGAAAGACAGGTCCAATGTGCAAAGCTGCTGGGGAACTGGCGGTCACTTGTAAAGCATGGTAAAGATGTGTAAGACTACAGGCCTGCCCTTGATAATCCAGTTTATCTGATCAGAGAAATGCTGCAGAAACTCTTCAAGAATGATTTATGATGAGAGAAAAGCAATGCATGCCACAAACTCATGCCAGAGAGCTGGGAGAGGGAGTATACTTTTGCCGCCTTGTTAGGTGGGAAGGTAGAGAGAAGGTGCCACAAGATTTTAGCTGAGCCTGCCAGTCCCAGAAGCAAGGAAGAGTGGGTTGGGAATACATTTGAATACGAAATGAAATTAAGATTATGGGGCAGTGGAAACCACAGAAACTGATTGGAGGTTTTGTGACATGTGGCTGAAATGCCACTCAGATATCAGGAAAGAAGAAAAAGAAATGACAGTTTGACGGGAAGCATTTTCTGTGTTGCACCGATGCTCTTAGATGGTGCTTGACATTTGCAAAGGACTCGGCAATGACTGCTAACGGTGTTTCTCCTCCCCACCTCAGAATGTAGGTCAAGGCTGTCATTTCAATATTAGAGATGAAGAAACCAAGAGACAAGGGACAGCTATAACAGACTGCACACCCCAGAAAGTAGGGTTATGTCCTCAGGTCTAACTCGTGGGTCCTGAGCTCAGATAAAAGGCAACATTTATCTGGGGTTCAGATATCCCTCAGTGCATGCCCTGAAATCCTTCACTCACCTCACACAGCCACCACCACAGGCTTTCAACCCAGGTGAGTGTTGCTTGTGAGAAGGAGCTGTGCTGGCTTCAGCTCTGACTGACTCGGTGCTGTGCACACCAGCTCCCACGAGACGCCAGGGCTTAGTGGGTTTCTATTTCTTGGGGGACCATACTGAGAAAAGCACTTTCCGGGAGAAAGAATCCTTTCTACACCGGTTACTACCCCCTCATCCTATCCCCCGCCCCCATATATGTTACACACACACACACACACACACACAGACACATACACAGAGAGAGAGAGAGTGGGATATTTCAGAAAATCACTTAAGAAGATTAGTGAATCAGAGAGGTAGGAAGTGTGAACACATATTTTTTCTGGAGGATTTTGGAAAAGGTACTGAACTGAGGGTTGAGAGATGGGAGGACAGATTAATAATCAATGCTTGCTCTCTCACCCTGCTGGACCTTCTCACTTCTTGTCAGCTATAAAAGCTTCCTTAGTCCTTGTGGACAAGTGTCAGGGGGGGGGGGCTAAGTCAAATAAGATGCATGTGAAGAATCTACATGACTTTCAGAATCAGGGGTAAATTTGTATACTTATCAGAGAAGACACAGTCTGGCGTACAGAGATAACACCCACTGAGAAATTCTGTGTTGCCTGGCAAAGTATCACTATGATTCCATACCTTCATCACTCGATCCTGAGTCTCTACCCCCGTTTCCACTCCTTTGCTCACCAACCTCTTTCTTTGGGTGGGTATCTGGAGAGAGTCGCTTAGGCAAGAACACTCTGGGTTTCCTTTTGCCTCACACCTGTGGAGGTTCTAAATCGCTGATGATCTTAACTGAATCTTCTAGCCCATCTTAATCAAAGAAATGCCTCCCCACAGCTTTTGCCAAATTTCCCCAAGAGGATATAAACTATTTGTTTTATTTTGATGACCTTGCTTGCCCCACAGAGCTTTCTATATCTAATTGTGATAGAAACCTGATTCTCTCTTTCTTCCTCTCCTCTCTCCTCCCCCATCTCATCCTGGAGATGGTAACCAGAACCATGGTGTCTTGCATCCTAGTCAGTCACTCTACCATCCATTTATTCCTTCTGCCAGAGACAGGGTCCCTTTAAACTCTCAACTTTCTGCATTTTCCAATCCCTTGAGGCTCCCCAGGGAAATGCTGATTTTAGGACTCCAAGCTCTGCAACCTCTATGTACTTCTCACAAACACCCCATCCCAGAACCACATTGACCCTGCAAAGAAAGCAGCAACTGCACGCAAATTCAAACAGAGCATGATCCAGGCTAACGCTCCGTCATTAGAGGACAGCAGAATACGGAGCTCTAACCCAATGAAATACATTGATGGGTATTTAAAGAGAAAGCAAAATTGAAGTCTTGGGAAGCCAAGAAAAGTCCCATGATCTCCAATTCCACCTCTTAAGCAGAAGGGATATGCCATGCCCTGGGCTTGCCTCTTCCTCTGGTACAGATTCTAGATCACAATTGTCCCCTAGCATCTGTAGCATCCATGTGTATTCCCTTAGTAGCTATCTAAATCTCTCCCACTGCATCGCTGAGTGATGCCGCCCCCTCCCTCTCTGCAGGAACTCACTTTTCAAGAAGGTGAGGAGATGTGGGGTGGTAAGAACTGTCAGAACTCCAGAAGGGGCAAGGTTTGAGGAAGGTCAGGTGTGTGTGTGTGTGCACGCGCGCGTGCATGAGCGCGTGTGTGTGCATGCACATTGGCCTGTACTAACCAAAAATTCTCATGTTTCTAAGTTTTCCTTCAGTATACTTCACTTTTCCCACATACCTTCATATGGAACATCAAACAGTAACTTCATGGCAGTTTGCCTTGAACCCACCAGTGGTGTATCTTGAGCCAGCACAGAAGCAATTGGCAGGTCACCAGGTGGTGACACCCCTTGCATACTGGAGGTATATTTTGAGTATAGCATGTTTTGTATATGAACAGAAGATGGGTCATGTATAACTGTGCTATTCCTTGTAGTCTGTTATAATATGTGTATGTGTATATGATCTGTTACATCTATACTATGTTGTGTTTGTCCTGAACTTGCATTGTGTTATATGTGCAGTGCTGTGTTTATATCATGTCATGTATGTTTATCTTGTCAGTATGCTATTGTATATGCACTATATTTCTGTAATGTGTTACATATGATTATATTTCTACCATGAATGCTAAATGCACATACACATGCCATACGTCTAATTTGTAGTGTGCAGCATGTATATCTATGCCATGTCATATACATCTGTACTGAGTGGTGAGTGTTGCATAGCTGTAGTATACGGTGCATTTACACAGCCTTTGCTTTCTTCCTGTAGCTCAGCCTCTTGTTGGAAGCTGGGCAGATATGAATGCATACATCTTATACATACCTAACTTCTCTTTCCTTGCTGCATTTTAACTTTTTCCCCCTAGAATCTCTGTCTGAGGGCTAAAACTATCACCTTGGGGTGGAGATCAAAGGAATTTGTGACAATTGTGCCCTCTTCCATAGAACCATTCATGGCAAACGTCTTATGCAGCGTTAAAGATTTCTGGGGAAAGCTGCTGGATCCTTCTTCAGGCTCAAAGAAGATAAAGTGCAAGGGAGAAGAGAGTGATGGCCCTCTCTCTAAATCTGCTCATGCTGGAGAAGAATGCTACGAAGGGAGCCTCACCTCTCTGAGTTTCTCCTTCAATCTCTATAGAAGGAGTGTGCCTTTGCTTGCCAGGCTTGTTAAGAGCTGCTTCAGAGTACTGATTTCCAGGCTGGATCGTGGGATCGCAATGGGAAGCTGAGAAAAATGTGCCTCAAGTATAGTCACTAGGGGGCGATATTGTGCTGTCAGAGACAGTGGTCTGTTTAGGGTGCAGAATCCCAAATACTTCACATGGCTCTGCTAGAGATGAGGGAAAAGAAGCTGCCTTGTGCCAAGCCAGCCCCCTCCCCCTTTTTATAATTATCTTCACCACAAAACCTTTCTGTTTGGGGACTGCATTGAACAGTTAAAATAGTAGAGAGTCTCAGTGCCCCCCTTTGATCTGGCTATGAAAACTACCACACAGAGCTTTTCCCGGGCTTCTAGGTAACCCAGAAAATACAGATTTGGGCTTCTCCTTCTCTGCATGCTCCCCATTCACATAAAATAAAAGTGAAGCCATGTGGCTAAAAGATGAAACGTGTGGGTATCTCTTTTGCATTGGCTTTTCCTAAACTGGAGAGCATACAAAATGGAAAGTGCTATCGACGGGCTGTTTTCTTTTGTTGCAGGAGGGCTTGTGCTTTTGTGGCTATCTTAACTACCAGGTACAAAATGATCCACGTCATAATGTTCCCACCAGATTAGAGAACACCTAGTCTAATTCTGTCATTTGGAGGTCAAGAAAACGGGCACAGAGTACCGCACGCATTCAGCCTGATTTCTGATTTCCAAGGTTCATGCTGTCCCAGCTTCCACCCTGCCCACCCCACAAAAAGATTTTTTTCCCTCCAGATCCATCCCCTTCTAACCCACAGAAAACCTTGTCTCCTCCATCAGCTCTGCGAGCTTCTGAACCAACCACTTCATGATCCGGCCTCTCTGAAGATATGTTGGAGATGACTCTTTTTCCCATCAGGAAATTGATCATTTCTTCTTGGTTTTCAAGGTCCACTTCCCTTATTTTGCTTCCCACCCCCAGTCCCATCTGGAGCTGCACCGTTTTACCCCCTCGTTGCATCCCCTGGGTGCAGCACAGATTGTTCCAACGTGCAGATAATTGACTGAATGTGCAAATCAGACACGGATCTATTGCATTGATTAACATTTCCAATTAAACTCCCGGTTAGGCTGTATTAGTGACTCAAGTCACCACAAGCAAATGCTTGTACCTTCTACACTGCAGAGTGCAGTTGGCAGTGCCACATTTCTGGGGAGAAATGGAAACACAGTGACGTGGAGGTTCACTTAGTTCTGGTACTGCTGAATCAGACTGTAAATGTATGGTTGTTGATCCGAGGCTTGGGCTTCACACCCACGTCGCTACAGTTACCTTTCCGCCCCCTGCTGGCAAAGCTATTTAGTGGGGATTTGGCCTGGAAGTCTACCATGGCCCTGCAAAAGGAACTGCCTAGCTTCTGACAGGTGTGGTTGTGGATGTGGGTGGGGTCGGGGAAAAGGTGCCCAGCTAAGACTTAAGCTGTGCTCCAGAAGCCTGGAAAGCCACACTTACCTTCCAGGGTAACAGTTTTCTGCTGTCCTTAGTGGACACAAGGTTCCCCCCATCCCGCCTCCCCCCCCCAAGGATTCTCTTTTGACTCAAACCTGGGTGTAATTCACCCGTATAAAGCAGTCAGACTCCAGTCTCAGGTTATAGCTCCCCTGCTCTCCTCTCTAGCCTTCACCCACCCCTAGTCCCTTCCCTTTATCTAAAAGGAAAGAACTGATTTTTTTTTTTATACCGCTGCTCATCAAGTTTCTTCTCATTCCTTTGCTTAAAGTTTCTGGTTCCTAAAAAGGGGTTATACAGCTGGGAATGCTATTGATTCCCTAAACTGCTAGAAGCCCCAAAGAATCCTTGATTGAGTCACTGCTGTCTTGACTACCAAAACTTTTCTGTTACCATGCCACCAGGGAAACCGGGACTCCTGGGCTCTTAGGAAGATACTGGTCTTTCTGCATCCTCTATAGCGCTCCCCTACCTACACCATTAGCTCCAGCCTATTCAGTCTGATTTCTAGATCTTATTTCTTCCGTGTTCATCATTCATTTTGACTTGGTACTTAGTCTGACTTCACAATAGCAGAATCTCTGCCAGCAAACCCCTTCCACTCTGCAGTCATTTCCCATTTCTCTCATCAAATCTACTACCCAGTCTTCTCCAAACGCAGAGCAAATTCGTCTGCTCTGTACGCCACTTTCACATTTGAACGGGGAAAAAAAATCAACCGCCCACCCACCCACCCAACTAACAAGTAAACCCATATCCTGTAGGAATGATCAGGATATTCATGCGTGTCGTGGCCCTTGTGCTCTTACCACAAGTTGTCTTTTGGAAGACTTAAAGAACGAGCCTCTTCACATCCGGGGTCTCTCTGGATTCTTGATTACCAGCAGTCAGCTTTAGCCCAGCACACCTCCCAGACTCTTTTCATGTTGTGTGTTGCGTGGACACAGAGGAGTACAACATTTGTATCCCGAAAAAAAGAGGGCTAGTTGGCTCTCTTCCCAGGTGCCAGCTTATTAATCACCCATTACTTCCATTACCACAGTGAGCCCCTTTACCCAAAGGTACCCCTGATTGGAAGCTCAAGTGCCAAAGCACACATCGTGGCCAATTATAATTTTACAAATGGCCCACTGAAAACCACACTGACCTTTTAGACCTGGCTCATTCCAGAACAGGGCCACAGGGCTGTCGCCAACAGGAATGCACCTCCTTCTGTTCCAACACCTCAGACAACCATACAGTTGGCCTGGATTTGAGTCTGAAAAACCATGTGGTGAGGGGAGCAAAACTAACATGGCTAAGGGCTTCCCTGGGGAAAGCCATCTTTTTTCAAAATATAGTATACTGCAACCACCCCCATCATGCTTCCCAAAGCCAAGCCACTCACCTTTCTCTCTGCTTCTACGGCCCATACAGCCCAGAAACCTCAAGTCTATAATCTGGAATGGATTATGGGAGATGGGACCAAAAAACAAACTAACAAAATCCAGTGGAGCCCCTGGTTCCCTCCTTGGGGAAGAACCACCTACAACCCCCCCACAACCCTCACCCTGCCCTCAATCACCACTTAAGGAAAGGAAAACCTGCCAGAGCCCAAATCTAAAATGTTCTGTTCACTCAGAAGTATGCCAATTACAAACTGGGGGCAGTGTCTCCTGGGAGCCAAAAGGGACACGAAAGGGAGGAAGCAGTAAACCCAATGACCCTACTCCCCAGACAAAGACAGGGGCCAACAGGGGACGCCAGGCTTTTCTAAGGACCTTATTGAATCCATTCAGTCCCCACAGAAGAAGAAGAAAAAAAGAGTCCTCCTGTTATTACCATCCCCCCATGTGAAAAGGGAAGGGGGATAAAGAAAAAAATAAAAGAAAGGAAGGCTCTTTTTAAGAAAATTGGTACTTTTATGTTTCAGTTGGGTAGTTCTGATGCGGACTTGGCCAGACTGCGGCCACACCCCCTCCCCTTCTCTAGAGGGCTGCTGTCAACACTGTGGCTGGGATGGGGGTAGATGGTAGGAGAATTACAGTCTGACACAGCTTTCAGGGCGGATTTTGCCCCATGCGGCCCAAGCCCCAATAAACTAGTTCTGGGTTTAGCCAAGGGAAGAAGCCTGGGTCCTTGAGGACCAGCCCAGACACACCCACTCATCTGCCTAGGCAAACCCCATCAAGCGCTGGGAGCTGGGTCCCACAGCTTGGGCACGTTTGCCATGTAAGAGAGTCAAAGCTGGGGCGCATCAGGAGCAGGAGGGGGACACAGGAAGGAACATCTGCCCAGCAGCCTCCCCAACCCCGAGCTAACCCCGTACAGTACAGAAGTCACAAGATTTACCTGCTAAGGGTCCAGCCACCCTGCCAAGACCTTTCCAGTACCTCCAAGCACGCTGACAGTTGGGCTGGGGAGCTGCAGCCCAACGGCCGCAACCGCAGCCCCGGGCCCAGCCGGCTCCCCCCACGGCTCTTCTCTCGCCCAGTGCGCTCACTCCCAGAGGGGGAAAAGCTGCAGCCCCCAGTGTAAGACCCCAGATTGTTTGCAGCCACAGCTGCCCGCCTGCTACAGAACCCCTCTGCTCAGCAACCGCTCCCTAGCTCTTCTTTGCTATGACGTCACCTGGGCTCTGCACCGTACCTAGGCCAATCAGATGGTGAGCATGAAAGTAAAATCGCCCTGAGTGGGCTACTGGGGACCAATCTTTTGTTTCCAGGCAGGAAGCGCCCTAGGAGGGGGGAGAAAGTGAAAGGAGGAGAAAGGAGAGAGAAAGGAGATGGAAACTTCTACACTGTCGGGATTGTCTAAAGAGGAAGGTGGAGCCATCGAGAAAGAGGCACCAGGCAGGAGTGGGGAGGGGATGTTTCATGCATCTTTCTTGCTTGCCAGCCTTAAGAACACTAGGCTTTGAGATAAATTTCCAGGCCAGGGAATCCATGGACAGGAGCAGGCTTTCTGGAGGAAATGGTTTGAATTTGGGACACCACCTGTCAGCCTCATAGGTGACATAGAAAACTAAGAGGGAGAGATGTGGCTGTGAAATTAAGACAGGGAAAATAGTTTTCTACACATGGAAGGTACGTTTCAAAACAGGTGGCATTATACAAAAGAAATAATTCTTTTACTTCCAGTTGAGTGCGTTGATTTCACATCGCTCCCCTTGTTCACGTTTTCCCTAACATCTTTAACAATTTCTCTCATCTTTACCAGAAGGTTCAGATTTTGACAGGTGTCCTAAAACGTTTCAAATCTACCTTCACAAATCTTCACTTCCTACTCCCAAATCCACCCTTCTTAGAATTTTGGCAGATTGTATAAATTATGCCGTATCACTGCAATGAGACAACAGACTGCACAATACTCTGTATATTCGAGTTATGACGATGTAAAATATGCCTCCCAAACACAGAAGGAAGAGAGGGCAAAATGTTAATGGTTAGGTTAAAGTAGTGGTGTTTAGAGGCGATTTTCTTTTCTACTTTTGAACTTCTTTTAAAAAATAAAGGTAAATATATCCTCACAAAAATGAAAGGCCAGAATAAAGGATAACTATACCCAATGTCCTTTTGATTTAATTTTCTCAACACTGCATAAGAACCTCATTCCTTCACAATGACAAAACAATGCATTTTAACACCAAGACTTACTTTTCATGTTTTTCCCACATCCTCTGAAGAAGAATCACACAAAAGATCTCTGGATTAACCAGAGACAACCCTAGAAAGGTGTGTGTGTTGGGGGCGGGGTTATTGATTCATTTTGACTAACATCAGGCACTGAAAGAACAATGACTAATCTACGACAAAACAGGGAAGACTACGACGGAGACTCAGTAATTTACACCAGGATGGTTTTGCCGCATTTTCCTTCAATAAAAATATGTATGTATGCATACGTAAGTATTCTATGAAGACTGTAGAAAGTAGTAGAGCAGGAATTTGTATCTAAATCTGAGTACACAGTCCATGGATTTTCTAATATGCTAAAGTGAATGCTTAATAAAAATTAACCAGGGCATTAATGGCTGTGGAAATATGCACTGAATTTATAAGGAAAAACTACACAAGGTAAGTACTGTTTAAAAATTAGGTGTTTTAAAATAGCCTTCTAATGCAACACACACATTCTCTCTCTCATTCTTGCTTAATAGTCTGAAATCAGGATGCTTCTGCTTACAATGACTTTATAGATACCTTTGTAATTAACTTTGGGGTTAAAAAAGTAACTACATCACATTGATTTTTTTTATACATGATGGTGGAAGTAATCTAAAAAATACTGATCTAAATGTCATTTGCTTAATGGTAACGCATCATATTGTAAATTGCTTTTATTTGGGTTACTTTAAACCCAAATACTTAAAAAAAAAAAAAGAAGCATAACTGGATTTTCCTGGTAATGATTCAGCTATGGTTTCTGGGGTATTGATTTCAATTGTAATTAAAAGGTATTTGATTTCACTCTAATCCCCACATATACCTCAGGTATAACTTGGAGCTATTTATATAGTCATTTCACATGCTTATTTAAACGTTTCATGTGTGTATTTATTCTTTCCCCAGTGATTTCCCTACTCTTTTTGTGTGTGAGCGTGTGCGTGCGTGCGCGTGCACATGTGTGTGTGAATGGGGGGCAAAATCCTTTTAGGTACTTGACAAACTGAAGCACAGTAATGTCATTCAAACAAGACTCTACACCCAGCATGAAAGACTTGGGTTCCCGTGTAAAAAGGTATTAACCTGTGTTATTCTTAATACCCAAAGATAGTCTTTGCTACCAGTGTGGCTTATTCTCCAAGAATATAGAGGAAGGAAAGGACTTTAAACTATACAAACTTAATATTTTATCTGTGTGCAACTTTCCCTTCCAAACTCCCACTATTTGTTCCTTCCTTGTTTGGATGTTCTCTGGCTCAAGGATACAACCTTGAGAACCATTGGAATTTGTATCATGTTTCTCAGATTACAAACCTCCTTTGTATCTCACCATTTTCCAGAGCTATTTGATTTAATTTTTTAAAAAAAAATTGACCTACTAGCTCCAGTTCCCTCTCCCTCTCCTTCTCCCAGCCCCAACTATCCCCCTTTCCACCCCCCATTCACTTCTCAGATCATTCAATGACCACAATAACCACAACAGTTCACTTCAGCAAGCATTATGATCTGAATGTCATAGAATGAACAGTAAAATCCCAGGGTTTTGAAGTCACCAGGGCACTGACTTTCAGGTCCTTTAGATCACAGTATAAGGCAATTTGAGAGCATGATGGGAATGGAGGACATGGAGTGTTTACTTTATATTCAAAGCCTAGACAAAAGAAATATTGCAGGCTGGGCAGCAATGGCGCATGCCTTTAATCCCAGCACTCTGGAGGCAGAGGCAGGCGGATCTCTGTGAATTCAAGGCCAGCCTGGTCTATACAGCAAGTTCCAGGACAGGCTCCAAAGTGACAGAGAAACCCTGTCTCAAAAAAAAAAACAAATCAACAACAAAAAAGAAACATTGCACAGTCTCATATCCATATACCACAGCATTGATGGGACTGATGAGTTGCTAATACTTACCAAATTTATAATTTCATGTCATTTGACCTATCAATCCTAAATCAAAGAAAATGCTTAAAGATATCTTCATGACAACATACCAAGATATGCTCAAGAATATTCATTGTTTGCTCTAATGTAAGAGCATAAATGTCACATAAAAGGAAGCCTAAATGTCCCTCCGTAGGAGTTCATTGGTTTTTGTTGCTGTTGCTTGTTTTTGTTTATTGTAATATGAGCAGCAGGGCTGCGTCCCCAGCATCCAGCCATGCACATGGCTAGCTTATGCACCGAAATAACACTGCCTGGCCCATTAGTTCCAGCCTCTTATTGGTTAGCTCTTACATATTGATCTAACCCATTTCTAATATTCTGTGTAGTACCATGAGCTGGCTTACCAGGAAAGATCATAACCTGCGTCTGTCTGGAGTGGGAGAATCATGGCGACTGCCTGACTCGGCTTCTTTCTCCCAGCATTCTGTTCTGTTTATTCCACCCACCTAAGGGTTGGCCTATCAAATGGGACTAGGCAGTTTCTTTATTAACCAATGAAAGCAACAGATTAATACAAGATCCACCTCCATCATTTCCCCTTTTTCTGTTTAAACAAAAAAGAAAGGCTTTCACTTTAACATAGTAAGATTACATATAACAAAACAGTTATCAAGCAAGAATTACAGTTACAATATTTATATCTACTTTATCTTTTATCATAACTAAGGAAAACTATAACTATCTATTTATTCTTCAACTCCATCAAAGACTCCAGAAGGATATAATATTACCTAAGTAAACAAGAAATAAGAAAACTCTAGAAATGACAGAGACATCTTGCTGCGTGGACAGTCACCCAAAGTTCCTCTGTACCATTGCGCCACTCTGTTGTAATAATAGCTGTGGAGGGGCTGCGTCCCACCACCAAGCTAGCTTTACCCGAAAATAATTACACGGAAACTGTATTCTTTTAATCACTGCCTGGCCCATTAGTTCCAGCCTCTTATTGGTTAGCTCTTACATATTGATCTAACCCATTTCTAATATTCTGTGTAGTAACATGAGCTGACTTACCAGGAAAGATCTTAACCTGCGTCAGTCTGGAATGGGAAAATCATGGTGACTGCCTGACTCGGCTTCTTTCTCCCAGCATTCTGTTCTGTTTACTCCACCCACCTAAGGGTTGGCCTATCAAATGGGACTAGGCAGTTTCTTTATTAACCAATGAAAGCAACAGATTAATACAAAACCCACCTCCATCATTTGTTGTTGCTGCTGTTTTTGTTTTCTCCAGTCAGATTCTCTGACTGGCCTCAACATCACCACTTACTTGAAAATGACCTCAAACCACCTCCCTAATCCTCTAGCCTCCTGCTGCTGCCCCCCCCCAAGTGCTGGCATTACACGTGTGTGCTACAGCTGTAGCTATTCTTGAATTTTTTTAACTTCTCATTCAAAGTCTGAATGTCCTGGAAGAGGATGCACAGGTCAAAAAAATCATAGCTGCATGACTCTGGAGATATATATGAAGTCTCGAAATTATCACCAACACCAAGGTACTAGAGATAACCATCATTTCCTAAAACCTCAGACTCTAAAAAGAAAATAGTCCAATTATATCATACACATATTTTAAAATATTATACACCAGATAAAAATCACCAGGTGGCTTCTTATAAGCTAAAATAAGAAGCATGCCTCTACACGTTTTTGAGTAAAACACAATTGCAGGACAATATGGATGCTTTAATTTTATGGTTGTTAAAAATTGTGTGTGTGTGTTTACATTGGAATTACATACATCAAACACAGGGTGACTGTAGGCATAAATGGGGTAAATTATGACATATATGTATGTGTGTTTTCTTTAAACAATCTTCAACTTACAGTGCTTCAATGTAGAATTTTTCTTTCTCTCCCTCCCCCTTCTCTCTTTCCTTTTCTGTTTCCTTCTCTCTTTTTCTTTCTTCATCTTTTTAATCTTTTTTTGTTGTTTTAGATGCACTTCTATATTCTACCCTCCTAACCAAACTTGCTCAATAACTGGTGTGCAGGCATTAGCTAGGAAGAGTGTCTGAGTATTGCTGTATATGGTAGTCGCTGAAGCTGACCATATTTCTGCTTGCCTCTCTGCCTCCATTATTAGTAGCTGCAGCTCTCCTGCAGCAGGCTGTTTTGTCGATTGCATGCAAGACAAATATAGCAGAGACTGTGAGGTAGTGAGAATCCTCAGCATCTTCGTGAGGGCAGAGTTGCACAAACCCTTGAACAAGATTCCAATTTCCCCAGGTTTTAGTTTTCTCCTCTGTCAAACTCACTTTGCCTATCTCTAAACTGTTGTATGAATGCAAATGGCTAATGACATAAAAGCAAACCTAATGGATTTCAGAAACACACACCTCCTTAATCAATTTGATGAGGCCACACTTACACGTCATTCCTAAATATGCATTTGGGAACAGAAGTTCGGTCCTAACCTTTGTTCTTTATAATTTGCTCACACTAGAGGCCTGCCTTGCAGAACCTGAGAGGATTCAAAAGTCCACTGCCTCTGCCCTCCTCCCTTTGTGAGGGAGTCAGTGGAGGAAAAGTAGACGACTATGAAATTCAGGCAGCTTGGAGTGAATTAATAAGAGAAGGAGGAAGTTTCTCTTCTTTGACTTGGTGTTAATTACCATTGCCTCCACTATGGTCCTACATACAAACCACGTTAATTAATTGAGTCAATGCTCTGTTTGACTTTTCTCCCCCCAAAAAATCACATTATGCATTCCTTTCCCTCGCACTCCCAATCACTGCACTTGGAGAACCTAAGTTAAACTGTAGAGTGAATTGCAAGTGAAAAACTTGGGTTCTGTTGTTGTTTGTGAGGGATTTGTGGTGTATATGTGTGTACTTGCTTGCATGCTCCCTTGGGGAGAGCAGAGAGAGAGGGAGAGAAAGGAGAGAAGGAGGAAGTGGGAAGAGGTGAGGTGAAGAGTCATGGGAGGGGGAGAGGGAGGAGTGAGGGAGAAGGAAGGGGGAGATAGAGAGAGAGAGAGAGAGAGAGAGAGAGAGAGAGAGAGAGAGAGAGAGAGAGAGAGAGAATCTAGGGGACAATGAATCAATGAAAAAAAATAAAAAACCAAAAATTAATTTTTTGACCAGCCGGACTATGATGTCATGTTTTCTCAGCTCACCTGTGATTGGTTGCTCAGTTCAGCATCTGCTGAGAGCTAAAGGCTGATTATTTGCCAGAGATACAGACCTTTCAGGGAAGCTTTGAATCATTGCTGGTTGTCGTGACAACCTGGGCAGTGTCTGCTCCTGATAAACACATAATAAGGTTATCAGGAACAGAAGTACCCCCATCCCCACACCCAATCATCTGAAATGATGAACAGTGAAACATTTCTCTCCAGAGGTGAAGGAGAATACTCATCAATAGGTAAACTGGTGTCTACTCCTTCAGATAAAGTATGCCTCCCAAATCTGGGAGACAACGTACTCTTTAAATAGTTCCTTATCCATCACTGCCAGGTACCTCCTGAATCTACACGCTGTTGTAAATCAGAGTCCCGAGAAACAAGTGGTGAAGAAGGAAAACATCTTTGCAAATTTCCAGTAAAGCCAGAGGCATAAGTGAGCAAGCAGAATGTCAAATTCATTAGGGATAGGCACATTGTCTTCAAAAGGTACTCATCTGTCATGGGCATGGCCCGGATTTCAAGATAGAAAGGACATCGCCAAAACTTGTCACCAAAACCAAATGCAAAGGGAGCTCAGGGTTGGTGTTGGTATGTATGTTATTTTTTACCTGCTACTTCCCTTTTCCTGAACACAAACCCCTACCGTATGTTACATTTGAGCTCCAGATAATTTAGAAAGGGGAAACCAGTTGTATTTTTTTATTATATCAGTCATGACTGCGAGACATTTACTGAATACCTAGCAAGTATAATAAGGCATACATCTAAGAGTTACAAAAATTACACAAGTGAACTAAACTTGGACCATCTTATTAGGGCATTTGGAATTTAGTTTGAGAGAGAAGATACACACTCAGGTAGGGAATTGATATAGATATCAATTCTGATATAGAGCCTGCAAGGCAAACCCACAGCTCTTGATTTTAGTGAGCAGAAAATCATATCTAGACTGTCGTACTCCAGCCCCGGTTCATCTTCTCTTATGCTCAAGTGTTGTTTTGACCAAGCCATTCTGTCCCTTCAGATGTTTTGATGTTCATACCCCATGGCTTTCCTTCTACTCTCCCCTCCCCGCTTATCTGCTAATCTGGAATGCATATGATGAGACTATGCTCAACTGGCAAACAAACTGCTCCCATAGCTATAAGCCCTTAGAGATCTGCACCTGCTAG